>NC_090805.1:20660852-20995852 GCF_036512215.1 Solanum lycopersicum
ATTACACCATATTTCAGTATAAGAGGTAGGAGTAACCTCCACATCCATCTTCACATCTCTCGGAACACGAGCCCATCTGTATAGCACAGTGATCAGCACCGGAAATGGGACTGGTGTCTTGATCTGTTTGGACCTTATGGTCATCTCTTTCTCAATTAGCAGCCCCAAATTCATCCTCTGGCAATCTGTGATTGACCATAGATAGCCTATCTTTGGGTGTCGGAGGATGGACTCATTCACAAAGTCATGATGGTGCTACTGATAAACCCAAACCAGTACCAAGCGACCATACTCAAGTCTTTCTTCTCGATATGTGCACTTACCTCAATCCACCTCAGAGTAGTTCCAACCAAACCTTTGGATCCTCTAAGGTCTTCTTCTTGACAAAATCTGGGTAGTTATCCATGAAATCTGATGAACACCAATTAAGCATTTAAATAAACAAAAATACCCTTAAGCATTATTACAAAAATCACATGATTATACCCCAAAAATTAGGATTTTAGCAACACATCACAAAAAGAGAGAAATATTTACCAACTATATTAAACATGAGTTGGGTATTCGTTTCTAAGTCTCTACAATGCTAAAAATCAGATTAATTAAAAACCTCAATTAAAATTCCTCAAAACCAAGTCTTAAAAGCATCAAAGTCTACACTAGAAAACTTAAGAGAACATAATTTTGATTCTAAAACTCTTAGATTAGAAGATTGATTATATTTCGTGACTTTCAAATTTGAATCTATAGTTTCCCAATTTTTGAACTTGATGACCATTAGGCGAAGTAAGTCGCACCTCATTAACTAGGTCGCGATATACCCTTTGCTCCATTCCAACGTTAGTTTGCCTTAGCTCTCAATATTTTGAGTTCTATGACTTTGCACGATCAGGATCGTGCTCACTGATTCATTTAGCTGTCTACCAAATGTCAATTTCCCTTGCCAAGTAGGTTACTGCCTAGGGCTGGAATGCTAGAACTTTAGGCAAGCTAAAGAGCCACATGAAGGCTCGCTGAGTGGTCTTCACGATCACCAGGATTGCCTTTATTCAATTTCTTAAGCTTTTTCTCTCCTTTTTGCCCGGTAATGTCCTTGTCTTGCTCTTTTAACCTTCATTGCATCAAATAAACACTTAAACAACAATTTAGAGCATAAATTAGTCACACAGGAAACTTAAGCTATCAAGACAAAACCCTAAATGAGTCGAAATCCTAGACTCATCAATGGCTCAATTTCATTCTTATGTACTAGATGGATAATAAGACAAGTGCTTAGACTTCTTCTTTGCTTTTGTAAATTGATCTGGACTAGAAATGATCATATTTACCTTTTTTTATTCTATTTCTTATGTTATGAATGACAAATGGCTTCTATGGGGCCTCTCGGGTCCTATACGCTATGTTACCCATAAGTACCTTGGGTCATGAAAAAACTTAGAAATCAAAGCACAAGGTTTAGAAAGTTCCTATAAGGCATCATAAACCACATTGAGTAGAGTCTTCTTTATGACTGTGTAGCGCACCACATTTATGAATGAGAGGCTACAAGATGTTTAGGAAACTCCTTTTCTCTCATTATTCTAAGGTTATGTGATATAGTTTAACATTATCAGGTCTCTCTCTCTCCTTATCCTTATTGGGTGCTCTACCAGATATGGCTACTCAAAGAGCTTATGCTAGAAGGAAAGTGAGGGAGAATGTGAAAGAAGAAGCCCCTCATCAAGCTACTCAAGTTGTAGTCGACCCTTTGGCCGAGAAAGTGAATAATATAGAGTTTAGGTCTACTTTTAAATTTCTATATAAATCAATGAATTCCCAATACAATAGGAAGTATGTAGTTCCCTTGAATCCAAATATGGGTACGGCGACATCTAGATTAAGGGACTTTACTAGAATGATCCTCTGGAGTTTCATGGTTCTTTGGTTGATAAAGATCCTCAACTGTTCATTGATGAGGCTTACAATGTGTTGATGATCATGGGAGTGATGATGGTAAAAAATTCAGAGTTAGGCACTTATCAACTTCTCAAATGTTTCTTAATCAATGGAAGGAAGGGAGACCAAAGGTATGGTTTCTCTCGATTGGGAAAAGCTCAAAGTTGCTTTCCTTGAGAGGTACTTTCCCCTTGAGATGAGGGAGGAAAATGTTCTTGAGTTCATCAACCTTCGTCAAGGAAGTATGAGTGAGAAGGAATATATTTTTAAATACACACAATTGTCTCGATATGCTCCCACAATGGTTGTCGATCCTAGGTTTTACGTAAGTAAGTTCACTTTAGGTGTGTCCAAAATGATGGTTAAAGAATTTCATACCGCCATGCTTGTTAATGACATGAACATTTATCGTCTCATTGTTCATGATCAACAAATTAGAGAATAGAAATTTACGGAAAAGTCTAAGGATACCAAAAGGGCTAAAATTAGTGATGGTAATTTTACTCATGCAAAGTCTGATGGACATGGTCATTCTAAATTTTGACATACATTTTCTAGCCTAGATACCTCCAATGATCCTTCTAATCTCAATAAAAATAAGGTGTCTAACCCTAAGCCTAAAAGAGAAAATGGTAGTCGATCAGTATAGCCTACTTGTAACAAGTGTGGAAGAAAGAACGAGGGAAAATATCTAGTCGGTTCCAATGCTTGTTTCATTTATGGTAATATGGAGCACAAGATAACAGATTTTCCTTCAGTTTCTAAGAATGAAGGAGATAATCGTTGAAGGGCTCAACCTAAACCTTTATCTTGTCCAAGGGGTTCGTGTCCAAATGCTGCCAAGAAAAATTGATATTATGCACTCCAGACTCGTGGTGAACAAGAGATTTCTCCCGATATGGTTGTCGGTATATTGAATTTCTTCTAATTTGATGTTTATGCTTTACTTGATCCCAGTTATACCTTGTATCTTGTGAAGCCATATGTGGCTATGAGGTTTGATGTTTTCTCAAAGTTGTTGTTAGATCCTTTTTTGTCTTCACTCCTGTTGGAGATTCTATTATGACTAAGAGGGTATACAAATCGTGTCTCGTCTACTTGTCCGATGGAGTTACTCTTGTTGACTTCGTAGAGCTTGGTATGTTAGATTTTGATGTCATGCTTGGTATGGATTGGTTTCATGTGTGTTTTGCTTCTATTGATTGAAGATTTCATGTAGTAAAGTTTCACTTTTTGAATAAGCCTATCCTAGAGTGGAAAGAGGGAATTCTATGCCTACAAGTCAGTTTATCTCTTGTATTAAACCTAGAAAGATGTTTTCTAAGAGTTGCATTTACAATCTAGTTAGGGTAGGGATGTGGGTTCCGAATCCCCTACTCTAGAGTCGGCCCCATTGTTGATGAGTTTCTGGAAGTGTTCCCAAATGATCTACCTAGTATTCCTCTCGAAAGGAAAATAGACCTCATTATTGACCTTTTCCAAGATACGCAACCTATCTCTATTACTCTTCATCATATGGCTCCAGCAAAACTTAAGGAACTTAAGGAGAAATTAAAAGATTTGTTGGATAAGGGTTTTATGCGACCAAGTAGTTCTCCATGGGATGATCCAGTTTTATTTGTTAGAAAGAAAGATGGTTCAATCCATATGTGTATTGACTAACGGCAATTAAATATGGTCATTGTGAAGAAAAAATGTTCTCTATCAAGGATAGTGATTTGTTTGACCAACTTCAAAGAGAAAGTTACTTCTATAAGATTGACCTTTGATCGGGTTATCACCAATTGTGGGTGAAAGAAGATGACATTCCAAATATAGCTTTTTGAACTCTCTATGGTTATTATGAGTTTTTGGTGATGTCGTTTGGGTTGACCAACACTCTAATGGCATTTATGAATTTGATGAATAGGGTGTTTATGAAATATCTTGATATATTCGTGATTGCGTTCATTGATGATATATTGATTTATGCGAGAAATGAGGATGATCACATCAATCATTTGAGTATTCTGTTGAAAATTCTCATATACCAACAACTCTTTGCAAAGTTTATGAAATGTGAGTTTTGGCTAACTTTCGTATCTTTTCTTGGTCACATTGTTTCAAATTAGGGTATTGAGGTAGATCCTAAGAAGACGTATGTGGTCAAAAGTTTGCCTAGTCCTCTATATCCTTCGGATATTAGAACTTTCTTAGGTTTAACTGGTTACTATAGAAGGTTTGTTGAAGGGTTCTCTTTGATTTCCTCTCCTTTAACGGCTTTGACTCAAAAACAAGGTTAAGTTCATATGATCTAAAGCATGTGAAAAGAGTTTATAAGAGTTGAAGGATAGACTTACTTATGCTCTAGTGTTGACAGTACCTAAAGGTACTTATGAATTTATTGTTTATTGTGATGCCTCGAGAATTGGGCTAGGATTCTTGATTTGGTAAAATGTTAAAGTCACTGTTCATGCTTCAAGGCAACTCAAGATTCATGAGTAGAATTATCCTACCCATGACATTGAACTAACGGCGGTTGTTTTTGCCTTAAAGGTTTGGAGGCATTATTTGTATGGTGTTCATATAGATGTTTTTAACAATCATAAGAGTTTGCAATACATGTTTAATTAGAAGGATCTAAGTCTTTGCCAAAGATAGTGGCTTGAGTTATTGAAAGATTATGATATGAGTATACTCTATCACCCAGGTAAAGTGAATGTGGTGGCGGATGGACTTAGTTGATTATCGATGGGTACTGCTATACATGTTGAGCATGATCAAAAGGAGTTGGTTAGAGATGTTCATAGATTGTACCACGTGGGTGTTCAGTTAGTGAACTCTACCAAGGTTGGTGTTATGGTTCACAATGACTCAAAATCATCTACTATGGTAGATATATGAAGGCCAAGAAAGGTCTTGATCAGACTTTGGTTGAGTTAAAAGAGGTAGTGCTCAAAAAGTATGTAAAGGTTTTCTCCTACAGGGGAGATGGATTACTTAGATATCAAGATGGCTTGAGGGAGAAGATCTTATCAGAAGTCCATAGTTCTCGATATTCCATTCACCCGGGAGCCACCAAGATGAACCATGAATTGCAAGAGATCTATTGGTGGAATGGAATAAAGAAGGATACTTGCGGGATTTATGGCTCAGTGTTCTAATTATCAACAAGTGAAAGTTGAGCATCATAAACATGAGGTTTGCCTCAAGACATTAGCATTCCTACTTGAAAGAGGAAATATGTGAATATGGACTTCATCATTGGTTTGCGTCGCACTAAGCGACAACATGACTCGATTTGGGTTTAAGTTGATAGCATGATGAAGTCATCCCATTTCATTCCTGTCAAGGTTTCTTTTTCGATAGAGGACTATGCTAGATTATACCTGAGATAAATGGAAAAGTTGCATGAAGTGCCTTTATCCATTATCTCTAACCGTGGTACCCAATTCACTTCAAAGTTTTGGAGATCTTTTCAAAACAGTCTCGGTACTTATGTTAAGCTCAGTATAGGCTTCCACCCGATGGGCAAGCTGAGTGTATTATTCAAACCTTGGAAAATCTGTTGAGAGCTTGTGTGATTGATTTCAAAGGTAATTGGGATTACCATTTACCATTAGTCAACTTTGCTATAACGATAGTTATCACTCAAATATTTGTATGGATCCATTTGAGGCTCTTTAACGTAGGAGGTGTAGATCTCTTATAGGATTGTTTGAGATGGGTGAAATTTCCCTAATAGGTCCTGAGTTGGTGCATGATGCTACATAGAAAGTTTGACTTTTTAGAGAACGGTTTAAAATTAATCAAAGTCTACAAAATTCATATGCCAATGTGAGAATAAGAGATCATGATTTTGATGTTCATCATTGGTTTTATTTGAAAATCTCACCATTGAAGGGCATAATGAGGTTTAGTAAGAAAGGGAAGTTAACATCCCGTTATGTGGTCCTATATCAGATTTTGAGGTGTGTTGGTAAGGTTGTTTATGAACTTGAATTGGCATCGGGGTATCCCATTTTCCATGTCTCTATCTTGAAGAAGTGTGTTAGTGATCGAACAACTATAGTTCCCTTAGAAGGTTTAGGAGTTGAGAAAAAAATTTCCTATAAAGAAGTTCTGGATGAGATTTTAGACCGGCAATTCAAGAAGTTGAGAAATAAAAAAGATGATTTTGTGAAGAGTTGTGGAGGAATCAGTTAGCTAAAGTGCTACTTGGAAGGCCGAATCCAATATGATGTTTTGATATCCTTATCTCTTTCCTTATACCCCTACACTAGCTTGAGGTATTGAGTTCCTCATGGTTTAATCTTTTGGTGTTATATGTCTTAGATATTCCCATGATTTCCTCATTTATGAATGTTCGTGAAAGTCTTAAATTTTGATTAAATGAGTCAATATGATTGATTTTTACATGTTTATGTGCATTTGGGTATGAGTTGCATATAGACTTTATGGTATAATGTTTTGAACATGCTTTAGCTTGGCTTTGATGTTTCCTCCTCGGATATGTGCATTATATGATTGCATTCATGTAACAACTAAGATTCAAAAAGGGTAAAACTTTCAGCTTTTAAGAAGTTCCAAATTGAGGACGTCACAAACGATTTGTCATCTGATACACGGACCGTAGGTAGGCCTGTGGTTTGCCAACACAAGTTTTCAAAAATATCAAGTTTATATACTTTTCAATGGTCCACCAGAACGGTCACTCAGCTAATTCTCAAGTCTTAGATAGGAATCGTAATTGAGTCCCAGACTTAGAGAAAACTCAAAATCAAAGATCAATATCCACGACTGGGATCACTAAACCATCGATTGGACTATGGTACATGGACTAGGTCTATCAATCTAGGTACTCAGGACCAAGCCTTTGATCCAATGACGCCCTAACAAGACAGCCCGTGGTTTGATCTACGAATCCATAGTCAGAACGTCGTCTGGGTTGACAGTTATAATCTTGAGGGGATTTTGGATACTTTCTGAATTAGTCTAAGCTTAATAATAAATCATTTTACCTTTCACCAAAACCCCTATATAAATGTTTTAACTTCAAAACTTTCCAATTGAAAATCATTCTCTCAAATTCACAAAAGAAGAAAAAGTCTTCCTCCCAAATATTTCTCTCTGTCAAAAGCTTGAAGAAGAAGGGTCCAGGCTAGGTTTGCAAGCCAAGTATTCAATTCCACCATTGAAAGTTATGCAATTCGCATTAAGGTATGATATTTTTCATCAATAGATTCCTTCCATTCATGGAGTTCCAAAAATATCCTATTTTCAAAGTTAGAAATCATCAATTGAGTTAGGATTTTCCTTCTATATTATTGGTTCTCTGGTTTATTTATTTAATTGTTTGAACTATGATTTGTTATGCATGAATTGAGTTAATTCTATGTATTTATGATGAATTCCATGTATCCATGCTTGACCCATGTTCTAAGATGAAATTAAGTTGAGTGTATTTGCCTTCAGTTTTGGCATTGGTGTATCTGGTATTTCATGTTTCAGTTTTGAATAATTGTATTGGTAATTCTACTTTACTTGTGCCTTTTGAAAGTATTGTGTGAAAGAAAGTCTCTCTTATTAAGAGATTCTGGTTGATATTCTAGACCACTAAGTTTGGAAGTTATGAAATAAAGAAGTCTCTTTTGTGGAGGTTCTTTGGAGGATCAGTTAGTTGAGGGTGCTACTTGGAAGGTTGAATATGATATGATGGACAAGAACCCTGATCTCTTTCCTTGTGCTTCAGTTTCAATTTAGGTATTATTTCCTCCTTTTGTATTGATAAGCTCAAATATACATTTTATAAATCAACACGTATGCAATCGTTAGCAACAAATAACCCAACAAAGAGTTGTTGAATCCCACAACGAATTGTAAAGCTAGATTTCAATCACAAAGTACACCCATGAATTTATCTTTTCTGAATTGTTTAATTAACATTAACATATATAAATTCAAAAGATCTCAAATTATCAATAATGAGATTTATTAATGAAGGACAAGGGAGTTTCCTAAGTAAGAAAAGGAATCCCGGGAGTGTTGTAATTGAGTATTAATTCTGAATGTGGTTAATTGTGTGCTCACCATAGTCAGTTTTTAATAAATAGGATAGATTACCAAATATGATAAGCATTTATCAATCTAAATCTTCTTTCATGATGTTTTTGTCAAACCTCAACATGTGCAAGATACAAGGCTAATCCTTTACATTAATAAAATTTCCTTTTTCAAGAAAAACTAACAATTGAATTTAATCAATGATTGTCAATTAACCCATTCAGTCCAAGAATCTTTCTCAAGAAAGCATAGAGATCTACAACTAAATTTGAGTTTTAAACCTCAAACCATACATGAAAACATGGTAAGATAATTTAACCTATAATAAATTAATATTTCATTGAGAAAACACAGAGACCCACATATAATTTAGCACCCAATTACATTACAAACCCCTAGAATTATGGGGTTTGGATAATCATGCTACAAAGAAAAGGAATTATACCAAATAAATTGTTCTGCATTGAATCAAAATGAGCTTGAGTCTTCAATTCCAAAATACCAAGATCAGAAATCCAATAACCCAAGGTTTTACAAGCTAAAACCCCAAAAATCATTAGAATGTTATATGTTCAGATGTTCATAGTCCTGAAATATTCTTTTTCTATCTCTTCAAAAATATTTATACCTTCCAAAAGTATGAAAATAATTGCACCTCAGATGCATTTAAGTGACGTTAGTCGAGCTCGCCAAATTGCGTGCCTTCTCGCTTTTGAGCTTTATTTCAAGGCTTTAGGTGTTGAAATCTTTTGTCCATCCATATGGAACCCATCAATCATGATCCATGAGTTATCGAGACTAACTTTCACTCGCCAAATTATTTCCATTTTTAGCAGAATCCTAAGGGTTTTTTGGCGATAATACCAGAGCTAAGTGATAGGTCTGGCGAGTCTATGTTTAATTCTTTTCCTCACTTTACTGCTTTGAATTTTTAGCAAATTTTTCAAAAGTATTACACTAGTTGTTTCTTGTTAAGCGAATAGCTAAAAGTACTTGGTGAGTCTCAAGTTTATTATTGTCTGTACTTTTCCATGTTCTTAGTTTTTCACTATTTTTTATCATGTTTTGTCCTTAAGTCGCCATAGCTGCAATTTATCAATTTAATATCAGAAACAGATATAAAATAGCATCACAACACTATTTGGTGAATTATATGCCTGAAATGAGTCCAAAATATCTGACTCATCAAGACCTCCAACTTAAATTTTGCTTGTACTCATGTAATCAAGAGATAAATTAGCTTAACAAAGATGTCTACAAATAGTGTTTCTTCAGAGCTAATATGCAAGTGCTATCATCACACTGTTACATCTAAGACATATTTTCAATTGTTTACCAAAATTTTCAAATGATTACTATCCATTATCAATCAAAGTTCAATCTCACTAAGATGCAAAACTATGCTCAACAAGAGTATTCTAGTGTACATACACCGAGAAGGATTCCATGCGCACATAGAGTTAATTAAGGGAAAAACATTAGGAATCAATACAAACTCTCACACTCCCAAAGGGAAAAATATGCATGTTTCTACCAATATGTTTGCCCGTATTTTCCAAATGATCAACATATTTGCTCTTGCAAAACCACAAAGGTCTTTCACGGCTTATAACGGGGTTGAAGGGCATGGTGTGATCATTTTATTTTATAGTGACTCCACATTCTTGAATCATTTCCAGAATTTCACTTCTTATTCTTTTCTTTCCTCATTTAAACATGAGATTCATCTCATTCTTTTCAAAACATTCTTTTTCTTGTTCAGCACATTGGAGATCCCTTTTATTCTACAACTCAATAAAATAACCTTTGCATTATTTGATAGAACAAGACTTTTTTTACTTCTTTTCTCTTTTTTTCTTTCTTTTTTTATATAAGGGGGTTCTGTCTTTTTGTCAAATGGATATAAGGTCAAAATCTTTTCTCTTACGTTACCGCAGCCTTAACTTAGGTTTTTAACTTGAGTTGGTCATTCGTAAAAACTGATGCTACAAGAAGATTTTAGGTGTGAATGAAAGGTCATATAACATAACTAGTTGGGGCTTAAAGGCTTGTTTCATTGTCAAAAAAAAAGGTTTGATCCCAAATGATGTCAATTTTGGTACACAATCTCACAAGCTGGTCACAAAAAAGGTTCAATAAGTAGGCTCACATTAAAAAATAAAGCCTAAGGTTCTTTTCTCACATTTACATGTACCAAACTATCAAACCAACAATACTAGTTATGGGTAACAATAACGCACTAATTTCAAGTATACTTCACCACACATGACACTCAAACACTCTTCCAATCATAACTGTACAAAGCTAGCTTGCGTGCAACGATCATTGCAAGTCGCTCAATCGATACTTAAAATAGTCACATCTAGACACTAAGAGTTCATGCAAGAATATGCAACTTAAATTTCCATTGGAACTATATAAGCACACTTCTAATAAAAAGCACTATGATCATTAGGATGTGATTATAGATTGATCGAAGAAGTCTTATAAATTGCTTTAGGGGATGAGATTCTTAATTCAACACGAGTATTGTGAGTAGTAATCTTAATATAATTGTGTTTTACAACTTTTATAATTTATACATGGTTTAAAAGTTAAATGTTGCCGAATAATTGGAAATTGCATGTGGGACAAGTCTTATGATATTGAAATTGTTATTCGAGATATTGTAACTTTATAAGAAATATTCATTGATAGTTGAAATATTATTTTACCCTTATTGAAAATTCTTTATTACTTACTTGAGAATAATTATTTCGACATATATTTTTGGTTAAAGATTTATATACTATGATTTGATAAGATGCTTCTAGTGTTTTAAAAAAGTACAAATGGAAGTAGACCTTGATGAATTTTGTAAGTAATGGTGGGTTTGTTAGATCTGGTGCATCTTGTAGTCATAGATTATCGATATAGCCCTTGCTAATGGGAAGGTTTAACTAGCATACCGTTACTGATATCCCTCGAGTAGGGATCTACCAAAATGAAAATTTGACTTTTTTACTAGGAGTTCACTGTTATTGGTTATATCTTAAAGAGGAAGGCCACACTGATTACATGATTAATTTATGAAAACCTCCCAAATATAAAATTTGATATGAAAGTGGTTTTATGAGTTTATTGCTAAATTTTTATATTGATTTTGCAAATAAGATGATATATTGTTATCGTTTCTGAAATGACATCTATTTCATGATTTTGATTATCATACTAGCATGTTTTCTGACCCATCCCTTATTAAAACAATTTTGGTTAGGTGCTATTACTTATTCAGCTAGCATCTCATTACCCGCTAAATTTTTACAAAGCATACATGCGAGGTTGATGAGAATTGCATTAACTAGAGCTAGCAACATGACATTCCATGTTGACCCCTGCACTTATTTGCATGGGTATCAAGCTAATCTATTTGTTGTGAACCTTCCTTTGAACTCTTAGAGTCACTCTATAGTCACTTAATTTACTTGATTCATTTGTATTTTTTCATTTTTTTTAGACATCTGACTAGTGTTAAACTTCTTTCCAATTTTTTTGGAGATGAAGTAGTATTATTGTGGCAAGCAGATTCTTCATGGATATTGTGCTTTGATTTGGAGAGGTTGTTAACAATGTAACTGATTAATCAGGCATGGAAATTTGGATAAGCCCAAAAATAGAGAAAACTTTGCCCAATTTTCTATAAAATTTAATTAATGCTTGTTTTGGATTTCACTTCCTTAGCATCATCATGGTCCAAATTAGATCTTGACAGTAACAATTGTTATTAATACTTATGTATTTTATTAATGATGTCACAAAATCTTCATATTTTCTTATATTTAACAAAAAAAATGTCGGTCTTCACCAAACATAGAATAATTGAAATTGAAGAAAGAGAAAGAGGGTGAGAGAAAGACCGAAGAAAAGAGAAGAAGGAGAGAGAGAAAGACAGAAGAAAAGAGAAGGAGAGAGAGAGAAATAAAGAGAATGTATTTTTATTCTTTTTGGTTATTAAAGTATAGAACTTGTACTAGAACTCATATTAATGTTATATAATATATTATTGGGATATTTACGCGGTTAAGCAAACTTATACTACTTAATTACTCATCATAGCTATATGTCACGTCCCACTAATTCTCAGTAAGATTTGCATTCGGATAGGGGTGGAAAAGTCTAGAGTTTTGGAGAGGATTATAGAAAACTCTAGAATAGAAGCCCCTAGATCTTTCTTGAAGACTTTCGAAAGTTCTAGAAGAAAGACTATATATTTTCTAGGAAAGCTTTGGAAAAATCCTAGAAAATGTAGAATTCTCTAAAAAAGAGGGACCAAAATGAAATAACTTAGGGATTATAAGTAATTATAAATTAAACTTTAGCCCCTAGGAAGTAATATAAATAGAGGGGCTCTCATTTGTAAATCATCCAACAAAGTTGTAAGCAATCATCCAAGCAATATAAAGCATTCTTCCAAAAAAATTTAAGTCTTCATTTGATTCTCTTTGTGATCTTAGTGTTAAAGGCTTACTTGAGCTTACAAGATCGTGAAAGATTCGTGAGTAAGTTGTCAAGTGCCGAACGGAGCTTTAGTGAGACTCTAAGTCCGTGACAACGTGGTATCAGAGTGAAGGTTGATACTAAGGGAATGTCTACTGAAGGAGACGTAAATGTCGCTAACACCACTAACGTCAAGTTGGATAGTGGGGAGGAGTGGATCGCAAGGGTTGAAACAGCGAGGCGGGCCATGGAGATATTAGGACAGCGTTTGAATGTGGTTGATGGCAAGTTCAAAACCCTTGAAGACTTCAACCTCGAGGAGACAAGAAACATCTTTAAGGAGTTGGAGAGACGCCAGCAGGCCGAGTTTGAGATGAAGGAGGTTATCACTTCCTTGGAGTGTCGGCTCATGGAAGTGTTGAGCACGATTTTGAGACCATGAAGGCCGAGATAAGAGCACTCAAGAAAGGCGTGGAAGTTGGAGGATCATCGTTGTTGACCAAGATAGGGAGGCCAAAGTCGAGGCTCCTAAACCACCTATGTTCACAAACGTTCGTGATGCACAAGAGATGGAGAATTTGTGGCATTTGGAGAATTACTTCAAGTGCAACAGGTTGAAGAGCGACGAGAGTAAGATCAACACCGCTTTGTTGTATCTTTTGGAGATGGGCATGTTGTGGCAGAGGTGTAAATAGTAGGAAATAGGGAAGGGTCGTTTCACCATCAATGCTTGAGAGAAATTCCAAGAGGAGTTCGAGAAGGCGTTCTTCCCTAACAACGTCATCTATGAGGTGAAGCGCAAGTTTAGGGAGCTGAAGCAAATAGGTAGCATACGCGTATATGTGCAGGAGTTTATCACTCTCACACTTCAGATTCCCAATCTCACGGATGAAGATATGTTGTTCCACTTCATGAATGGGCTGCAGAATTGGGACAGGATAGAGTTGGAACGCCGACAGGTCAAGACTATTGATAAAGTCATCACGTAGGCCGAAGCTTTGAAAGACTTCAGGCACGAGAAGCCTGACAATGCCAATGGAGAGGAGATGAGAGGTAGTCATGACAATGGTGGGGGATATCGTGGCAAAGGCAAGGAGCAGCGGCTACATCCTAAGAAGCATGATACCTATAAGTCCGATGGCAAGAAGTCTGGACGTCATGGCGACACGGAGAGAATGACAAAAGTTGCCAAAAGAGGTGGTTGCTACATATGCGGTGGGCCGCATGACTATGCGAGATGCCCTGAACTGAAGAGACGTGGTGTTATCCTGTGAGAGAGTAAAAAGAAGGAAGCACATGAGCAAGAACAAGGCGCAGAGACGACGCAGTTGGGCTTAATAGGACTATGCGGAGCTATCACCAAGCAACCAAAGAAGCCGAAAATATGCGGCGCGCAGTATGTCGACATCATGATCAATGGAAGACCCGCTCAAGCTATGGTCGACACAGGTGCAAAGGTTAATATCATGAACACGACGACAGTGACAAGGTTGGGGTTGCGGTACAGTCCAAGTAATGCCAAACTCAGGACGGTCAATACACCAGCGACTCTCATGAGTGGAGTCGCACATGGAGTAAGCATCACACTAGGCGAGTGGCAAGGTAAGACCAACTTTAATGTCGCTCCTTTAGATCTCTTTGACATTATTCTTTGTCAAGATTTCTTCCAGTAGTGTCACATGGTGATCGATCCTTACCTCCAACGACTTTTGGTCATGGAGCAAGGAGGAACATTCATGGTTCCTATGTTTAAGGCACCGAAGATAGAAGGGCAGGTCCGACTAATGTCTGTGCGGCTCAAGAAAAATCCTAAGAAGGAGAAGTCGACATTTGTAACCACCATTACAAGTTCGAAAAAATACTATTGTGCTAAGAAGTCCTTGCCACTGTGCACAAAGAAGGTTCCAAGAGGGAACAATGTCGTGATGCCAAAGAAACCGTCGAGGCACTTGCCTCCTAGGAAGGAGGTAGATCGTGAGGCCGAGTTAGAAGAGATAAAGAAGCAATCGAAGGAGTTGAGCAAAGGCATTGCTCGAGTCAATGGACTGTTGGTCACGCATACGAGAAGACAAGACTCGGTTGCCGATGTAACGATGATGCGACACGGTCGTTGCATCAATAGGTGGGGGAGAGTGTCACATTCCGCCAATTCTCAATAAGATTTTGTATTCGGGTAGGGGAGGAAAAGTCTAGAGTTTTAGAGAGGTTTGTAGAAAACTCTAGAAGCCTCTAGATCTTTCTAGAAGGCTTTGGAGAGTTCTAGACAAAAGACTAGATATTTTCTAGGAAAGCTTTGGAAAATCCTAGAAAATGTAGAATTCCCTGGAAAGGAGATCAAAGTATAAATAACTTAGGGATTGTAAGTAATTATAAATTACATTTTAGCCCCCTAGGAAGTAGTATAAATAGAGGGGTTCTCATTTGTAAATCATCCAACAAAGTTGTAAGCAATCTTCCAAGCAATATAAAGCCTTCTTCCAAAATTTTCTAAATCTCAGTGAGACTCTAAGTCTGTGACATATAGTTTGGTATAATTATCACTCGTGACTAACACTATACATTAATTATGTGGGTTGACTCCCAATTTGTATAATTAGCCACGTTTGTATATGTATACTTCACCAGAATACACAAATACATACACATAACATACAATTATCTAACCGATATACATATACAATTCATCTCTCTCTCACTCTCTGCCCTCTCTAGCTTGCCTCTCCTCCCATTTATCTCTCTCCCACTCTTTACCCTCTCTCCCTCACCTCTCCTCCCTCTTTCAATCTCGTTTGTCATATATACAAATGCATTTGTATAATATACAATTATCTAATCGATATACATACACAATTCACCTCTCTTCCACTATTTGCCCTCTCTCGCTCACGTCTCTCCTCATTCTCCCAGTAGGCTACCTCTCTCCTCCTTATAACATAGAGCTACAATTTGTAATATCAAACATTAGCTATGGAGAGTAATTCGGATATTTTCAAGTGAATATATGAGAAAGTTCCTCAATATTATTTAAGTAATTGGGCCTATTTATTTTATCATTGTAGCTTAGATAAATTTGTGTAAGCTTCATGATTGTCTGACAGGCCCTTAGGACATTGGGTGCTTGTCCGTTGAGGGATTTGAGGAATTTTCTCAACAAGCTAATTTTTATTCAATCCAGACCAACTCAATAATCCTAGTTTCAAATTTTTTATATGAGCTTCTTCATTTACAACAATTTATAATGATTTGAAATTTAATTTCAAAGTGACAATGATTTATTACCGACCAACTCGTGGTTTAATAATCTAACATTCAATTAGAACAATTTGTATGTTTTAATTTTTAAATGTAAAATTCACATCCGATCAAATTCATATTTAGGATTTTTATTACAATTTTATTTATTTTTTTATGTTCAAACAAACCATGCATTAGATGAAGTGTGCAACTAAAAATTTCAAGTCATAGAGCAAGCGTGTGAACTGTTGTAAGAGCAAAAAAGAAGATATAATGAAACTCGCAATTAGCATTCAATCGACACCCACAGAGATAAGAACTTCCAATCCCACATAAATGCACTTCACTTGCAAGAAGTGTGGTCAAGGGAGCCATTTAATTTATTTTGTAATAAAATAGATTATTATTTTGGATAAAGAATTTTGGCATTTTGTCTAAATTTTCCTATAAATTAACTCTAAGTTGAGTTAAGAAGGTGGAAAGTTGAAAGATGAACAAAATACCATAAAGTAGTATTAAATATCATTAACGTTTTTATTGTTGGGGTACAGAATTCGAAGTTTTAATAATAACTAATTGGCAGCTAATTGACTAGAGCAACCAAGTAGTAAACCAACTTCATTAACCTCTGCTAATTACAAAAATTATTTCACCCACCTGCCCCTGGTTCCTCTTTTCTTCCCATTACAAATCAATATCAACAGCTGAAACACTTGTAAATCTCAGGATAAGCATCAAAATGCGCTTTACCAAATCCAAGTGTAGGTAGATCCAAAGAGGATAATAGTAATAATAATAATAATAATAACGTTAACAATAATAATACTTGCATACATTTACTCTCAAGCCTCCAGATTAAGGTCTTTGTGAGTGTATACAATTTCTTTATCACCATCAACAACTTGTCCAGATCCCCTTGCAAGCCTACAAAATAAAAAGGTTGTACATACCACTACGTCAGTGTTTTGAATTTCATTTCAAAGTGCAAACCAAGAAAAGTTACAATATCTACTTATGTGATAAAACCAGAAAATGGTACCGTCAGTTTGGCATAGTACACCAAAAACAGAAGCTATAATTTCATGTTCCTTGAAACCTACTAAAACCATCTAACTATTAAATCAAATAGCTATATTATCGGACCTAACGATTTCTTTGGACTAAATATTCTTCAAAAGTCATGCTATCACAAAGGAGTGAATGAATCATCATACGATTTATAGTAATACAACCAAGCAGCCAAACATTCAGGGAGAAATGCTATCAAAAATGTGGTGCTCAAAAAACTCAACTGGTTATTGGGGAACTGGAAGAAACAATTTTGAAAATGCTGACTGACTATTTATTTCTAGTAAAAAGAATATATGATCACCATATGAGGTTGCATGTGCAGAAAAGATGGAAGACATTCTGTAGGACTAGGGGTCTAACTGAAAGGGCATTATTGCAAAGAGAAAAAGCACACAATGTTTTTCCCCTCATGGCAATGTCTCATGTGAAGTTCCCAGCTAACTTCTATTTAATGCAGCATGATTGCAAGAAACATATACAAGTCAGCTGACTCATATTCAGAGAGCTAATAGCATCATACCATCTAGTTGTCAGCAATCCCTCAACTCCAACTGGACCACGAGCATGAATGCGACTTGTACTAATCCCCACCTATGCAGCCAAAAACAATGTTATGTTGCACTGTGAAACAAAGATAGCAGGTTGCATACAATCTAGATCAACAGATCAATTTTATACCTCTGCACCAAGTCCAAAGCGGAACCCATCACTAAATCTTGTGCTTGCATTATGAAGTACAGCAGCACTGAAAAGTCAATACATTAAGAAGATCAAATATTATTTATTAGCAGCTGTTATGAGTAGCAATATGTATGTTCCTGGAAACATGTGAAATCCTAGAGGTCTTAGCATGTAATGTTTCAAGAAACTATGTGTGCAGGAGGTTGAACATTAAAGGTACAGACTCAATTTCGAACTAAAGAAGGCAGTGGCATGTATGTATACCTGTCAACTTGACGTAAAAACAGTTCAGCAACTTCTTTGTCTTCAGTAATGATGCTATCAGTGTGAGCACTGTCAACAAGTGAGGTACACATAAGCATTTTGCAATTCGCATAAAAGAGATTCAAATAAAATACATTGAAAATGACATACAACAGCCTTAACATTGAATAGTTATGAAAAATGTAACTTGCCTTCCATGACGATGTATGTGCTCTATTGCAGTATTCACATCTTCAACAATTTCCACGGTGCAAGCCAGTGCACCATATTCATGATGGAAGGAATTTGCTTCAGGAATATTAAGAACTGAGCTTGCTTTAGGTCCACCAAACAAAGATACACCTGCAAAATATGCAAGCATCATTTTACATATCTTCACATCTACTAACTGTGCTTTCAGGAAAAACAATTGGACAGAAAGCCTAATATTTGGTATATTTAAAGAGATAATGGTAAAAAAATACCCGAACTATGACTTATTCACAAGCATCACACCCTAACTACTGATTGTTCCCTTTTCCTACCTTATCATCACCATCTATGTATTAAAACACACCTTGTTAAGTAGATGGGTTCAGGTACGAAAGGGAACAACTAATAGGTGGCCCAGACCAGTTCAAGGTGTGTTTTTATACCTAGATGGTAATAGCTAAGGTAGGAAAAATGAACTGATAATTGGGGTACGAAACCTGAGAAAGTGATGGTTCAAGAGTGTTTTTTACCATTAACTCATTTCTAAAACACATGACCTACTTGTTTGCTGGTGAAAGATATAGATTGAATTCATGCTTGCATGTGGTTGAAATCTATAGGATCCCTAGCAACTTTCAGCTAAATTATTTAAAGGAAAAATACCATTATCTGAAAAATACTGCTAGGAAGAAAACACTATAACTCGGGTTTACAACAGTTTCAACTGAGAATGCAATTGTGCAAATGAATAATAATCAAAATCCTTTAAAGACGTAAACTGCAAAGAAAATTTTAATTAATAACAAAAAAAGCAAACTCGGTCAATGTTGCTCGGACTCTTCAAAATATCATCAGATGTGTCGGGTCCTTTTTTAAGGATCCGACACGGGTGTGGAAACAAATTTCAGAGAGTCCGAGAAACTTAGAATTCAGTAATATATAACTTTCACGTCATGTAGATTAAAGTTGGAATGATAGATGATAGCCATAAACATATGTACAAATTTGAAGTATATTGGGAATCTTTAGTTGTACAGTGAAATTTAGAGGATCTCTAGTTTTACAGAAACCCTAATTTGCCCAAAAAAGTTGAATTACTAGGCATTGGAATGACATTAACCTAAATAAATCAGAGTAGATAAAGACGATTTGTATAGCAGACTGTGTTTATATTAATCAGAGTAAAACACAGAATTCGTTTATTTGATAGTTCATGAATGAATGGCAATCATGAGTTTCTCCAACTTATTTGGGATGGGATGAGTTGATCATACTAAGCTAGAAGTTGAATTCTAAAAAAACAAAGATGATTCGAAACTACATGGAGAATTACAACAATGAGAAGCACTTTGAAACACAAAATGAACCAAGAGGTGCCTTGAACTAACAGTAGAAAATATACAAAGTAACGAATGAAGCAAAGGATGGATTGGTTTTGTATCAACAAAATAAAGGTTTAAACAAGGAAATAAGAAGAATGCTCAAATCATACCGAACCAACAAATGAGACGACACAATGCACCTTGTGTAAACACACTTGATAGATATGATTTAATTACAACAGCCTCTTACAGCAGGAAAAGTAAAATGAAGATGTAACTAGTTATAGAATAACCATCAAGAGACCATGTCACTACCACACTTACCTTCAGATGCTTTTTTACTTGATTAAAGCTAAGCAGTCAAACAGAGCGCATTTAGAAGGTTAAAATATAGAAGGAGTCGGCAGAAGAAGCCTCACCTTTTTCCTGAAGTTCCAGAATCAGGTCATTAAGACCTCCAGTTTGCACCAGATCCTCATGAACGAGAAGTGTTTCCTATAAAAAAAAGTAATTAAGCAAATGATGTTAAAGATTTACATGATTGATTCTGGAGATTGCATTAGGACAAAGAATTACAACTTACCATTGCATTGCAGGCTGCTGGGTAATCTGTTTTTGCATCCAACACAATACGTTTGGCCATATCCAAGTCAGCAGACTTATCAATGAAAACGTGGCAAATACCATCTGGAAGAAAATGAAGCAGCTTCACCATCTTAGCACACTTGCTATCAAAGAAGCAAATTGTGCATATAGCATATAAAAGTTATAAATAATTGTGATAAGATATGAATTACCAGCATGGCCAAGAACAGGAATTTTTGTTGCAGCTTTAATTTGAGAAACAAGTTTATTGCTACCTCTTGGAATAACAAGATCAATCACATCATCAAGCTGGGCAAAGGGAAAAAAAGATCAGAGCCAAACTCACATCTCATGTACACTTCTATTTGATTTTAAAAAGTACCTTAAGCAATTCAGGGATCTCTTCTCTAGAAGTCACTAACCCAATAAGTCTTTCACCAACAATTGGAGGAATGGATGAGGTAATCACCTGATATAAAAGAAAGACCAGAAAAGGAAAGTGGAATAGGTGAAAAGCTGTACTTCAAGTGGAACACCATGGAAAAATGGTCTGAGAAAACATATCATAATCTCAACTGAACCTTGTGTAAAATTGCATTCGATCTTTTAGCCTCCTTCCCTCCTTTCAACAAAAGGCCATTCCCACTTCGGACTGCTAGAGAAGCTATCTGCTCCACAAAATAGCGTATAAGGGTTTGTGAAGATGTAAGAAATAAACCAAGAATAGACAATTCAAGCATGTTACGAACTGCTGCACAAGTACCATGGAAATCCAACCACTCTGCTTTTATTTTTCCTTTTGATATGTTTTTGTAACTTAAAATGGAACTACTCTATAAGAGAGACATGTAACTGCACATGCAGTAGAACTTTCGGATAAAAGAAAAAAGGAATATAATTTGCAGCCCTGCTTACCTGTACCAGTGCATCAGGTCGTGACTCAAATATAATCAGGAGAACACCCAATGGAGATGATGTTTTCTCCAATATGATTCCATCAGCAAGCTGGATAAGGTTATAACATTCCAGAATCAAGATTACATCCAAGAATGAATTCAAAGATAAATCAGTGATCAAATTTTCGAGTCATAACTGGATGCTCTTTATCAATATTCCCTAAAATTCCAACTTGGCCAAGCTTCTCCATGGATTAAAGATACAATAGAGTGAAAAATAGTTGTCTATACCATTTGATTTTCCATAAAACGGCATTGTTAGCTTTTTCAGGTATACAATTAGTGACGAAAACCCAGAGGACCAAGGAAAATTTAGCTGTTCACTAATATTATTTGTCGCTACTTTTAGGCTGCCTTTAAGCAACCAAAATGAGCTTCAAGTGCATGAAAGCCACTGCCTGGATTCCATTCAAGAAGTACTTGATAAAAAAAATGGGATAGATTGAAGAATGGGGCAGATACTATGTGCTACGAATACACTGCAGGTCTTTTGGTTGCAGAATTTCTGCTCTAAGGGAAAGAGCACTCTCTTCAGAAAGTTATTTCATATGAAGCTATTTCAAAAGACTCCTCTGCGAACTGATCTTTGTTCCTAATCTCAATAAAAGTAATCTTGTTGTACAAATAATGGTATCTGGTTTATTACCTCGTCATTTGCAAGTCAAAGAGAATGTTTGAAGTCATGTGGTAGTGCCCGAAAAGCAAGATTCTTACCTCCGTCCTCTTTAAAATGCGGCCA
Organism: Solanum lycopersicum; assembly: GCF_036512215.1. Taxonomy (NCBI): domain Eukaryota; kingdom Viridiplantae; phylum Streptophyta; class Magnoliopsida; order Solanales; family Solanaceae; genus Solanum; species Solanum lycopersicum. Next base: position 20,682,350 of record NC_090805.1, read on the forward strand.
ACTGGCTCATCCATGTTAGCAAGCACACGGACTGAGTTTGCAAGACTTGAAATCTGTAATTAGTTTCAGAAAGATTACTAAAATAAGTATTTGATCTTGCAGTAAAAATTATTTACATGACACTATCTATCATAAGTGAGCGATGTCTTACTTTTCCTGGTTTCATAGCTAACCGAGATATCAAAGCATTCTCATATCCAGCTTGTTGAGCCGCAGCCACATCAGCTTCATTTTCAGCCAGGATTTCTTCTTCTTTTGCTTCCAGTGCATCAGCTATATCTAGCAAAATTTTACTCCTTTCTTGAGAAGAGAGGGTCTGAAGTTAAAGGAAGAAATAGTCAGCAGCCACATCCATGCAGCTCTACTGCAATTTATTATACTTAGATGTCCTCTAGATATAATACCTGAAGCCGCCTGGCACATTCCCTCGCAGAAACTGCCATCTCTCGAGCATCAAAATCTCCTATTGATGCCCATTTAATGGCTTCACGATGAAAGAGAGTGCCAACACGTTGTCCATCTAGTGCTTTAATGATATTATTGTTGGCAAAGCCACTTGAACCACAGAAAGAAAGGGCAATCAAAAAGAGTTGACATATAGGAAGCAACACTAGTGGTGTGCAACCACAACATTACATGAACAGATTGAAGAGCAATACTTTGCTAAATGCAATATGCTTCCATCAGCTATCGATTTGTGTTCATTTTAAACTGAATGACTCGTGTGATTACAAGCATCTTGTTCTGCTCACCTTTGAAAACTCCATAGGCCTATTAGAGTAATTAGATAAACCTCTTCATAAATTTATTAAATTACTGCCTAATCTTTGTGAGGTTTAATGCAAAAGCAGATCTATACTATGGGTTCAATAGAAAACGTCATGTCTGGCTTAGACAATAGAAATGTATATAGATGAGCTCGCATGGCACACAAATTTACTCTCAGCTCTATCAGTCCCAAAACATAGGATCGGACTTGCAAAATCAAAGTAGAGATGGTTCGGCCAAGTGAAGAAGATGTGAGCAGAAGAACGAATAAGATGGTATATGAGTTTGGATATAGCAGAATATAATTGGGTTAGAGGTAGACCCAAATGAACTGGGGAAGATGATAAGACAGGGCATGATACATCTTCAGTTTACTACTGAGGGCATGACCGTAGATAGGAAGGTTTGGATGTCGAGGATTAGTATAAAAGAGTTGTAGGTAGCCGTGTGTTGTAGATTTGTACTACTTATATGGAGAAAATGCAGGGAGTTAAGGTCTACGTACATCCTACTCCCCCGTCCCTGACCCCACTTGTGGGATTACACTTGTGTATACATTTTTGATATAAAAAAAAAAAATATATATATATATAGGCTCCAAAGTTAATATCTACGCTATTCTAGGATTTTCAAAAAAATACTTTGAAGCCATAAAATTAAAATCCTAGATCTCTCTGTTTTGATGGCAGCATCACATTTTCCATGGTAAAATTGCAAGGGAGAATTTGCTACAACTTATTAGCAATTAATGCAGCCATTTGTCGATGCATCAAGCAGAAGTTAGCAATACTGTAGAACTTCTTAAACACCTCTGCTTGACCAAAAGAGAAATTTTAAAGCTTTTTATCATCAACCTACATCTTTGGATCATGAACTTGGGATCGATCAATGCATATCCATAAAACAACATAACAGCTAGAACTGAAATGTGCAAGCTAATACACCCCAATTGAAAGCTAAAAGTTAAACTAATGTAGATAGAGTTTACAATGTCAGAGTTTTGTAAGTACTAGTACCATACCTAGTTATCACAACGGGAATGCCAGCATAAGCCGCATAAACTGCAGCTTTTACCTTGGCAGTCATACCACCTCTTCCAACTCTAGACTTGTCTCCAAAAGTAATCAATCCCTCATGCTTCTCCTTAACATATGTATGAATTAGCTCTGATTGTGGATCGGTTGGAGGGCCAGTGTAAAGGCCTTCAACATCACTCAACAAAACAAGCAGATCAGCTTTTAGCTCCAAAGCCAATAGAGCTGCCAAACTGTCATTATCCCAAAAGATTCCAGAAGAATCCTGCAAGGAGAGCTAAAACTGTCATTATTATTAAGACAAACATGAACCTAGGAAGAAACGAAAATGAAAAATTTTGAAGACATTGTCCATGGATACTAGCTAAAAGTTGAAAATCAGATCACGTCAAAAAAATAAAAAAGAAGCTGAAGGTCAAATGAAATCAACATGATATTTTGGACATAATTTAAAAGAAACCAATATAATAGAAGGGTTTGTGACATGAATAATGAAGGTAATAAACAACATCCAAATAAAGAGAACATGTGTAACTCATGGTCTCAGAAATATCAATGATCAAGCAGGTTCCAAAGGATCCATATATGAAACAGCTGCATAAACATTTCTCAAGAATTTAAGAGTTGCACTCTTGGTTGGTCGGTCTTATACACAAGTTACAAGCCTGTTTTATTTTCATAAAAATAATTAATGAACTATTAGCGAAGGAACTTTTATAGGAAGCACCAACTACAGCAAGTAGAGTATAAAAAACAAGAGAAGTGATACCTCATAAGGAGCTTTCCGCGTGCTGATAGCATCGTTCTCATTAAATATAGGTACAACTTTTAGACAGAGCAATGAGTTTACAGTTTCATTGAGTTGTCTCCTAAAATCTGGATCTCTAAAGTCATTATCAGTCACCATAAGCTGAGCTGAGGTTACATCCAACTGTATAAAGGTTAGAAACAAGGTGGGAAGGTTAGGTTACTATGCAATCCTTGAGCAAAGAAAGGAATGACTCCGACAAACAAAATGAGGTACTAGACCGTAGAAATATACAGAGAAGTTCCAAAAACAAAAGTTTTACCTGACTGAACAACGTATCATACAGAGCCATGAGGCCATTCTGACCTACAGCGGCACAAGCCTTGCCATCAAGATCACCTTGAGGCTTTTGAAGGTCCGCAAAGCTGAGAACATAGAGTTTCTAAGGATTAGTAAATATACTGTCGAGGAAAAATTGATTAGCAGGCCCGATATGGAATTTGCCTATGACAAGTTTCAGAATGAACGGGAGCTGTGAGACATTTGATATTTAATAACATAGAGAAATAGCGATTGAAATATGCCAGAATGAATCAGTCAATGCGAAAATCAGATGTAAACATGTGCATATTTAGAACAGAAAGAAAGAACCTGCTATTAATAAGCTTCCTATATCGAAGGCGCTGACGGCCAACACCAACAGCACCTGAGGTGACCAAAATAACTTCAAAGCCTTGAGAGGTAAGTTCCCGAATCTGTAAGTAGTTTGTGAGGAAACAGAGTGATCCCACAGCGAAATTGAGGAAGCATAAGATTGACCTACCTGCTCACACAGTGATCCCATTCTTCCAAGTGCTAATCTTCCATCACCTCGGGTAACCACGGCAGTTCCAACCTTGTATAGATATATTTATATATATGTATATATATAACATTAGATACAGATTGGCCCATAAACAATCTAAAAGAAAAATAATAATAATAATAATAATAATAATAAAGAGAGAGAATTGGGTAATGGTACCTTAATAATGATTCGTTTGACATCCTTTACAAATGCCCGAGCAGGATCAGCGGAATCCATTGTTAAAGAATACCCGTATGTATGTTTCTGCTGGCTGGCTGCTGCTGCTTTGAGGGTTTAGTATATAGTGAGTATAGTAGAATAAAAGTGATAAGAGTGTGATAAGTTGCTATCCAACTTATATATAAACACTAATGTAGGTTGAGGGGTTAGAGAAAACGTAGGAGATCGACTCACATACCTAGAGGATTTTTTAAAAAAAAAAATACAAATATTTTATGTGGCATTCATTGTCAATACAGCAATTACGGTATGCCACGTCTGAGGGTATTTTTGGAAATTTGAAATGAACAAGTCATCAGTAAAACAAGGACTTCCACTTCCCCCCACCTTTTCTCTCTCTCTCCTTATTTCTCGCTTATTTAATCAGTACCCAAATCACGACAAATTAGGTCAGAAAACTAACTTGTCTCTTCCCAACGAATTTTCGCAAAACCTCTTTATTTATTTTTTTATATTCTATCTCAACCACAACCATATACTAAATAACAAAATTGCATGTGAAAATGAAACGTAAACAAACTAAAAACACTTCCATGTGCATACTGATTGGAGTTGTTAACCACGTCCATCAATCCAATACTATCAAATTTCTTATTTTAATTTTATTCATCTTTTTTCATCACCTTACAATTTCTAACACGTACTTAAACTACTATTGCACCCTAACAACTCTAATTTCACAATTTAATATTTATTAAAATTGTTATATAGTGATTAAATCAACTCGTTGTATGAGACAGAGTATTGATCAAACAATAATTTCATATTTAAAATATGCAAGTTATGAAAATAAGACTATTAAGATATATAGGTACGTAGATATAATAGAAGCCATGAGATTAGAAATAAGAATATCCAAGCAAAGTAAAAGTAGTCATTGTTGGGGAGAAAGAATGTTAGATTCAAAGTTTCAACTAAGTATTGATTTTTATGGTAACAAACCAACACAATTACTTGTGGTAAATTTATATGTGGTATACGTTTATTTGATGAAAAAGGATTTAGGTTCATTCACATGTACAATTACTATTACTACTACTACTATTAATAATAATAATAATAATAATAATAATAATAGGAAATGGTCGAAAACCCTTTCAATTTATATTTGCAATTTTAACTGCACACTTCAATTTTACGAGTGTCCTATTATCCATCTAAACTTTATATTTCTCTAATTTCTACACACTTAAACACTGACCTCAACATATAAACCAAATTAATAAGTCTACGTGATTGGAAACGTGGGTCCCCAACCTCTTTAACTCCTAGTTCTTGTTTTTTCCCCATTTCCCTTCTAAAACGTAAAAACCCCAAGAAAATATTCTTTCTCCTTTTCATCTCCTTCACCATTTGCATATGCATTTTTATTGATGATCGAATGAATCCATACAAAGCTTATTCAAGATTTCATTTGCCATTTTTGACGAATTTCAAGAAAATTTAAAATTTAAATTAGAGACCTAAATAAGAAATAGAGCAGATTACACACCCTAACAATAATAATATAACAACAACAATAATAATAATAATAATAACAGAAAAGGGTCGTATTTGCTCTTATACTATTAGGAAAATGTCACATTTACCCTTCATACTTTTTTGAATTATTTGCATTTGTCATCCAACTTTGAGTACATGTTCGTCTTTATACCGTTAATTATCACATTACCACCTTTACTTTCCTATGTGGTGTCTACAAGGCGCTTACATATCTTCATGTGTATATATATTTATTATAATTAAAAATTACTCCATGTATTTCACAAAGAATGAGTTAATTTGACTTCGCACGGAGTTTGAAAAATAAAGAAGATTTTTGATTTTGTGATCCTAAATTAAAGTTATGTCAAATGTACAAAATTGTTATTTAATCTTGTAGCCTTAAACATACCACGTGGAAAACTAGATTTAAAATGTTATTAAAAAAAGAAAGAGATTATTTCTTTTAGAACATACTAAATAGGAAAAACAGTGATTCTTTTTTAAACGAAGAGAGTACTTTTTATGAGTCAAATTCCTAAATGGTCACTCAAATAGAGAGAATTGCCTTACAATATCATTTATATTTTATTTAGGACCAAATGTTATCCAACTATCACTATTTTCCTGCAAATATACTTGACACTTCAAAATCATCACTCTCTTAGTTGACATGACATGTCATCAAAAAAAATTATAGATTAATTTAATTCATTAAACTCATTTAACTAAAATAATGATAATATTATTTTAAATTTTTAAATTAATTTATTACGAATAAATTTTCATACTTCAAATATTTTATCATAATTAAACTTTTTAATTTTTTTATGTTATGCAGAAACATTTTTAAAATGTACTATAAATCTCATAAATTTTGAATACTTATAAACACATACATTCAAAAAAATATTGATTTACAAATCACTCATGAATGCTAATTTACTTTAATTAATCATAAATTATATAATGAATCAATAATATTAAAGGCCGATTATTTATTTAAAAAATAATTATTTGGGTGCTTTGAAATCCATATATACTTACAGTATCGTTTTTAAAAAGAAAATAGTAAGTGAATAATATTTATAAAAATTAAAGTTAATCTTTATTTATCAGTATATTAATCTCATATAATGTGTATATTATTGAATTATATCATGAAATTCAATTAATTATTAGTTTATTCATTGATGTTTAATTGTATGAAAATATATAATATAATATAATAAAAAAAGAATAAAAAATAAAATATAAAATTAAAAAAAGATAGATAAATAATAATTTCTCTTTCTTACCATTTTTTTGTCAACGTTACAAATTTATCTAAATACTTTTATAAAACAAATTGCTTAAAATTTTCAAATAATTTAGTTAGAAATTTTAAAATTATCAGGTAATAAGTGCACACAAAGATTTTCTCATTGAATTTTTTATTGACAATATATAAAGTTACTAGACTTTTAAAAAAAATATCTTATAATCTTCATAAATTCTCATGTAATTTATATATTTATTTTGTAGAAACATAAATTTAATGAATTGAATATGTCTATTATTTTTCAAAATGATGATTTAATGACTGACATATCAACTAAAATTAAAGGAGACTTTTGAGGTATTTAGTATTTGTAATGGATGAAAAATATAATATTATTCAAAAGTATTTTCTTTTTAAAAACGATATTGTAACTCTGTAAGTATATATGGATTTCTAAGCACCCAAATAATTATTTTTTTAATAATTATTCGACCTTTAATATTATTGATTTATCATACAACTTATGATTAACTGATGTAAATTAGCGTTCATGAGTGATTTGTATATCAACATTTTTTAAAATTTAAGTATTTATAAGTATTCAAAATTGATAAAATTATAGTACATTTTTAAAATGTATTCTTCATAACATAAATAAATAAAACTTGAATTATGATAAAAGATTTTAAGTATGAAATATTATTCTCAATAAACTAATAAAAAAAATTAAAAAATAATATGATCATAATTTAGTTAAATGGGTTCAATGAATTAAATTAGTCTATTATAAAAAAAAATTAATGACATGTCATGCCAACTAGAAGAGAATGATGATTTTGAAATGTCAAGTATATTTGGAGGAAAATAGTGATAGTTGAGTGATATTTTGGTCTTAAATGAAACATAAATGATATTTCAAGTTAATTCTCTTAATTTGGGTGACCACTTCACGAATTTACTCTACTTTTTATTTAAAATTCTATGTGCCTCGTTTAGTAAAATTTGATTGAACCAATAAGACCCATTAATCCTAATTTCAATACCCATATCTTCCCATCCCTTAACTCATCAAAATATATAGGTATACAAAGACTACTGATGGTTCGATACAAAGAGAAGGAGCATAGTCATGACGAGGTGGAAATGAGGATGAGGAGGATTACTCCAACCGCCATTGTCGTTTGGGAGAAAATACTTGAGAGGGCGAAGTTAGTAGCAGCAATAAAGATAGAAGGATTTCCAGCATGACACCGTTGTTGGTATTTATTACACCATTGATGGAAGGATCTCAAAGCACACTTCACAACTCAGTCCATTGTGCTCATTGTTTACTCTCTAATTTTTACTGTATAAAGTCGCTATGCCCCACTTGTAAACCCATATCAAATATCAAAATTATAGCTACATTACACTTCTAAATTTACAAATTGACTTACTTTTGAAAAGATTCAACCAGTAAATACGATACAAAAAGGGTAAAGACATGATTTAAGAATGAAAATTTACCTTTTATTACATCTTCTCTATCAAGACATGAATGAACCTTCTCTTTAATTTCCATATAAGTTGTCTTTGTAACATGATGTTTTAATGGGTATTCAAATTAAGGTTATTTTGATTGAGTTGGATTTTACTAAATGGTTCATATAGGATACTAATTAGAAATTTAAATTTTAATTATAATAAAATATATACATGTGGAGTCATGTAAGCGCCATATAGGCATATGCCACATAAATAATAAAGGTGGTGACATGATACTTAACTGTATAGAGATAAATATGTGTCCAAAGTTAGATGATAGAGACAAATATGTCAAGAAAGTATGACGAAAAATAAATACGACCCTATTCTAAGAATACAAGGACAAATACGACCCTTTTTCCGGTAAATATATAGTTTTATCCCATGTATTTGTGCCTATAATTGTGAATAACTAACTAATCTTTATAATTTTTTTATATATATATTTCGTAAAAATAATTTTTAATCACAATTAAAATATAAATTAGCGGCTTTAAATACTTTCAAAATATGCAGTTTAAAATACTTTTTAATAAAAAAATCAATGAAATTTCACATTTAAAATATATCGAATTTGTCATACGTTGGCTTCTTTTTAAAAATAATAAGCAACAAATAATTAAAATTTTAAGAGCCTTTAAATTTGAAATCACAAAAAAAACTTTCAATAATTTTAAAAAGCATGTTGAAAGCATAGGACTGTACAAAATAACCAACTATCATGCCACCTGGCAGAAGTGGTTATAACTAATTTTATGATTAGTTAGTTGGTTAATTAGCAATAATTATGAGTAGTTAATTGATTTAGATATTTTTCACCTTCGAAGTCGGTTAGTTGTATATATAAATAGATATAAGCATTGTACTGTACATATGATGGATGAATGATAATTTCTCATTTTCACTGTAATATTTTCTCCTCTGTTTTCAGTTCATATTCATCTTTCAAGTATAGTTTTAACATGGTATCAGAGCCATTAATGACTGCTACAACTTCTTAGATTGTTAGTTTTCTTTTGTAATGTAATTCCTTAATTCTGTGCAGTCTTCATCAATGGCGATTGGGGGTGAAACATCTTCTGATGCTGCTAGATCGGAAAATGCTCAAATTTTGAGATCAACTTTTGATTCGTTCGATCCTTTATTCTTACAGAATTTAGATATTCCTGGTGTAAACTTGGCTCATTGTGTTCTTACTGGAATGGAAAATTATATTCTCTGGAGTAAATCAATGCTAATTGCATTGTTAGGGAAAAACAAAATTGGTCTCATTGATGGAACTTATAAGAAAGATATGTATGAAGGTCAGATGGCTAATCAGTGGGAGCGTGCAAATGCAGTTGTGCTTTCATGGATCATGAGCTCAGTTTCGAGGGATTTGGTTAATGGCATAGTATACTCATCAAATGCTTACAAGGTCTGGGTAGATCTCAAAGAACGATTCGATAAAGTAAATGCCACGAAGATCTATCATATTTCCATAGGTATTGCTACATTAATTCAAGGTACTTCAACAATTTGAGTTTACTATTTGAGATTGAGTGAACTCGAGGAGGAATATGAATCTATGGTCCCTCCTCCTTCTTATTCTTGTGATAAATCTCGTGATTTCATACAAAACTTGGATCAACAAAAGTTAATGCAATTCTTAGGAGGTTTGAATGAGAATTATAACCATTTGAGGAGTCAGATTTTAATGATGTCTTCTATTCCCTCAGTAAATAAAGCCTATTCATTAATCATTGATGAAGAGAGTCAAAGGGCTCATCTGAATATGGCTGCACAAATCTCACGTCCTACTACACATTATGAAGATGGTGAACCTTCAGTTGTTGCAGCAGCTGCTGCAATGCGACATGATCAAAATTCAAAACAGAAGGGAATTATGACTTCTCGATATGATTCTCGATATGAAGTTGGTGAATCATCGGGATCAACCAATGTAAATGACATTTATTGAAACAATAGAAACATAAAACTGAGGATAAACTCTCATCTTCAATGTGAATTTTGTCACTTGAAGGGTCACACAAGAGAGAAGTGTTACAAATTGATTGGATACCCTTCAAATTTTAAGTTCACCAGGAATATGGATAAAGATCAGAATGGTTCTAGAGGAGGCAACCACAATAATGCTGGATATAATTAAGGTCAAAATGGTTACAGATCTGGTGGTTATAATGCACAAAATGCAGATGTAGTTTTCACCAATCATGAGCAGTCACAAAATGGCAGAAAAATGAATGTCAAGGATCAAGGATTCACAGCTGAACAATTTCAGAAACTCCTCAGTCTCATTGATAAGGAGGAGACACTTGAGAGTTTAGCAAATATGTCAGGTACAATCAACTGTTTTTTAGCTGGTATTAAGACTAACTTCTGTATTGTTGACACAGGGGCATCAAACCAAATGGTTTTCTTTGGATTTAATGTCATCTAGTCAGCCTCTTCTTCCTTCTTCGCACAACCAAGTATTTCTTACTAATGGGAATATAGCCAAAATCACTCACAAAGGCATATGTACACTGGACAAAAATCAAACCCTTCAGGATGTTCTTCATAAACCAATGTTTAAACACAATTTACTTTCAGTGTCCAAACTTACTAAAGACCTGCAATATTTTGCATCTTTCTATCCTGATTTCTTTCTTTTTTAGGATCTTTACACTGGCAAGGTGAAGGTAATTGGTAAGGTCAAGGATGGGCTTTCATTCTATCTACCAAATCACCAATACCTGCCACTTCAAATAGTTTACAAAATGTTCTTGCTTGCTTCTCATCTCAATCTTCTAATGTCAAAAACTCCATCTGGCATCAAAGGCTTGGGCATGCACCAATTCCAGTTGTCAATCAAATTCAAACGGTCAAATCCACATTAGACATATCTCAGATGTAAATGTCATATTTGTCCTTTAGCTAGGCAGACTAGAAAATATTTTCCTACTCAGGCTGTTGTTTCTACTCATGTTTGTCAATTAGTGCATATGGATGTATGGGGTCCTTTTAAACAAGACACTTATAATGGCAACAAATATTTTTTTTTACTCTTGTGGATAATTTTTGTCGAATGACTTGAGTATTCTTGTTGAAGTTCAAAAGTGATTGCTTACTTCACTTAAAAAACTGATTTTTCTTGTTCAAATCAGTTTGATACTTCCATTAAGATAATTAGATCAGATAATGGTTTGGAATTCGTTAATACTCAATGCACTGCTTTGTTTCAATCATTTGGTATTGTCCACCAAATAACTTGTGTATACACCCCACAACAAAATGGGGTGGCTGAGAGAAAGCATATACATCTTCTTGAGGTTTCTAGGGCTTTAGGATTTTAAGGTCATATACCTCTTAAATTCTGGGTTGATTGTGTACTTACAACTAATTACATTATTAACAGACTTCCCTCTAAGGTGTTACATGGTGTTTCACCTTATGAAAAACTCCATAATGCTGCTCCTAGTTTAGAACACACGAGGACAATGGGCTGCCTTTGCTATGTTACTGAACCTAATCCTTCTAACAAATTCTCACCTAGAGCAATCCCTATTGCTTCTATGGGGTACTCATCTACACAAAAGGGTTATAAACTCTATGATCTTCATTCTCATCTATTTTTTGTTAGTAGAGATGTTCATTTTCGAGAAAATCTTTTTCCTTTTCAGTCATCATCCACCACACCATCTATTCCTCAATCTTCTGATATGTCTTCCTATTTTTTTGATTCTGATTCTGCTCCCAGTTTGTCTGAGCCTACTTCTTCTAATTCTTCCCTTTCTCCTATTTCACCACCTCATATTTCATCTTCTCCCATTCCTTCTTCTATACCAATCACAGTGTCACCTAAATGTCTATCTCGAGCTACCATACCTCCAATTTGGTTGTCTACCTATGTTCAGCCTCACATACATTCTAGACCTTTTACTTCACACTCCATTAACAGTGACGTTCATTATTCTCATCTTAGTTCTGAATACCAAGCTTTCTTGTCTAAGTTTTCTCCTTCTATTGAACCTCAACATTATTAAGCTATACTAGATGATTGATGGATTCAAGCCATGCAACTAGAGATTGATGCTCTAGTGGAAAACAAGACTTGGGAAGTGGTTGATTTACATGTTGGAAAGTTTCCAATTGGTTGTAAATGGGTCTATAAAATAAAATATAATGTTGATGGTTCTATTGAGAGGTTCAAGTCTAGGTTAGTGGCTAAAGGTTACACTCAACAAGAAGGTGTAGATTTTCATAACACTTTTTATCCTGTTGCAAAGATGGTCACTGTCAGGTGTACTCTTTCTTTGGCTGCTACGAATGATTGGCCTATCTTTCAAATGGATGTGTCCAATGCTTTTCTCCAGGGTGATCTTCACGAGGAGGTATACATGGTACTGCCTCAAGGTTTTGGTAGTAAGGGGGAGTCCTCAAATTCCTCAAAGGTATGCAGATTAAAGAAATCCTTGTATGGTCTTAAACAAGCATCCAAGCAATGGAACATAAAACTCACAAATGCATTGATCAATTCTGGTTTTCAGTAGAGTAAACATGACTATTCCTTATTCACCAAGAAGGTTGATCAGAAAATTGTGATGATACTCATATATGTAGATATTTATTGATTACTGGTAAAGATATGCTGCTTATCAAAGAATCGCAAAACACATTACAAAAAAATTTCAAAATTAAATATTTGGGGGAATTGAGATATTTTCTAGGCATAGAGTTTTTGAGATCTAGCAAAGTAATACTCACGACACAGAGAAAGTATATTCTGGAGTTAATTTCAGAATGGGGACTAGCAGGAGCTAAGCCAACAATGACACCTCTAGAACAACATATAAAGTATACTACAGCTACATATGACAAACACTTGAAGAAGAGAGTCATGATGATCCAGAATTGGTAGATAAATATGCTTATCAAAGATTAGTGGAGATTATTATGTCTGGAAATGACCAGGACAAATATCTCTTATGCAGTCCAAACTTTAAGTCAATTTATGCATGATCCAAAACAATCTCATCTAGAAGGAGAACTTCATGTGGTAAGGTATCTTAAAGAGAATCCTGGTTTGGGGATCTTGCTGAGTAGTGACAAGGATGATTCATTGAATGCCTTCTGTGACTTTGATTGGGCATCGTGCGCAGTCACAAGGAAGTCAATAACAGGCTACTGCGTGAAGTTGGGAAAATCCTTAGTTTCTTGGAAGTCAAAGAAGCAAGAGACTATGTCAATGAGTACAACAGAGGCAGAGTATAGAAGTATGGCTTCTGCAGTTGCAGAGATTATTTTGCTTGTAGGACTGTTGAAAGAAATGAATATGGAAGTGAAAATACCAGTGAATTTGTTTTGTGATAATAAGGCTGCTATACAAATTGCTGAGAATCCTATATTTCATGAAAGAACCAAACACATCGAAATAGATTGTCATTTCGTAAGGGAAAAATTACAAAAGGGCTTGATCAAGACAATGCACATTATTGGAATTGATCAAGAAGCTGACATTCTTACTAAAGCTTTAAGATGACAACAACATCACTACACATTAGAAAAGTTGAGGTTAATTGATGTTTTTCAAGCCTCAACTTGAGGGGGAGTGTTGAAAGCATAGGACTGTATAGAATAACCAACTATCATGCCAGCTGGAAGAAGTGGTTATAACTAATTTTAGGATTAGTTAGTTGATTAATTAACAATAATTAGGAGTACTTAATTGAGTTAGATTTTTTTAACGTTCGAAGTCAATTAGTTGTATATATAAATATATATAAGCATTATACTGTACATATGATGGATGAATGATAATTTCTCATTTTCAGTGTAATATTTTGTCCTCTGTATCCATTTCATATTTATCTTTCATGTATAGTTTCAACAAAGCAAAACTGCCAATTCAGAAATAATGTAATTTCCACTCGCTTTTTTTTTAAATTTTTTTCACAATCTCCGTATCATTTTGTATTTATTGATTTTCTTTAAAAACTTTTTAGGCTTCAATTTAAATAAAAAATTATGTATGAAAGAATATCTTTTTAAGTTTTGCCAAAAAGAAGAAGAATGCAGATCATATTTGTGTTCTCAATTTCATATTTGTGTTGTTAGGAAATGAATTTGAAATGTGTTTTCAATGAATTCATCTTTTTATTTCTATCTGAATTTGTATTATTTCTATCTATATTATAAAATTAGAATTATGATTTTGCAGGGTTGAAATACACTTTATCACTGATCAAAAATTCTCCACAACGTAAAACTCAAAACTTGAGTCTTTATTTCCTTTTCTATTATATATTTTTTGTTAGGTTATTAGCATTTTAATATTAATATTTAACATATTAAATTGCTTTATTTTGGAGTTATAAGAATGAACTTTGGAATGGATGACTTTTACATCATCCATTAGCATTGGTTGTCCATCACTCTTAATTCCTCCATTACTCTTTGTAACCTATGTAACTCCTATTGTAACCTATGTAACTCCTATTGTAACTTATGTAACTCCTAAGACCATTATCTTCACTATTTACTACCTCCATTATCTTCCTATTCATTGCTAGGAAGACTTCTTGTAGTATAAATAGTGGTGGTCTTCATTTGGTTATACACACAAAACACAAGAGAAAACAAAGAGTGAAAGAGTTAGTCTAAAAGAGAGTTCTTATTAGTTGAAGGGAGGTGTTCTTTTTTGTGGAGCTTTGGACTCAACTCTTGTCCAGGGTTGTTGAGTTATACTTTGTGAAGGCTGTTGTATCCTGGAGGAGACAAGTCAAAGAGAACTACTGCTGGACCGGTGAAAACATTTGCTGCAGTGGGCTTGAATCTCCTTAAAGAGAGCGAGATATCCGCGCCTCAGCCTGAAGAGATTACTTTCTTCATTTTAGTTTCAATTGTAATCTTGCATTTTTATTATCTTGTAAGTTTTTTTCACTAACAATTTTAAGGAGATTCAAAGATGGCTACAATTGAAAAAACTGCGGATGTCAAGATGGGAGATCTTAACAAGCCATTTCGGTTCAATGGTAACCATTTCAAGAGATGGAAGGGTAAAGTACTTTTCTACTTAAGTCTTCTTAATGTTTCTTATGTATTAACCGAGAAGAATCCAAATAAAGAAGACATCACCTCTATGAATGATGATGAAACTATTTCTCATCTACAGAAAGTGGAAAAGTACGATGGTGATTCCTATAAGTGTCGGCATTATCTTCTTAATTGTCTATCTGATAATTTTTATGATTATTATGATAGAACTTACTCTAGTTCAAAGAAAATTTGGAAGGCATTGCAGAGTAAGTATGATACCGAAAAGGCTGGAGCGAAAAAATATGCAACTAGTATATTTTTTCGTTTCCAAATGGTGGACAACAAATCAGTGGTAGATCAAGCTCAAGACTTCATCATGATTGTTCTCGAGCTTAGGTCCGAAGAGGTTAAAATTGGAGATAACCTTATTGTTTGTGGCATAGTGGATAAACTTCCACCTTCTTGGAAAGAATTTCAAAAAACTATGCGCCATAAACAAAAGGAAACCTCTCTTGAAAGCTTGATAATGAAAATCCGCATGGAAGAAGAAGCAAGAGGCCAAGATGCACTTTTACAAACAGAAGAGAACAACATCACATCGAAGGAAAATTTAATTACTTCGAATAATGCTACTCCTGAAACTCACAAAAATACTTCTTTAAAGCCTAAGAATAAAAAAATCAAGAAAAATAATGGTAGACCTCCCAAGAAAAATAATGGTGAAAATCACCAAGCACAAAATCAACAAGTTCAAGAAAAGGGACCATGCTTTGTTTGTGGCAAGAGTGGGCATATTGCTCGATTTTGCAGATTCCAGAAACGTGGTCCTAACCCTCAGGCAAACGTTACCGAAGAACCTTTTGTGGTGGTGATTACTGACATAAACATGGTTGAGAATGTTGATGGATGGTGGGATGATTCTGGTGCAAACCGTCATGTCTGTTATGACAACGACTGGTTTAAAAAATATACTCATTTTGAGGAGCCCAAAACCATCATGCTTGGTGATGCTCACACTACTCAAGTACTTGGAAGGGAGATGTTGAATTGTGTTTTACTTCTGGAAGGATATTAACATTGAAAGATGTACTTTATACTCCTTCTATGAGAAAAAAATTGATGTCTAGTTTTCTTCTTAATAAAGCAGACTTTAAACAGATTATTGAATCTGATCAATATGTAATAGTGAAAAAAGGTATTTTTGTGGGGAAGGGGTATGCATGTGATGGAATGTTTAAGTTGAATGTTGAAATGAATAAAACTTCTACTTCTGTTTATATGCTTTCTTCTACTACTTTTTGGCATGCTCGTTTGTGTCATATTAATGATAGTTATGTTTGAATCATGAGTATCTTAGGATTAATCCCAATGGTTAAAAAGAATTTTGAAAAGTGTGAGGTTTGTAGTAAAGCCAAGATCACTAAAAGGTCTCATTTTCAAGTTGAAAGAAAAACTGATTTGTTAGAATTAGTTCATACTGATATTTGTGAACTTGGAGGAATTCTAACTCGTGGAGGTAATAGATATTTTATCACTTTCATTGATGATTTTTCTAAGTTTACATATGTTTACTTGATGAAAAATAAAAGTGATGCTTTTGAAAATTTCAAAACTTATCTCAATGAGGTTGAAAATAAGTTTGTAAGAAAAATAAAGAAAATTAGAAGTGATAGAGGCTGTGAATATGAATCAAATGAGTTTAATTCTTTTGTTAGATCATTGGGAATAATTCATGAAACTACTCCTCCTTACTCTCCTTCGTCTAATGGAGTAGCAGAAAGGAAAAATAGAACTTTGGTTGAATTGACTAACGCCATGCTTATTGAGTCACATGCACCTTTAAATTTTTGGGGTGAAGGTATCTTAACTGTTTGTTATGTGTTGAATCATGTGCCTCATAAAAAGTCTAATTTGACACCTTTTGAATTGTGGAAAGGTTACAATCCAAGTTTGGGTTATCTAAGAGTTTGGGGTTGTCTAGCCTTTGTGAGGCTAATGGATCCCAAGATTACAAAGTTAGGTAAGAAAGTTACTACTTGTGCTTTTCTTGGTTATGCTTCAAATAGTACAGCCTATAGATTTTTTAATCTTGAAGATAATATTATAATAGAATCTGGTGATGCTATTTTTCATGAAAATAAATTTCCTTTTGATACTAAAAATAGTGGGGGTCAAAGGATTGAACAAAATATTTTGTCACTACCTAGTTCTTCTACTTCAACTTTAAAAAATAAAGAAGTTGTTGATTTTGAGTTAAGAAGAAATAAAAGAGCTAGAGTGGAAAAAAAATTTTGGTCCTGACTTTTATGTGTTTAATGTTGAAAATGACCCTCTAACTTTGAAAGATGCATTATCTTCACATGATTCTATTTTTTGGAAAGAGGCTCTAAATGATGAAATGGAATCTCTAAATTCTAATAAAACTTGGAAGTTAGTTGATTTACCATCGGGTTGTAAAACAATTGGTTGTAAATGGATCTTACGAAAAAAGTTAAAACCGGATGGATCTATTGATAAATACAAAGTTAGGCTAGTTGCAAAAGGTTTTAAACAACTAGAAGGCCTAGAATTTTTTGATACTTTTTCTCCGGTAACAAGAATTACATCCATTAGACTTTTAGTTGCTATGACTGCAATTTTTGATTTGCAAATTCATCAAATGGATGTAAAAACTGCTTTTCTAAATGGAGGCCTAAATGAAGAAATTTATATGGACCAACCCAAGTGTTTAGTTGAAGCAGGCCAAGAAAGCAAAGTATGTAAACTTACTAAATCCCTATATGGCTTGAAACAGGCACCAAAGCAATGGCATGAAAAGTTTTTTGATTCATGTATGATTGAAAATGGTTTTAAAACAAATGAGTGTGATAAGTGCATATATCATAAGTCTTGGAATAATTCTCATGTCATTATTTGCCTATATGTTGATGATTTGTTGATCTTTGGCTCTAACATGAATGTTATTGATGAAGCTAAAAATGTTCTTAGAAGCCATTTTGATATGAAAGATCTTGGTGAGGCAAATTTTATTCTTGGAATAAAAATAACAAGAACATGTGAGGGGATTTTCCTTGACCAGTCACATTATGTTGAGAAAATTTTGAAAAAATAACTTTCATGATTCCAAGCATATTGCTACTCCTTTTGATTCAAGTGTTCACTTATTTCCTGCTGAAAGTGAAAATGATGTAATAAATCAAAAGGAATATGCTAGTATAATCGGAAGTTTGAGATATGTGACTGATTGCACTAGGCCTGATATTGCATATGCAATAGGAGTACTTGGCAGGTTTACAAGCAAGCCAGGTAATGAACATTGGCATGCTATAACAAGAGTTATGAGATATTTAATTGGAACGAAAATTTGTGGTTTGTTCTATAAAAAATATCGTGTTGTACTTGAAGGCTTTTGTGATGCAGATTGGAACACTTTGTCAGGTGATTCCTGTTCTACCACTGGTTATGTCTTTACTTTAGGTGGTGGTGCTGTTTGTTGGAGATCAAAAAAGCAAACTATAATTGCTAACTCTACCATGGAGGCTGAACTAATTGTTTTAGCTTCAACTAGTGAGGAAGCGAATTGGTTAAGAGATTTATTGTTTCAAATTCCTTATTTTGAAAAACCAATTCCTCCTATTTTAATTCATTGTGATAGCACCGTTGTAATTGGTAGAGTTCAAAATCGTTGTTACAACGGTAAATCCAGACCTATAAAGAGGAAACACGGTAATGTAAGATCGTATTTGACAAATGGTACCATTAATGTTGATTATGTCAAATCTTGTGATAATCTTGCAGATCCTCTTACGAAGGCCTTAACAAGAGAAAAGGTCTGGAGCACATCGAGGGGGATGAGATTGAAGCCTACAAATTCTTGAGTCATATATGAGGAAACCCAACCTGGGGACTAGAGATCCTATAACCAGGTTCAAACGGAAAAACTAATCATATGATGACTTGTTGTGAAAAATGCACTATTTTTTGTTTCCCTCCCTATAATGTGAGTGCATTATTTCCTGTAGTTTGTGAAGGTTGAGTTGATAAAACTCTTAATGAATATCTGTAGCCCGTATGGGTGGAGTGTTAATCTTACAGGAGCACTCTCGACAGATTTCACCTATGTGATGTGTGGAAGTAGGTCACTTCCTATGAGAATGGGGCTTATTCTCAAATGCACTCATGAAACCGGGATAACACATGGCCATAACGTGCTGGCTGTTAAAGCTCATGTCAACACCTTGATTATTATGTGTGAGCAGTGATATTTTATTTCCTTTAAGCAGTCATAGTTCAAGTCTGAGACCACTACGACTCTGGAGTAAAAGTTACTGTTTCACTAAGTGGAGGTTCAATGCAGAGCACACCTTCATTATGCATAGTAGTCTTCCTTCAACTGATATACTCTCTTATCTAAATATTAAAATGAGTAGGGGATTGTTAGGTTATTAGCATTTTAATATTAATATTTAACATATTAAATTGCTTTATTTTGGAGTTATAAGAATGAACTTTGGAATGGATGACTTCTACATCATCCATTAGCATTGGTTGTCCATCACTCTTAATTCCTCCATTACTCTTTGTAACCTATGTAACTCCTATTGTAACCTATGTAACTCCTATTGTAACTTATGTAACTCCTAAGGCCATTATCTTCACTATTTACTACCTCTATTATCTTTCTATTCATTGCTAGGAAGACTTCTTGTAGTATATATAGTGATGGTCTTCATTTGGTTTATACACACAAAACACAAGAGAAAACAAAGAGTGAAAGAGTTAGTCTAAAAGAGAGTTATTATTAGTTGAAGGGAGGTGTTCTTTTTTGTGGAGCTTTGGACTCAACTCTTGTCCAGAGTTGTTGAGCTATACTTTGTGAAGGCTGTTGTATCCTGGAGGAGACAAGTCAAAGAGGACTACAGCTTGTTTAATATCATTTTTTCATCTTTGTAAATTGATAGTTTTTGATAAATTTTTGTGTTTTATTTTAAATTTAATTAATTGAAACTGAGAATTCGAGAATGTAATAAATTTTGTGTAATGATGGGTTAATAATAATATAATAACGACAAAATCAAACATGTACATGTTTCTTCTCATTTTATGACTTCCTCATATTTAGAAGAAAGAATGATCAAATAAAAAAAATTCATCAGATGATTTAATAAGTACTAAATAAAAACTTTTAAGGTTAATCAAGAACTCTATACCTTCCCAATGCACTTAGATTAATGACGACATTAGTTGAGTTTAAATAGAAAAATGTTTTTTCATAAGAATTCTTGTAGCAAATATCATAATTGGGATTTTATTTATAATTAAAAATGTTAGTGAAAAAACTTACAAGATAATAAAAATGCAAGATTATAATTGAAAATAAAATGAAGAAAGTAATCTCTTCAGGCTGAGGCGCGAATATCTCGCTCTCTTTAAGGAGATTCAAGCCCACTGCAGCAAATGTTTATCATCAAAAGAATTTTGAAAAGAAATAAAAAAATATTGAATATTTAAAATATCATATTTCATAAAACCTAGTAATGGTATTTAATAAGCCATCAATGTAATATTGTTTAAAAAAGAATGATCTACTTTTTTAGTTTCTTTTAAAAAGAATAATCTTTTTTTTTGCATAACTTTAATTTTAACTTGCATATGACATGTTTAACAGCACAAGATTAAAGGAATGTAACTCGTGCTTTACATGTTATTTATGTTTGAATTTCAATTCACCAATTATTCTAAAATTATGACACTCTGTCGAAAAAATGAAACTCAGACAGTAAATTATTGAAAAATAATTACCGAATTTTTATGATATTTTATTGGATTTTTGAGTTTCGATTCACCAGCTTCACTTTTATTATTGTGAGAATCTGCACTTGGCAGTTTTTGCAAAAATAAGCTCCAATCAATATTAATTTGCAAAATTAATATAAAATATAATAATTAAGAAATGAAATGCAAAAAAAAAAAAGAAACAATTTTGCTCAAATATGTAATCACTTTTTACTATTCAATAGTAATAATAATAATGAAAATAATAATAATAATAATAATAATAAAAAAAAAATAATAAAATACTATATCAAAAACCAAAATTATGTGCAATTAAAATTAAAATATTTTGCAGATTATGTACAATTAAAATTACAATATTTTGCAGATTATGTACAATTAATTAAATTAGTGACGTGTAATTAGTTTGAAGGATAATGATAATAATAATAATAATAATAATAATAATAATCTATCTACATATAGTACAAGATAAAAGAAAAGTATCATGTGTCAATACCACAAAAATTCAATAATTATAAATTTCAAAAACTAATTTAAAAAGAGTTTTAAAAAGATAAATGATAATATGTTAAGGGGTGGTTTAAGTGTCCCAAATAATTTCAAATTTTAAATTGTGGTAAGGGTAGTGATTAGTTTTAAAATTATATATATAGAGAACATACACGACGATAGTTGATAAAACATTTTAAGTAGTGTTTTAGTTGATAGTTATTAGTTAAAATCTCCTATTATTTGGATATCAACCAATTTTGATTTTATTCGTAGTAAGATTTAGCTAAAGTAATTGGATTTAAGTATTTTTATGGTTCTACATTGCTATTATACAAATATAAAATTAAATTGAAAGATAAAATTTAAATTAAAAACTAACTATATTTTAGATAAAGTCGAATTTAGATCTTTTATTTTCTATATAAACTAATTTTTCCATCAGACTGCTTATTTTATCCTCTATATTTTGTTAGTTGGTTATACATTATTGAGATATACTTGAATTCGTAAATAAAACAAAAATATATATAGATAGCTTTAAAACTTCCCATTTAAATTTCTATACAAACAAACATTCTAAAGAAATATTAAGAAAAAAATTACAATAAAATAAATGAATTTTAGAAAATATGAAACTTCATTGTAAAAAGATTTAAGAAAAGTTATACAATAATTAAAACAAAACGAATTGCCATTTTAAACGAAACCAAAATTTTAAAATTTATTTTTTAAAATACATTAGATTAATGTTATATAACCATTTTACAAATTTTTATATTTAAAAAAATTAAATATTTAAATGACATGTATCTATCTATCTATACATACATATATATATATGTATATATATATATATGTGTATATATATATATATATATGCATATACATATATATATATTATAAATTATAAATTAAATATTTGAATGATATTTTTTTATTAAATAATTAAAAATTAATAATTAAATTCTTTGTTTAATAAAAATTGAAATATAAATAGGCAATGTTAAAACTTCCCATTACATTTCCAGTCAAACACAAACTCTAAGACCTGATCAAGTAAAAATCAATAAATTAAACAATTACATGAATTGTACCATTTTACAAATTTTTATATTTTTATAATTATAAAAATTAAATATTTAAATGACAAGTATATATATATATATATATATATATATATATATATATATATATGCATATACATATATATATTATAAATTATAAATTAAATATTTGAATGATATTTTTTTATTAAATAATTAAAAATTAATAATTAAATTCTTTGTTTAATAAAAATTGAAATATAAATAGGCAATGTTAAAACTTCCCATTACATTTCCAGTCAAACACAAACTCTAAGACCTGATCAAGTAAAAATCAATAAATTAAACAATTACATGAATTGTATTTCTTTTTAACATGATAAAATACTAATAAAAATTACATAATTTTAAAAAATCAAAAAATAATTTAAAATTTTATATATATATATATACATATATATATATATATATACCAAAAAAAATTTAAAATATTAACCAACTAAAAATTCTTTTAAAAATAAAATTTACAGAATTGTATTTTGCAAAAAAAAAGAGAAAAAAGCACATGTGATTGTAGTTAATTGTTTTAAAATAGTGGGGTCAGTTTTAAAAAACAGTAACTATAATTGATTAAATTATTTCAAATTCATAACTTTTTTAATTGCTATTTTAAAACTAAAATTTTATAAAAACTATAAATTCTTTATTTAAATTAAATGGGGGTGTAAATAGACAGTTTTGAAACTCCTCATTAAATTCCTACTCAACCACCACAAACTATAAAACAGATTATGGAAAAAAAATACAATAAAATAAACGAATTTTAAAAAATAAACTTCACACTTAAAAGACTTACATTAAATTGTCATAATTAAAGTAAATGAATTGCCATTTTAAAATTAAAAAGTTCAAAAGATTTATTATTTATTTAAATAAAAACAAGAATATAAATAGGCAGTTTGAAACTTCTCATTACATTTCTACTCAAACACAAACTCTGAACTGATTAATCAAAAATTAATTTAATTAAACAAATAATATCACACAAATTGTAAAGTTTAATGTTTATATAAAGAGAAAACTTAAAATTAAATATTTGAATGATATTTTTTAAAATAAAAATTAAAAACAATAATTAAATTCTTAATTTAGATAAAAACGGGAATATAAATAGGCAGTTTTAAAACTTCTCATTACATTCCCTCTCAACACAACTCTAAAACTACGGGCTCGCCTAATGGCTCGGTGATGCGCCCAATGTACGAATCCTGCTCCTTGCCTTCGCTGGGAAGCTACTGGAACTTTGGGGGGGGGGGGTCTGGGTACCATCGCCCAATCCACTTGGCGATGCACCAATGGACTTCAGCTTGCCTAATAAGCAACTTTCCACTTCATAGCTCCTGGCCAGTTGGCGATCTTGGAACCCTCACCAAGGAGGTTTGGCGAGTTGCCGATGTAGAGGTCATCTCGCCGAATGGAACAACATCTCCACTTGCTCCTTCTGCTTCGTTAGGCCTCCCACGCTCCAAGCTATCATCCAATTATGGTGTTGCGCAACTTGGAGCTCCTTTAAGGTGCATATGTTCCCATGCAAGGCATGGAACTCTCTCCTCGTCATCCGTAAATGCTCACCAGCCTCCATCCTTGTGAACGATCCATCAATACATTAAAGTTAGTGAATAAATGACCTTGAGGTAATCTGGATTACATCATTCTCCCCTTCTTTAATAGGATTCATCCTCGAATCGATACCTTGCAAAACCATTGGGGAAGCAAAACAATACAAAGATCCTCATATCCTAAGGGTTAGCGTTAGCAATAACAATTTCATTACCATGCCAAGGATGAACAAATTTAACATATAACCAAGTATCACAAATATCAAGCAAGGGTTTGTAACCCATCAAAGCAATAAATACTTGGCTAAGCAAGAAATATTGACAAAGGGGTAGAGAGAAGGAACTAACACACTCAAACAATCTCGTATGTACGCCCTCATTGATCCAAACAAGTACAAGACCTTCCTTATGTGAAGTAGTATATGAACACTCTTATACAGAAGTGCGAAGGCACAAGGAGAGTTGACCCAAATTAAGACCCCATCCAATGCACTAGATAACTTTAATAGAGTAATCATTCCCAATTCATCAGCAGGTTCAAGTACATAAGTATTCCCCACCCAAATTAGTCAACATACCTCATTCAATTACATTGGATCAAGTAATAACACCACGAAAGAATCATGCAAATGACATATGATGTTACTACTACACTCAACACAGTTAAAGACGACACTGGGGTCAAATGGAAATGAATTTCATAACATCAAGTCAAGGAGATGCCCACTTTATACCACTACTATCTTAAGATATCCAACCAACATAAGTATGAGTAGCATCATATGCAAGCAGATAAAAGTGAGTCCTAGAGTAGAAACCTTGTAAAACCATGTATGTCACAAGAAAGAAGTTTATCCTCTTAGCGTGATGGGTAGTATAAAGGTTATCACTTAAAATATTTAACCGAGGAGACTCAAACTCAAGGAACAACCAAACATCCTCTATTTTCATGGCTATCAAGTCCACTAATTGAGAACAAGGACAATGGTTATTCTTCAGAACAACAAGGGAATACCACCCAAAATATGATACTCTCACCAATTCAAATGCCTTCAAGCATCCACCGGGATCAAAATGATAGAAGGTCCACAAAACTGGATCAAGTTCTCCTCCATTTATTAGGTGGACACTTGTTCCTCCCAACAACATACTCCACTCAACAACATGAGCATCATCATATGTAAACAAGTAATAAAGAAAGGTGTATCTTAAATCAACTTCCTCTAGAGTGTTTTCATGGGTATGCCTACTAATAAATTCAAACTCATGGGTCATACTATTGACAATTGGAACACACCAAGAAGAGGAGTTAATTGAGAAACAAACACCACCTTCTTCCTCATAACATTCCTTCTCCACAATAGTACTCTCATCTTCCAAGAAGAGATTCCATATTTGGGAGGGAAAGCCTCACATCATAGTGGGTTACTATAACAAGTATAACTATCAAAAACTGTATTGGTCTCAGGATTCACACCACTAGACATTACTAGGAGTGGTTGCATCATCTTCAAAGAAGATATTGTACTTAAAGAGGGAATGATCAACCAATAGGGAAAACATGCAAGTTCACCCTAAAAAACACACATCTCATTTTTCAAAGCATGTTCAAGCACATGATATCTATGAGCAAATCAAGAAATTGGATCTTCCACAATAGATATGCTCATAGAGTCACTCTTATTCAATTGATCAACATTGTCATTAGTACCAGTAACTTGAGGTTTCTTAATCACATTAAAAAAACCATCAACCAATGCATTACACTCACAAAAATGTTGATCAACACAATCATGACAAAATAATGTGATACCATTCAAAGCATATGTTTCAACACTAGGTGGATGATAAATAAATATTACTACAAGAATAAATTCAGTCATCAATAGGATCAACTAGTGTATCCACACTCTCAACAAACACATTACAATATAAGGTAAAGAATATATAGTCTCACTAAAGAAAAGCTAACATTCACATTTTGTTCATTTGTAATGGTAAGAGTGTTAGGTTTAGCTATTGTACCTTGATGCCCGCAAGAAAGATCTTATTTACCTTGGATGTTGGAACATCCCATAAGTGTATTCATCACACCTTCTATTGTAGATTCTTTGTTGGGAACTTGTGTTTCTCTATTCATCATGTTTATACCTACATAAGAATCCTTACCAAGTGAAGGATAAATAGAAATGTTAGATTGAGATTGTGGACACCCTCTCACTTCACTCCTTTCAACCTCTCTTTTTGCCACTCTAAGATTGCAACCTTGCTTTCCCTTACTCCTTTCAATCTTATGTATCTCATTTTTCACCTTAGGAAGAGTAAATACAGGTGCTCCCAAATTATCCACAACACATTTGTACTCGTTCTACTCGTTTGGGAACCCATGCTCATTGAACCAATTGACCCCCCTAACTTAAGTGACAAGAATCCATATGAATTATATTACATCAAACCTCCTTATAATATTTACCGCATGTGAAAGATACTCTTACTCTTGCGGTAACCTTACATCCCTCCATGGTGTATGGACAAGTCCTTTTTAGTCGAGGTAGTCCCAAGTAGGATACCACCTTAGAGTGATGTAGTTTAGGTTGTACACATATTCTAGGACAAGGTGCAGTTCTAAAGCCCCACAAATACCTTTGTCCTAAGAATTTATCTTTTTTGACTGACAATGAAAAACTTTTTGTAACCCTTTGGGACATACCTGAACCTCATCATACTCTTCAATTTTTCCCATGTCAATGAATGGGTATTTCCTTGAAGTGTTCAGATCCTTCCCCCTTGAATCCACCAATCCAATGCAAGACCTTTCAAATGAAAAAGGGCATACAAGGGTCGCCCTTGACCTCTCAAATCATAGCTTTGGAAAGTCTGTTCACATTGCCACTTCCAATTAAGATATGCATCGGGATCACACCTTCCTTTAAAAAATAGAAAAATCAACCCTTGTGGTGCATAGTCCTTGCACGTCCCTCATACCTGACTTGGTTCTTGTATCCCGATAAGCGTGCATTACCATGAGAAGTATAGGATAAAGTATCGTTAGACTTTAGAGTTGCACACTGTCTTTTTCCCTCAGATGACTTTGACTTGAGATAGTGTAACCATATACACTACTTTGGATAGGGCAATGATTAGCACAAGAATACGAATATGAATCTTCACAAGCCTTAGGGGCATGCTCCTCATACATCTTATATATTAAACTGTTATACTTCACCTTACCTTTATCATGGGAGTGGGAAGAGTCACATGTTCGACATCATCATAGGAATCATCTTCACTCCTCGAGTGAGAGTAATCACATTATCCCTCATTATTGTAGGAGCTACCATAAGAGACTTTTCCCCCTCTATCATCACCACAAGAGTCGTGTTCAACATTTCTCTCATATTCTCCTCCGGAATAGTAACTCTCATTCTCATTCGACTCTTGATAATGACTATCATCATAGCCCCCATAAGCCCCTTTATCCTCACATCCATTGCCCTCATTATCATAATCATGATCTCCCGTATCATAGTCACATGGGTCTGTGATTATTGAGGACATGCTTCCTTATAACTCATTATACCTACCAAAAGACAACTCACAAAAACAACAAACAACCTTAGTTTTAGTGAAATGAACTCACAATTGCTCGTGTTTACATACCTTTGATTGCCTCTCAAAATAGCACGACTAATGTTGAAGATTTCTTATACTTGGTTGATTACAAAGAGTCAATACTACTCTTGGCTGGAGTGGAAGTCTGTTTAAAGAAAGGCGGACAACTCAGTTAAAGCAAGAAAACCTGAATCAAGAAGTTAACTATGAAGTAAAAACATAAAATCACAAAATAAAAGTGTCACGACTCAGGGCTACCCCTAGAAGTGACACGCCGTACTTGACCCTGAAGGGGTCTCATACAAGCCTTTCACATATTATCATCACAAAAGGCATAGAATAATGTAGAAAAATTAAAATTTGTCAGTGGAAGTAAAACTTCTCTTCATGAACGGGAATAAGAACCTAGACTTGTCTCATACACCATCTTAAACATAAGAAACAATGTTTGGGACTTATCCCTTTACATTACGTCTCAATATAAGCTAAGAAATGGATAATCAAACTCGAACTTGAGGACTCACCATAACTTGGAGATAAACAATCCAAGTCTTCTTCAAAATAACTAGTGCACATCAACGGCCGGAACCTACACGCATAGTAGATGTAAAAGAAATAGGTTAGCACATAAACCACTAAGTATGGAAACATGTATAAAATCCTTGAAATAATGTAAAAGAACATTTAGTAAAAATCATGCATTTATCAAGTTTGGAAACCATTTATTCATATAAAGACGTAATACAATCATAATATCATCTTCGCATAAATTTTCATGATATAGTAGCACCATCACCTTGGCAACTTTAAAAGTATACTTGTGTTATGTATAATTGTCATCCCGTCATACCAACTATACTAAGTACCCCTTTAAAGTCACTTAGTAACACATAACATCTTTAGACCTCATCATAATCCATAGTCATAAATAGAGAGAAAATCATGTTCATTATTTAAACCTAAGTAAAGTCATATATTCACAACAATCCACTCAACATACTTACCTACTTTTATGTCTTTCTATTTCATAAGGAACGAACCCATAAAACCTTTCAAAGACCACTTGTGCAATGTAAAAATGAAGTCCCATACCCCCACTCCTACTAAGTAAAACTCATCAAGAAATCATAAGTATAGTTCAATTCATATTCATTATCTTATTACATAAGGAGAATAATAATAAACGACATAGACCATATGACCTACATGGAATCTGGTGTCATATAACCCCATACAGAAAGAAGTCATTCTACTTGCCTAAGGTAGAACTAGATATATATAGTTATAAGGTGGAGCTACTAGCAAAGACCTATGCGGGCATATAGTTATGGGATAGGGAGATTGCTTCTAAAAACCCGGGATATTGTATTAGCGAGAGAGTTTCCATCTCATAAGAGCATATATAGAAGACCCGACTTATTGTATTTGCAGGAATGCCCCTATTTCATTTTAATATCCGCTCGGTGCTAAACATTATTCCTCAAAGTATACATAGTGAACCTAAATTACATTTACATATGTGAAGGATTACTTTACCCTTCATTTAACACAATAGAACTCATAACATAACTTATTGATTCAATAAAGTGAGAACAACCATTCAACCTTCGAATCATCATACTCATGTGAGAAATTCTTTCACATTACATTCATAGTATTTTCATGAGAATAGACTTTCAATCAACACAATATCATTAGCATCATCCTAGGCAATTCATACATGATTATGTGTAGGGTAATAGAAACTAATCTTTCATCAATACCTCAATTTACATAAAAATTTTAGGATCTTCACTTTTCAAGTGGAACATAACCTTCATGTAACATATCGCAACTTGAAATAGCCAGAAAGAAGATAAAAACTTGAAAATAATAATTTTTAGAAAGTATAAGGAAATCTGGAAAATTAGTAGTAAGTTAAAGTGACTTTTGGGTCAATTTCAAACGGCCATAACTTTTAGCTCGGGATGATTTAGGAGTACTTCTAGAAATGGTTGGAAATCCCTTGGAAACATCTTTCCAATGCTCCTAATTTTGGGAGGTTTTGAGTCCGTATAAGTGAGATGTCTTTCAGGAGTTGGGCTTTGGATTAAGGAAATGTCCGATCCAGGAATTCAAAGGGTAAAATGGTATTTTCCTTACCTAATTAAATTATTTAGTTCTAAGGGATTAATTGGGATAATAACCATATTTGGTTCATTTTAGAAAGTTGAGAATTAATGTTAGGGATTTTGGAGAAAGAACGCAAGAGGAGAAGCAAGAATTTTCCAAGAAACGAACGATTGATTGTGGATTTCCCTGGGGGTGATCCCTAGAAAGGTATGTGAGTCTCTCATAGCGATAGGGTTCATTCACCCACACATCAAACGTGTTTAATTCAGTGAAATTCGACCTAAAAAGGATTGAAAATTGATGTTCTTGATTTCTATTATGAGTTGTGTTCTTGAATTGGGTTTACTGTTGGTGTTTTCGAGTCCTTTAAGTTAATGTTAGAGCTTTATTGAGTTATATTCTTGATTACTAATGTTGGGTATCCAAATCAAAAATGATTTTGACGAAGATATTCGAGTTTAGAAGAATTTTGATTGAAAAAAGAATGAGGAAAAAAGTCGGACAACTTACCTGGAACAATTCCGCATCGCAATTTTGTTCACCCAGTGAGCAAAATCAGCTCCCCGCCGTGGAGATGGACGTGGAATCCTCTATCTAAAAATTTAATTTCGCGAACATCTTCTTGGAGTATCTCCGCGTCACGGACTAGCTCGACAATGGTGATTTCATAATTTTTCTTAATTTTAGTTTTTTGAAATCATTCCTAAATATCAAGAGGTCCTTACGAATAAAAATCATACTCCTTGAATCCATAATTCAATTCAAGGATCGAGTAAGAGTGAAATTTTAAAGTAAGAGACAACATAAAGTTAAGAGTCATGTACACTAAAGTTCATCAAAGTTTCAAAAGTCTTTTTACAAATGTTTTAACTTTGTTTTAATAACAAGAGTTAAGTTCATTAAAGAGTAAAGTTGAAGTGCTTTTTTCAAAGGAGTACATGGAGACTATGTATTCCCAAAGAGGTTCAAAAGAAATGTATTCACATTTAAACAAGAACGGAAACTCAGTATTCCAAAGAACCTTCGGGCTAGTTTTCAGAAAAGAGTAATAGATTTTTAGATAAAGCAATCAGAGAAATTGAGATTTCCAAGATAGCCTTATGACTAAGTTTTGAGCACTAATCTCAAACCACATAAGAAGTATGTTTTTTTTTTAAAAAAACATGAAAAACATAAGAGCTAGTATGTCTTGGGATTAGTATTGAGCATCGAATCAGGGGAGAGTTTAGACAATTCACAACCCCCATAAGCCATGAAGCCAACATGGGTAGAAAAGGATCATACTTTTTAGGTGAATCCTTTTCGAAATAGACTAGTGGATCCATTAGGAAGTTCATGTCTTATACCTTTGGCTGGGTATATGATGTGTTTGCAGTGTGAGGTAGATCGCTATACCATCACTATAGCTCTTAAGTGATGGTTTTCGGTTAGAGAAACTCCAACAAAAGTTATTATACTTTTATATACATCAGTTTTTTTGTATTTTTACATACATCTTAGAGTTCATTGTATCTACGTATACATACGAAGTTTTAAGCATATTTTAAAATAACTTTTCTTTATATTGCACTTGTTTTAAACTTCTTTATATTCAAATGAGTTCAGTAAAGTGTTCATGAGTTGAGAAGAGGCAATGTAAGGGTTTCTTTTAGAATCTCTTTCAATCCTATGTTGTTTAGCATTACAGATCGCATACTCGTATATTCAATATACTGATGCAGTTGGCCTGCATCGTATTATGATGCAGATAAAGGTACGAGGATTGATATCTAGCGCACCATTGATCCAGTTGAGCACTCAGGAGAAAGTTGGTGAGCCTCCTTGCATTTCGGAGGATTCGTTTTTTATTTTATTTTAGTATTTCTTTATTTATTAGAAAGTTGTGGGGTCTGTCTCAATATCCATCTTAGTTGTTTTTAGAGACTTCACAGACAGTTAGGAGTTCAATTTTCCTTTTACATTATTGTTTCAAATATTGTTTAATGACTTGAGTTGTCATTTGGGCTAATTACTTATATATCTTTGAGCTATACCTCTTATATTTAAGTCTTTCGCTGAGTAAGTAACCCATACCAGAGGTTTGCTTGGGGCCAGTAATGGTATTTGAGTGTCAGCCACGTACGGGGTGTAGGCTGCGACGTGACAAAACTTGGTATTTGAGCATATAGTTCAAGAGTCCTAGGGAGTCTATGAAGTCTTGTCTTTAGAGTCCTAGTTATCGGTGTGAAGCGCAACACATCTATAATTACGAGACTGCAACATTTTGGATTTCCTTTGCTTATTTTCTATTCCTTTAATGTAGCAGGGTCTGATCTCTAAAAGGTTTCTCTGTAATTTGTGTTTGCGTGTGTTTTCAGATAACCATGCCTCCACGAAGAGAAGTCAGAGGCCGTTCAGCGAGGAGAAATATTGAACCACAAGGGCAAGTGGTACCTAATGCACCCGAAGTGAAACCTAAGGAGAAGTTTATAACACTGAATTCAGAGAGGCAAATAGGATGTTCAGTTAGACTTTGACTAATCAAGTTTGTGCATAAAAAGAAGCTTGACAAGAAGGGGCTGAAACTTGGAGGATTCTTGAATTCTTTAGGATGAATCCCCATAGTTTTACTAGTTCGAGCACTACTGAGAAACAAGAGAGCTTCACTGAGGAAATGAAGAAGGTGTTAAAGGTGATGCATGTTGCTGATGCTGAGAGAGTTGAACTAGCTGCTTATCAACTTGCCAAAACTTTGTTTGATCAATGGAAAGAGGGTAGAGAGGAAGATGCACCACCTATGCGTTTGACTTGTTTTTAGGATGCCTTCTTGGGTTTTTTTTCCGCAAGAGATAAAAGAGGCCAAGGTACATGAGTTCCTCATACTTAAGAAAGAGTATCGAAGTGTGCATGAGTATGGCTTGAAGTTCTCTCAACTATCTCGTTATGCTTAGGAGATGCTTAAGGACATGAGGAGTAGAATAAGTTTATTTGTTGCTCGGTTAGGCCGTCTATTAAGCAAAGATGTTCGGGCAATGCTTATTGGAGACATGGACATATTGAGGTTGATGGTCTATGTGCAGCAAGAGAAGCTGAGAGATAGAGAGAAGTTCAAGAACAAGAGAGCTAAGACATGGAATGAGTCTGGGCAGCAGAGAAGTAATGCCAACCGGTTATCTTCCCAAGAAAAATAGAAGGATCCTGCTCCATCATCTGCTATTTCACCTGCACCCATGGACAAGGATGAGTACTATGGTTAGAATTCCAGAGTTAAACCTTCTTATTTAGAAGGTAGTATGGTGCAAGGAGGTAGCAAGCCTCTTGCCTGTGCCAAGTGTGGTAGAAACCACTCTGGTGTTTTTCATAGGGGCTCTACTGGTTGTTTCAAGTGTGGTCAAATCGGACATTTCATGAGAGATTTTCCAAATAATAAGTAGGGAAATGGTAGTGGGGGCAATAGATCCCAGTCTTCATTAGTACCTCCACCAGATAGAGCTGCACCTAGAGGAGCTACTTCCAGACTTGGCAGAGGAACAAACCGCTTGTATGCTTTCAACAATCGCCAAGAACATTAGAATTTGCCATACGTTGTCACTGGTATGGTTCAAGTCTTTGATTTTACTGTTTATGCATTGTTCGACCTAGGAGCGAGTTCATATTTTGTAACTCCATATGTTGTAATGAACTTTGGTATTATCAGCAACTTAGTGAACCATTCAGTGTTTCTACACATGTTGGTGAATACATTCTAGAAGAGAGACAAAGTCTATCGTGATTGTCCTATTTCCGTCAATTACAATAGTAGCATGGCTGATCTAATTGATTTAGACATGGTAGACTTTGATGTTATTTATTGTATGGACTGACTTCATGCCTGTTATGCCTCACTTGATTGTAGAACTCGAGTTGTCAAGTTCAAGTGTCCAAATGAGCAGTCTTAGAGTGGAAAAGTAGTTCATTAGTGACTAGGGGCTGTTTTATTTCGTACCTTATGACAAGGAAGTTCATTTCTAAGGGGTGTGTCTATCACTTAGTCAAAGTTAATGACTAAAGAGTCGAGGTACCTTTTTTTTTGTAAGTTCCATTAGTAAAAGAGTTTCTAAAAGTCTTTCTAGATGATCTCCCCGTAGTCCCTCCTAAGAGAGATATAGACTTTGGTATAGATCTTCTTCCAGGTACTTATCCTATCTCTATTCTACCATATAGAATGGCACAAACATAGTTGAAAGAGTTGAAAGAGCAGTTGAAAGACCTTTAAAGAAAGACTTTAGTCGACGAAGTGTCTCACCTTGGGGCGTTTCGATCTTATTAAGAAGGATGGTTCCCTTAGGATTTTCATATATAACCGTCAGTTAAACAAGATTACCATCAAGAATAAGTATCCTCTTCCCAGAATTATCGATCTTTTTAATCAGCTTCAGGGTACATCTTGTTTTTCCAAGATTGACCTCAGATCAGGCTACCACCAGCTGAGAGATAGGGAATGGGATAATCCAAAGAAAGCTTTCAAAATAGATATGAGCACTATGACTTTTTGGTCATGTCTTTTGGGTTGACCAAATGCGCCTACAACATTCATGGATCTTATGAATAGATTCTTAAAACCTTATTTAGATATGTTTGCTAGTATCTTCATTGATGATATATTAATTTATTCAACAAAAATGAAGAAGATCATACTAGTCACCTCAAAATAGTTCTTCAAAATTTGTAGGATAGAGAGTTGTATGTTAAGTTCTCTAAGTGCGAGTTTTGTCTTGAGTCCGTGGCATTCTCTAATGTGGTTGCTGATGCTTTAAGCATATTATATATGGGTAGTACTGCTCATATGGAAGAAGAAAAGAGAGAGTTAGCCAAATATGTGCACAGACTTGCATGCCTAGAAGTCAGACTTATGGATTCTACAGAAGAAGGAAAAGTGGTGATGAATGGCGCTGAATCATCAAAGTATCAAAGGTAAACAAAATCAAGACCAAGATCCCAATTTTCTTGACTTGAAGAAAATTTTTCAAAAGTAAAGAGTATTAGCTTTGAACAAGGGGGGAGATGGTGTGTTTAAATATCAAGGTAGATTGTGTGTAGCTAAGGTGGATGGACTCCAAGAGAGGATCATGGAGGAAGCTCATAACTCAAAATACCTCATTCATCCAAGTTCCACAAAGATGTACCGCGATTCGAGAGAATTATTTTGGTGTAATTGTATGAAGAGGGGCATTGTTGAATTTGTTGTCAAGTGTCCAAATTACCACTAAGCTAAAGTAGATAACCAAAGGCCAGGTGGTTTGGATCGGAATATAAAACTTCAGTAGTGCAAATGAGAGATGATTAATATGGATTTCCTTACAGGTTTACCCAGATCGTGCAAGGATTTTTTTTATTTGGGTGATTATTGATATAATGATAAAATGAGCCCACTTCTTACTGGTAAAGACTACCCATTTAGCAGAGGATTATTCCAGGTTATATATTCAGGAGGTGGTAAGAATTTATGGAGTTCCCCTCTCCATTATTTCAGATAGAGGGGCATAATTTAGTACATAGTTCTAGAAATCTTTTCAACGAAGTTTGGGTTCAAAGGTGAACTTAAGTACTGCCTTTCACCCTAATACAGATGGGCAAGAAGAGCGTACCATTCAGACATTAGAAGATATGCTCAGGGCTTGTGTGATAGATTTCAAAGGGAATTAGGATGATCACCTACCTCTTATTGAGTTTTCTTACAACAACAATTGTTATTCTAGCATCCAGATGGATATGTATGAAGCTATTTATGGGAGAAGATGCAGATCTCCTATTTGATATTTTGAATTTGTGAAGAAAGGTTTATGGTAAAATATTTAGTTCACCAATATTTGGATAAGGTGAGGGTGATTCAAGAGAGACGAAAATGGCGCAGAGTCATCAAAAATCTTATATAGATATTAGGAGATGTCCGTTAGAGTTCGAGTTAGATGATTGGGTGTATTTGAAGGTTTCAACCATGAAGAGGGTGATGAGTTTTAATAAGAAGGGAAAGATTAGTCTTTGATATATTGGAGTTTATCGCATAGCGAAGAGGATTGACAATGTAACTTGTGAGTTAAAGCTACCCCAAGAGTTACCAGCAGTTCATCTGGTGTTTCACATCTCTATGTTGAAAAGTGCATGTGCGATCCATCATTTATCACACTAATTGAGAATATAGGGATCAAGTTTAGTCTATATTATGAGGAGATTCCGGTTCAAATTCTTGATCGCCAAGTTCAGAAATTGAGGACTAAAGAAGTAGCTTTAGTAAAAGTTCTTTGGCGAAACCAATTTTTCGAAGAAGCTACTTGGGAAGCCTAAAAACATATAAATAAAATATATCCACATCTCTTTGAATCTGGAGAAAATACTGATCAACGTACTAATTCTCGTGTTAGTATTCTTTAAATTATGAATAAGTATGTTGTTTGCTGCATTGCTTGTTGGGTGTTTGAACTAGATGTTACCATCCTTAACCTAGTAGAGTAGTCTCATTTAAGAATGAATTTTCCCAAGGGGGATATATTATAACATCTCACAACTTGAAATAGCTAGAAAGAAGTTAAAAACTTAAAAATAATCATTTTTGGGAAGTATAAGGAAATTTGGAAAATTGGTAGTAAGTTAAAAGTGAGTTTTTGGTCAACTTCAAATGGTTATAGCGTCTAGCTTAGGTTGATTTAGGAGTACTTCCAGATATGGTTGGAAAGCCCTTGGAAAGATCTTCCCAACGCCGCAAAATTTGGGGACTATGTGTCCCAAAGAGTTTAAAAAGAAATGTTTCACATTTAAATCAGAACAGAACTCAGATTTCTAATGATCCTTATGAATAATTTTCAGAAAAGAGTAATAGCTTTCTTAACGAAGCAAGTAGGAAGCTGAGTTTTCCAAGATAGTCTTTGAGCTATGTTTTGAGCACTAATCTTAAATCACAGAAAAAGTATGTTTTTTTAAAAATATATAAGCTTGTATATTTTGGGGGTAGTATTAAGCGCCAAATTGGAAGAGAGATTAGATAACTCACAGCCCCCATAAACCTTGAAGACAACATGGGTAGAAAAGGATCATATTTTTTAGATGAATCCTTTCTTAAATAGACTAGTGTATCCATTAGGCAGTTCAGGTCTTATACCTTTGGCAGGATATAGGATGCACTGGCAGCATGTGGTAGATCGTTGTATCATCACTGTAGCTCTTAAGTGATGTTTTTCGGTTAGGGAAACTCCCATAGAAGTTATTGTATATATATATACACACACACATCAGTTTATTAGTATTTTTGCATACATCTTCGAGATAATTGTATCTACGTATATATTCAAAGTATACAACATGTTTTTAAACAACTTTTTTTTATAGTGCACTTTTTTAAACTGCTTTATATTGAAATGAATTCAGTTAAGTGTTCATGAGTTGAGAAGCCAAGGTAAGTGTTTCTTTCAGAATCTCTTTAAAGCCTATGTTGTTTAGCATTCCAACTCGCATACTCGTACAGTGAATGTACTGATGTTAGTTGGCCTGCATCGTATTGTGATGGAGGCAGAGGTAACGAGTATCATCATCCAGCGCACCGTTGATCCAGTTAAGCACTCCAGAGTGCATTTTGGAGGACTCCTTTTTATTTTTCTTAGTATTCATTTCTTTATTAGGATGTTCTGAGGTCTACTCCAATATCCATCTTAGTTGTTTTTACAGGCTCCATAGACAATTAGCAGTTTTATTTTCTTTTCACACTATTATTTCAAATATTGTTTAAGGACTTGAGTTGCCATTTGAGCTAAGTACTTGTATATCTTTGAGCTATACATATTACGTTGAAGTCTTCCGCTGAGTAAGTAAGTCAATCCAGGGGTTTGCATGGGGCCAACAATGGTCTCCTGTGTCAGTCATGTCCCGAGTGTAGGCTCGGGGTGTGACACTTCATCAACATATAACAACCCTAGAAATTTATTCCTTTAAAGGTCATCAATCATGTCTCACAATCATACTTTGAATTATTAGTTTAGCATGAATAAAAAAAGATTAATTAACTGAATTAACATAGACACAATTCATGATATTCATATTGCATAAACAAACCCATCAAAATTCATGAAATTGGGGTCATGGGAAGTACATGGGTTCATGAGGATATTCTACAATAAAAACCACCATTAAACATCAAATTAACCCTAACATAGGACGATTAACATAATGAAATCATTTTTTTAGGAAGAACCCATGGCTAGAATACAAGTTTTTGAACAATATCCCAAATTTTGAAATTAGAGTTGAAGAGCTTCGTGGAGAAAGGTTTTCCATGAATGAAGGTTCCCATACCTTAATTTAAGCTTTATCCACGAATTGGAGTTGAGAAGATTGATTCTTGATCCCTAATCTTCAAGTTCTTGGTGTTCTTAAATGGACAAACTTAGAGAGAATTGTTTGAGAGGAAGAAGAATTAGGAATGTCTAGTAGTTTCACTATCCAGCAATGACATGTTGTATAGGAAGAGCTTTCCTTTGTCATGCATAGCCTTATGTGTATGTGTGAATTACACCCATACTTAGTACAACTGTGTACTAACCTGATTCAATTATACTTTTAAGAGGTGCAGGTCAGAGAGCAGATTGAAGACTCATAGCAACGGTTTGGACTTAGTAATCTCCAAACCATATTGTAAGTCCTCTCTAGTTCGAGGATACTGCTTCTATCTTCATAGCCTAGTATTTAGACATAGGTAGAGGATGTTGTCCCTAGCATTTCTTTAAGATGTTTTCATTTTGATATTTTTGTATTAAGGCCGTTTTGACAAACTTATTATGATATATATGTTGATTCTCTCTTTTGAATTGTGTAATCCATTTTAGATGGTTGTTTAGTTGAGCTTATAGTATATGAATTCATGAAAGATTATATGAAGTCTATGTACACTTCATTAATGTTTAAAAGTTTTAAATTTTCCACAAATTTAACTATATGAATGTGATGAAAGCTAAAAAGAGGCTTGTCTGCGACCTTTGAGAGGTTAACGACGCCAGTCGCGATTCGGATTTGAATTCGGGTCGTGACACGGACAAACCTATGCACATCATACACTAATTCCTTTTTATTATCTTCTACATGGGCCACTCTACCCATTGGAATTTTACTTAGGGCATCCACCACTACATTGGCTTTGTCGGGGTGGTAAAAGACATGCATGTCATAGTCCTTTGAAGATCTTACCATGTTTTTTGTCAAAAATTCAAGTGTTTTTGTGTAAACACATATTCAAGACTCTTGTGATCGGTAAACACATCTACATGCACCCCATAAAGGTAATGTGTCCATATTTTTAAAGCAAACACTACAACCGCTAGTTCAAGATCATGGTCAGGGACCTTAAGTTGCCTTGAAGCATAGCTAATCACCTTACCACGTTGCATGAGAACACAAACCAAACTTACTCAATAAGCGTAAAAATACACTACAAACCCATTTGTACCCTCCGATATAGTCAACATTGGAGCGAAGGTGAGTTTATCCTTCACCTCTTTGAAGCTTTTCTCACAAGCCTCCAACCACACAAACTTTACTTTGTTTTGAGTTAAGGCTGTCAATGAGAAGCATTAGAGGAAAAAACCTCAAAGAATCTCCTATAATAGCAGGCAATTTCCAAAAAGCTTCTAATATTGGTAGGATTTAGAGGCCTAAGACAATATTTTACCACCCCTGTCTTCTTCAGATCTACCTCAAAAATCATGCCCGAGACAACATGACCATGGAAAGCAACCTACTTAAGCCAAAACACACATTTATAAAGCATAACATATAATTGGTGAGTTTTCAGGACTTGGAAAACAGTTCTCAAATGCTTCATATAATCAACCTCACTCCTTGAATAGATCAAAATGTCATCAATAAGGATGATCACAAATAAATGAAGACATTTATTAGACACTCTATACATTAGGTCCATAAATGTTGGTGGGGCATTTTTTAGACAAAAAGACATCACAAGGAACTCATAATGACCATATCTAGTTTGGAAGGTTGTTTTAGGAATGTCTGCCCCTCTTACCCTTAGTTGATGATAACCCGAACAACGATATATCTCGGAGAAATGGTTAGTTAGCCCTTCGTAGTTGATAAAACAAATAGTAAACTCTAGGAGTATGATACTTATATTTATAGTTACCTTGTTCAATTTGAGATAGTCAATACACATT
The DNA here is from genome assembly GCF_036512215.1 of Solanum lycopersicum. NCBI lineage: Eukaryota > Viridiplantae > Streptophyta > Magnoliopsida > Solanales > Solanaceae > Solanum > Solanum lycopersicum. Next base: position 20,722,120 of record NC_090805.1, read on the forward strand.
TTAAGAGACCCATCCTTATTTATCACAAATAGTACCGAAGAACCCCATAGAGATATTCTAGGTTGAATAAAACTCTTGTATAGTAAATCCTTGAGTTGCTCCTTTAAGTTTTTCAATTAGGTCGGAGCCATTCTATAAAAAGGGATAGATATGAGTTTAGTATCCCGCAAATTATCAATTCCAAAGTCTATTACCTGTTCAGCAAGAATGTCGTGCAAGTCATTAGGAAAGACTTACAGAAATTCACTCACTACAGGGGCCGACTCTAATGAAGGGACTTGGATTCAAAATCCATAACCCTAAAAATGTGAAACATGCACCTCTTGGAGATAATTTTTCTAGCTTTTAGACATGACACAAATTGACCTCTAGGAATAGAATTCCCCCATTTCCGCTCTAAAATATGCTCTTTTGGAAATTGAAATTTAACTACCCGGGTTTCATAAGCATAACATGCGTGAAACCAATCCATGCCCAAAATTACATCAAAATCAAGCATGTTTGATTCTACCAAATCGACTAGAGTGACTTTATGAGACAAAGAAATAGGACTAATTCTATCGACTTATTTTGCTACTATTGAGTCACCAACCAGTGTAGAAACCAAAATTGGTTCTTGTAATACATCAGAATATTTCAAATTTTATGGTAACAAAAGGTGTAATGAAAGAAAAAGTGGAACCGAGGTATATCAACACATAAACATCAATAGAGAAAACTTGTAACTACCTTTCATAACATTCATAGAGCTCTCTTGATCACCTTGGTATTAGAGATCATAAAAGTTATTCTTCTTTGGAGAATTAGAGTTAGAACCACTAGGAGCATATTGTTGTTCGTCTCTCCCATTGGGCGTATGGGTTGGACAATCCTTCAATTGATGCCCACCCTCCCACAGCCGTAACACACACCCATGTAAGTGAGATATTTACCATCATGCTTCTTACCACACTTGGCACAAGTAGATCTCTCTACATAAGAACCACCACTATTTCCCTCTTGGGGTTTAGGGTTAAACACCCTATTTTTATTTCTCTTGGAGTGCTAGAGGAGCCTTTGTTGGAAAACCTTTTCTTTAACCTTTGGCTTAACTTGAATTTAAGTTTACCCTTGGAATAATTCCCATCATCGTTCCTTGACCTCTTCACTTCTTAACTCACTTGCTTGAGCTTTTGTTCCTCAATTTGTTCGGTGTGAACCATGAGAAGTGAAAAACTCATACTTGGAATGAGCATTGCCGAACGACATTCATTGACTACCAAGTAGGATATCCTCATATTAAATTTATTCATCTTAGCTCTAGATTTCGCTACCAAGGTTGGAGCATACTTGGACAATTGGGTGTTATTCAGGCTATAATCCTTCACACTCAAACTCCCTTGCTTTATGTTTATGAACTCTTTCATTTTCCTGTCCCTCAACTCTAAGGGGAAAAACCTATCAAAGAAGTCCAACTTTAATGATGCCCAATCTACCGAACATAGTCTTAAGGGTGTCTCCTCTTTGCATTGCTCATACCAATCTTGACCTTCATATTTTACTTGATAAGCGGCTAGTTCCCATTTTCTTGTGGAGACATACCATAACATTAATCACCTTAAACGCTTCATCAGTGAACCCTTGTGGGTACTCCTTTACTTAGACTAAGAAGGTAAGGGGATTCATCCTTGTGAAATACCTTATCCTTGATGCAGTTGTGCTTGCATTAGGATTCACTTACACCATACCATCCCTAGTGACTTGATTCAATAAAATGTGACTCAAGGTTTGGAGAGTCTTTATTATCTCCACATTAGACATAACTCCCTCATCAATATGAGCTTGAGGATCTTGAGGCCCTTGTTGACCTTGAGGATCTTGAAGGCCTTAGGGAGGAACTCCCTCATTCACAATATCTTCTTCCATATTTCTTGCGGTATCCCGTCTCGTAGTCATATCCTCTATACACAAGAAAGGGGTTATAAGAGGAATTCATAAAGTTAAGATTCTTGAGGTACGACTAAAGAGTAATGAAAAAAGTGAAAGTTCCTGAACAACTTATAACCTCTCATTCATAAGTGTGGCATGGTTCATAATAATGAACAAGAATCTACTAGACGTGGTTCATTAGATATCAACCAACAAAATTATCCCATAACCTTACCTCTGATACGAAGTTTGTCACGACCCCGAGTACCCCTGGAAGTGACACGACATACATTACCCCAAAGGAGTCTCGTAAAATCTCTTAGCATATCATCATCAAATAAAACATAACCTAATACGAAAAACTTAAAACTATTACAGTCAAAGTCAAATTCTCTTCATAAACAAAATTAAGAAACTAGACTTGTCTCATACACCATCTAAAACATTAGAATACAAAGTTTGGGACTTAGACCTTTACATCAATAAAAATCTCAGTATAAGAACTACAATAGGAACTAAGAAATGGAAAATCCATCCTCAAACTTGACAACTCACCACAACACGGAGATAAGCAATCTAAGTGTTCTTCAAGAAAGAACTCGTGCACCTCAATGGCCGGAACCTACACTAATAGTAGATGTAGAGTAATTGGGTTAAAACATAAAGTACTAAGTAAATATGCATAAAATCCTTGAAATATACTAAAAAGGACATTTTAGTAAAAAGTATACACTTAGCAAGTTTGGAAACCATCTATGCATATAATACTAAATACAAGTCATGATATCATCTTCACATATATATTCATAACATAGCAGCACCATCACCTTGGAAACCTTAAAAGTATACTTGTGCAATGCATCGTTAACATCCCATAATACCAACTATACTAAGTATCCCTTTAAAGTCACCCTAATAATACATAACATCTTTAGACTGCATCATAATCTATAATCATAAATAAAGAGATAACTATGTTCATTACTTAAACATAATGAAAGTCATACATTAACAATAATCCACTCAATATGTATACATACCTTCATGTCTTACCATAACATAAGAGACCAACCCATAATCCCTTTCAAAAACCACTTGTGCAATGTAAAAATGAAGTCCCATACCATCACTCCTACTAAATAAAACTCATCAGGAAATCATGAGTATCGAAAGTCATATTCATCATCCAACTACATAGGGAGAATAATAATAAAGAAATAATCGACATAAACCATGTGAGCTCATGGAATCCGGTGTCATATAATCCCATATTGAAAGAAGGTGTGCTACTTTCCTAAGGTAGAACTAGACATATATATCTATAAGGTGGATACACTAGTTGAGACCTATGGGGGCAAATAATTATGGGATAAGGAGATTGCTTCTAGAAACCTGACCTATTGTATTAGCGGAGAGTTTCCATCTCATGAGAGCATGTAAACACCTGACCTATTGTGTAGCGGTAATGCCTCTACCTCATGTTCCATATCCGCTCGATACTAAACATTAATTCTCAAAGTACACATAGTTAATGTAAATTGCATTTACATATGTGAAGATTACTTTACACTTCATTCAACACTACTCATAACATATCTCATTGATTCAATAAAGTGAGAACTACCTGCAATCTTAGAATCACCATATTCATGTGATAAATCCTTTCAAAGTACATTCATAGTGTTTTCATGAGACACAATATCATTGAAATCATCCTAGGGAATTAATATATGATATTGCATAGGGTTAAGGGAAACTAATCTTCAACAATACCACAATTTACACAATAGTCATACGATCTTCACTTTTCAAGTGGATCATATTTCATACATAACCTTTATCAACATATAACAACCTAGAAATGTAACCTTTCAAGGGTTATCAATCATGTCTTCAAATAACACTTAGAATTACTACTTTAAGAATGAATAAAATAAGATTAATTAACTAAATTAACATAGACACAATTCATAATATTCATATTGCATCAACAAACCCATCAAAATTCATGAAATTGGGGTCATGGGGGAAGTAAATGTGTTTATGGGGATTTTTACAATGAAAAACACCATTAAACATCCAATTAACCCTAACATAGGACAACTAACATAATGGACTCATTTGTTTTTAGAAAGAATGGATGGCTAGAATACAAACCTTAGTTTTTGAAAAATATCTAAAATTTCGAAATGAGAGTTTAAGGGCTTCATGTAGAAAGATTTTCCATGAATAAAGGTTCATATACCTTAATTGAAGCTTTGCCCACGAATTGGAGTTGAGAAGGTTGATTCTTGAGCCCTAATCTTCAAGCTCTTAGTGTTCTTCAATGGACGAACTCTAGAGTGAATTATTTGAGTGGGAGAAGAACTCTTTGGTTTTATTTGGGTTTTGGAGAATAAAGGATTAATGAAGCGTTTTAAGGCTGAAAACTAATTTTATTTGTGGTAGAAACTAATTAAAATAAAACCTACTCAATAATTAATTAAAACAAAATTACCGACCAACTTGACAACCCCTTCAGGGATCATGCCAAACTCTAAGGGTCGCGACGGGAACCACGGATCGTGGTGGTGCCCATGGTCCCTATTCAATTTACTCTCCCAACTTTCGAAGCCTGCAAAGGACTAAGACAAGTCCACAACACCTCCCATTCTCCATTGTCAAGACCACTGGTCTTGGTGATCGTCGCGGTCATAGAGGCAGTAGCTTGGCCAAATCGCCTTGGTGTTCTGCCATCAAGTGATTTTCACGGACATTTTGATGGATCGTCTTGGTTACCACGACTCGTGGTGGTGCCCATGGTTTTGAGGCAGTATCTATCTCAACTAGGCACATTTCCCTTTGATCTAACGGGTCTTCACATACCGTGGTCAAGACCACTAGTCGTGAACTCTAGGTAGTGCATGGAAAGGATTGGGCAACCTTGGACTTTGGATTAGGATTTGTCCCCTTTCCGTACCATCCTTGCAACACTCAACCAAAACTTAGAAGGTCTCTAATTACGGGGTCTAGCACGTACCTTTATGATAATTCACTAAACCCTCTAACTGTCGATGTTAACTAACACATTTATATTCTAGTTCAACCTACCATTTTTACGGGGTGTTACAAAAAGGCACTATCGAAGAAGTGTATTCAAGAACCAATAGTCAACAAGTAGAGTTGTTACAAGTTGAAATTCAGTTTAGGATTCTTGACGAGGAACTAGAATTAAAAGAAAGAAACTAGTAATTAGAACCTAAGATGAAAAGTGTCATAAGATGCCAAATGCACTGTTTTCATTGCCTAATGTGAAGTTCAGCTCACCAACTTGAAAATAGGCTCGCCAAACTTGACAATCAAACAAGGCAAATTGGCGATCTGGGTGGAAGTTCGGCGATGCACCTAGTGGATTCGGTCAACAGGGTTTAGTACGTTAGAAATTCCAGTATCTCCACCAAAATAAGGGACAATTAGGTGAACTAGATTCCCAAAGGCCGAGGCTCTGAGTGGACTACAGATAAAAGTTGTGGCTCCCCCAATGTCCCTACGTGGTAGTTGCAATCCTCCGAAATTTGACCTGCTGTGGCCCCCCCTACACCTTGTACCTTATCATTTACTTTTTTTTAGTAAATTCCCCTTTTACAAACACTTTTAAACTTTCTCTTTCGTATTTTTAAAACTAAATTCTTCATTTTCAAACATTCGCTTCTTGAAGATTTGAATTTTCTTCAAGAACTACGAGAACAACTATGAAGACCAAAAAATAAATCCTCTAGATTTTTAGCTCAAAATTTTACGAAATTCTAGATACAAGCTCTCTTAGATATATGGAAAACCCCCCAATACTTTTTAGCAATGAATTCTTTGCTTAAACATCCAGATTTAAAAACCCACCTTGTCTTCTTTAAAGTTTCTTCATCCTTCCATGGTAATTTCTTTAATAGTGAACCAAACCCTTTCAATTCTCAGACCTAGACTCAAATAAGGTTAGGTAACACTAATCTAACCTTGGAAACTCCAAAGAAGAGTGAAATCAACAGGACCCATTTCAACAATTTCTCAAAAATGGGTTTGAAAGAAATTTTTAATAACAAACCCAAGACTAGAATCATAGAAATGAATCTAATCATATCTCTGATACCAAATTATGTAATTCTCACAAGAGGAACTACAATATAATATAGAAATCGAACGATAATAAAATAAATATAGATAGATAGACACAAAAAGAGGAAACAAAGAGGACCTAGGGGTATATTAAATCCAAAGACCTCAATTCCTTAATCAACCACGAATCACCTAAATCTTATGACGACCTTGAGGGAATCAATATCCCAAGCAACTGACGTTTCTAAACAAGATTCAACAAAATCTTATACCAAGATTTGAAAAACTCACATAAGGATTACAACCACAATATTCAAAATTAGTCCGCCTAAAATAAACCCCTAAAGGCCTATTTATTTTTGTAGGCATTACTACATAGATGGGCCCACAAGTGTCTTGGAATGGTCTAATGAGGGAGACGAGTTGGGCTCACCCTATGGCTCAACGATGTGCCCAATATACTCGGTGAGGAATCCTGCTCCTGGCTCCTTGCCTTAGATGGGGAGCTACTAGAACTTTGGGCGGTCTGGGGACCATCTCCCAATCCACTTGGCGATGTGCAAATTGTCTTTAGCTCGCCTAATGAAAAACTTTCCCCTTCGTAGCTCTTGGGTCTAGATTGGCAATCTAAGAACCCCACCAAGGAGGTTTGGCGAGTTGCCGAAGTGGAGGTTTTCTCTCTGAATGAAACAACATATCCAATTACTCCTCCTGCTTCGTTAGGCCTCCCACACTCTAAGCTATCATCCAAGCATGATGTTTCCCAACTGGGATCTTCTTCAAGGTACATATGTTCCCACGCAAGGCATGGAACTCCCTCATCATCATCCATACATGCTCAACAACCTCCATTCTAGTGAGCGATACATCAATACATTTAAGTTCATGAATGGATATCCTTGAGGTAATCTGGATTAGATCAATGACAATAAACGTCTTAACACTAATTATTTTCTCATAATGTTTTATCATGAATGGGACTTTATCTGTATCACAAGTGACAAACCTGGGAACTACAAACAAAGCATGATTCTTATGCAACCATTGCTTCCTAATCAACACTCCAGAAACTAACGACTATGGAGTTATGGGTTCAAATTCATGATATCTTCTCTGTTTTGTGTTTAGTAATTGTGGAACGTGACATTGAAAATTTTCTCGGGGAATGTTTCTGAGATGATCCCAAGAATTCTGATGTGTTTTGGAGAGACTAAATGTGTGGTAGGGTCTATATAGATATTGACATACCATTAAAAAACAAGATGCAAGTTAAGGTTCCTAAAGGGGATATAATTACTTTGACCTTTAAGTATGAACATCTTGTCACCTTTTTTTTATGGATTAGTAAGTCCTTCAGATAAATATTATTGAGGATTTTATTGTATATCAGGTATAATTCATGAATAATATTTGTTTAGTTCATGGCTAAGATCATTCACTAGGACATTATGTCTCATGGACGGAGCACGGTGGAATTAAGGATCATTTAGGTGTGACTAGAGAAGGTGTATGGGCGGTCTCTCTTTGTATTAATTAAGTGAGTCTTAGGATACCTTTTAGTGGAAAATTTCATGCTAGAAAGTATTCCTTGTGAAGTTCAGAAACTTCACTGTAACAGTGAATTAAGTCAATGTAAGGTGACATGGGTTTATTGTAAGGTTCTCTTAAAATGTGATAAATTTCTTATGTGTTTCTAAGGTGTTAAATGTTGATCTTATTCTTATGATATGATGTATTAAATCAAAAGATTCATATATCTAATAAATGTCCGTTTTCATGATTTTATGCATTACACCATACTTAGTACACGTGTTTGTACTAATTCCATGCTTTTATCTATCTCTACAGTGATTCATAGGTGAGGTTCTTTTGGGAGGTAAGCTTGGATTATAAGATCGTTCAAGGAAGTTGAAGTTTGCCCTCATTTCAACCAGGGGCATAGATGTCTTTTATTTCTTTCATTGAAGTATTGTAATAGACTAAGTATTTCTATATTTTTATTGTATAGGTTGTGTCCCAAGTATTCTAGAGTATATGATTTGAAGAAATTGGACTTAGTATTTCATATAGATTTAATATGAAACATGTTTTATGATATTCGTATGATTGTTTTAAATTTTGAACTACTTTTCATATGTTTATTTGCAATGAACTATATGAAATGACTTGGACAAGACCTCCAAGAGGTCAAGTACGCCTTTCTATGACCTAAGGAATGCCCTAACTTCTAGGGCATCGGTGTGGGTCGTGACAAGCTTGGTATCAGAACATAGGTTATGAAAGTTGTCTTAGAAATCAAAAAGTCTCATCAAGTCACGCCTAGTATAGTCTTGACCATAAGTGTGAGTTGGGACACATCTACGGGAGAGAGGCTATAGAATGATAGAGTTTCCCTTCTTTTGTACTCCTACGTCGTGCAGTTGAGTGAAAGTTATGAGTACTCTTTTCTTATGGTTTCCTTGTGTTATAGGAAGAGGAGGACACCGACTAGGAGAGTTGAGGAGAATGATGTGAATGAGGAGATTCCTCCTCAAGTTGAACAAGTTGAGCAAGTTTCTCAAGGTGCTTTAGGTTATCAAGGTGATCAAGTCCCTATTGGAGGTCAAGGTAATGAGGTTCTGGTGGTTCCCTAGGAAATGACTAATAGGGAGATTGGAGAGACTTTAAATACTTTAGCCCGATCTTTGACTACCCATGTGAATACGGGTATTACACCTATAGTGAATATTGTGGAGAGAACTATGACATCTAGATTGAGATATTTTGTGAGGATGAATCCTCCTATCTTTCTTAGTTCTAAGGTGAGAGAGGATCTCCAAGAGTTCCTGCATGATGTGTACAATGTGTTGAGTGCCTTGGGGTGGCTTCTATGAAGAAGGCAGAGTTAGATTTGTACCAATTGAGGGAGGTTGCTCAAGTATGGTACACTAAATGGAAATATAGTAGGCCGGTTGAGCCTCTTGAGTGGGAAGAGTGTAAGAAAGATTTTCTAGGAAAGTACTTTTCCCGTGAGAGGAGTGAGGCGATGGTTAAGGAATTTATCAATCTCAAGCAAGGAAACATGAGAGTTGTGGAGTACTCTTTGAAGTTCTCTAGGTTGTCTAGGTTTTCTCCATCCCTTGTGTCTAACCTTAGGGATGACATGAGTAGGTTTGTGACGGGTGTCGCCGACCTAGTGAAAGAAGATTGCCATATGGCCATGCTACATGATGATATGACCCTAGATAGACTCATGGTGTATGCTCAATAAATTGAGGAGTATAAACTTAGTAGGATTGCTAGAAACTTGAAGAGAAGTGGTTTAAGTGACCAAAGTCAACCTACGTTCAAGAAGAGGGCTCAAACTCAAAATGGTTCTAGTGCTTCTAAGGTCAAACTTGAAAAAGGAGGTGGTTCCCAAGGTGGTAACCCTACTTGTGCTACTTGTGGAAAGAAGCATTATGGGGAGTGTCTATTAGGTACTGGGAGTTGCTTTGGATGTGGTAAACTTGGACATAAAGTGAGGGATCGTCCTAATAGAGATGGTAAGCAAGTTACTCCTACTGTTTCGAGCAATGATGTTCCAAAGGTGAATGCTCGTTTCTATGCACTCCGGACTAGAGGAGCAAAGCTGGATGAGGGTGATGATGATGATGGTAAGTTATTGTGTTTCTTTATGAGTTCTTTCAAAGTGGGAGAGTATGGTTAGTAGAAGGGCTAGAAGTCATAGTAGTATATTGTATGTGCTTGGTGTTTAGAAGTCTTATTGAAATTAAATTTCATTGATTTCTTGCATTGTGTATTTTATGAAGTTATGATTATGTTGTACGATGTATTTATACGATTTTATCATGCATATTAGCATATTTCCGTCATGAATTGCGTAAATGTTGTATTTTTGAAAATTTTTCATAATTCACTATAGCTTTGGCAGTTTATTGTAAATTTTTTGAAGAATTGACTAATTCATTATTTAGTAAAAACTTGTTGCAATATGGTTAGAACTGTTGTGTATGATCGTGATTGAATATAAAATGTGTTTTTGCAAATTGGAATGAAGGATGTGAGTGTTATGGCATGATGAGTTGTAGAATTTATTCTAGTTTCTTGTTGTATTGTGATTCTCTTGATTATGTAAAATTGATTTCTTCTAGATGTTTGTATTGTATAAGTTGTTATGTGATATGGTCATGAGATGCTAATTGAATATCTAGGAAGTGTTCATTGAGTGAAAAGTGTCATTCGAGGACGGATGTTATCCAAGTGGAGAAAGTAATACCTCAAAAATGACTTAGGTGAAGCTAGAGCCTAACATGTTTATCATGAGGATCTAAGGTCATAAATTGGTTTATAATATGGTATTGAGGCAATGTCTAAAGATTTAGGTGTACTGGAAGTCAAACGTCAAGGGACGACTAAGACGTTTGACGACTAAGTCACCTATGTGTCTCATGTGTTTTCATGTGCCTATATGTGTGTTTCACGAGCTAATGAAGTCTTTATATGATTTATTGTAGTGTTTATAGTGTATTGATCTTCGTTAAGTTTTGAGGTCAAATGTCCAATAATGTCTATGATGTTTGAAAGGTTTTCCTTGAAACGACCTTGTGTGTCTTTGCATGTTCGTCCAGTTTTATGTGTTTGTTTTGGATGAAATTGATGTGGGAGGTACTAAGATAGTATATGAACATATTGAGGTTTGAAATGTATAGGAAAACATCCCCAAGGACCATCCAAGGGTCCTTTAGGAAAGACCCATGTTGGTGGACAAAACTGCCCAGGTAGTCCCACTACGGATGGCAAATGACTGCTCGTGGCTTAGTCGATGCCCCGTTGGTGGAGGGAGCCGATGGGTACTTAGCCTAGGGATCTAAGCTCCCACTTTCCAAGCTCTGACCCAATTGATGGAGGACAGGATAGTGCATTTGTGGATTGATGCCCCGTCGATGAGTAGTCATCTGTGAGGGTCTATTCCTGCGCAGTTCACTGTAAATGCAAGGGTAAATTTGTAAATTCACCCAAAGTCCAAATAAGAGAAAGGGTTATTACTTAGGGGTATTTTAGGTATTTTAAGTGGGGCTATAAGTCCTAAATACCTAGGTGAACTCATTCTTCCAAATCAAAACCCCAAAATATCTTAGCAATTCTCTAGAACTCCATTGAAGCCAAAACTCAAGGAAAAGCTTGGATTGGAGATTTGAGTGGTGATTATTCATAAATTTCGTGGATTAACATCATTGAGGTATGATTTTTGATCCTTGAAACTCTATTCATCAAGGAATCAATCTTTATAGTGATGAGTTTTCTAAATTGAAATCTATCCAGGGGTTCTTGCAGTAAAGGTTTTAAATCATTAAATATTGATTGAATTTTTGTTAATTAGATGAGTAAATTAATCTATGACACCATGTAACTGATGAACCCTAGTTTTTGACTACTTTATGGGTTAAGTGATGTTGACTTAATTCATATAAATTCTAGTGTAGTTTTCTATGGGCTATTGAATGATTTAAGAATTGTATTCAATTGATATATAGATTGTCTTATATTGATAATTATATATTTAATTGACCTAGAATATTTTAGTATCATAGTTTTTGTATTGTATTGTTGATTATAGCCATGTGTGAGGGCCTTATGGTATGGAATTGGATGATTTAGCTATGGATTGAAGTGGGGAGAATGGATTGGTGGTACTCTTATCTAATTATCTTTCTTTCATGAAATGCAACTCTTGAATTATGTTTTGATTGGTACGGTTCATTTATGGTGGGAGTGCTACGTGTTTTACTTGCATTTGATGTGGCGTCGTCGGTGTTACTTTGTGTATTATGATGATCATGGCCTTGTCCGCAACTACTTGAAGTATTATGATGATTTGTGTAGTTGATTATGTGAATTATGATAATATATATCTACATGTGAGTAATTCAAAAGTATGTGTTCTTCTATTTATGTTGTTAGGTAATCATGTTAGACTATGACTATGTCATTAGGTGTGTAGTCTTACAGTTGATGCATGATTGCCCCTACTTAAATATGTGAGTCTATGATGGTTATATTAATGATGTTATAGTGATGTATAGGATGAATTAGAGATGATAATGCTTGTCCTTATGTGCTTCTAGAATAATATGCTATATGTGCTAAAGTTAAGTCATTGGTGTGTCTTGTGTTGGTAGACTTTGATACATGTATGAATGTGAATATGAGATATCTTGAATTAGGATGATAAAGCCTCTTACTCTTGAGTGTTTGAATGACATGAGACCTTGAATGATATTAAGAAGGTTATTTATGTGCAACCTTGAACCTAGTGGTAAGGTTATGTACATTGAAGTGAGTCGTAATGATATCCTTCTTGTAATGAATGATGGACTTAAGATTGGTTGGCTAGAACAACATCATCTCATCCTTAGGAAAGTCATTAGAGGTATTCTCTTCACCATTGTAAGGCAGCCATAGGGGACCTCTTTGGTAGGGTGAATGTGATTGGTTTATGAACTAGATAAGAAACCCATTTGTATGATCCTTTAATGCAAATTATTCTATGAGAACAAAGGCTAGCATAGAGTGAGTATGGTTTGGGAAGTAGCTCTAGTGAAGAACGTGACTAGAGTACAAAGAAAACCTTTCATATTAGTCGACCATGTGCCTACATGGGATGTGTCCAAGTTCTACCATTGGCAAGTTGAACAACCTCTATCGGAGTAGGTTACAACTTTGGATTCCATGATCTTCTACCATGGTGTATGTCAGTTATTGCATGTTCTCATCATATAGGATACCTATTAGCATTAGAGAAGTAATATGAAGTTTAGGTAGTGGTATGAGAAGCTATCTAGACATTGCACAATAGGCTTTGAAGATGTTAGTGAGAGTCCCTATGTCTTTTCAAGACATTACCTGATTGTCCTTATGTGATGAATGTCACTTGCAACAACAATACCCATCTGATCAACCTTGGCTTTACATCATTCTTCTCCATCAAATAACTCATAGCAGAATGGTCTGTATGTACTATGACCCTCATGCCAAGCAAATAGAAGCAAAAATATTCGAATGCAAACACCACCGCAAGATAATCCTGTTCATTTACCATGTGTTCTTTTGGGCTTCTTTCACGTCTTTACTCGCATAGTAGATGAGGTGAAGAATTTTATCCTTACTCTGTCCCAATACCACACCGAGTGCAACCCCACTTGAATCATGCATCACCTCAAATAGCTCACTCTAATCATGTGAAATAATAAAGAGAGCGTACACCAACTTCTCTTTCAACTTTCTAAACGCTTTCAAAGAGGATTCATCAAAATAGAAATTACATTCCTTTTCTAGCAGCTTGCACAAAGTGTGCGCAATTTTTAAGAAATCCTTAATAAACCTCCAATAAAAACCAACATGCCCGAGAAATCTTCTTACACCTTTGACAGAGATGGGTTGAGAAATCTTCTCGATATTCTCAACTTTGGCCCGGTCAACCTCTATCCCATCCTCTGAGATTAGAAGGCCCAACACTATGCATTCCTTCACGATAAAGTGACATTTCTCCTAACATAACACCAAATTACCTCACATCTCTTGAACACCTCAGCCATATTATTCAGGCACCGGTCAGAGGAGTCGCCAACCATAGAAAAATCATCTATGAACACCTCAATAGTGTCCTCCACAATATTAGAGAATATTGATATCATACAACGCTGCAAGGTAGTAGGTGCATTACATGGACATTTAAAGGTGGTCTTTTATTGATCTTATGGAGCGATACAGATCTAATTGTAGCCCTAATTGTCACACTCAGAATCCGGATGCAACCGACGTCGTTAACCTCTCAGAGGTCGCAGACAAGCCTCTTCTTAGCTTTCATCACAATCATATAGTTAAATTTGCAGAAAATTTTAAACTTTTTAAAGCATAGTGTAGTATACATAGACTTCATATGATTACTAGATAGAATAATATTCTAATAGATCAAATTAAACAACAATATACAATCGATTAGGCAATTCAATCAAGAAATCATTATATCATAATAGTTGGCCAAAACGGCCTTAATACTTAGCTTCAAATAAATAACATCTTAAAATAAACACTTGGGACAACATCCAATATCTATGTCTAAAGTGTTAGGCTAGAAAGATAAACGTAGCATCCTTGAACTCAAGAGGACCTACCAAAGTCTGGAGATCACTAAATCCAAACAACTTCGATGAGTTTCAAGCATTTCTCTGACCTGCACCTAAAAAGATAATAATAGTATAGGGTTAATACACACTTATACTAAGTATGGGTTTATGCACACATACACATAAGGACTATGCATGATTAAGGAAAGCTCTTCCTATAACAACATCCCATTTCTTGAAGGCGACGTCACTAGACTTTCCTAATTCATTATTTGTGAATTATGGTATGGATATGACATATTTTAATGCATTAAAAGCACACAACTCATTTTCTATATCAACATAATACCTTAGAATAATGAACATAATTTTAGAACCATTCAAGCAAAAACTTTGAAATTTGATATCCCCTAAACCGAGAGCTCCCTTTTCAACACTTAGTTTATTTTTCAGTCTTTTTGTTCTTATTGTTTTTTAATTCAATGATCTCCTTTGATCCTATGCTTTACATACAAGTGAAATGATTCATTTTAGTCCCATACCTACAATGTAATCAAGTAAGTAATCCGAAGGACTAAGGAAATGATTTAACTACAAATTGACATGAGATCTTATTTATCTAATCTTTAATGGTTATGCCTATAATTGATTCTTTGCATAATATAAGAAATCATTATAAGCCAATATTATTTGGCTATGATCATCATATTGAAATCAGTCATTATAAGCCAATCTTATTTGGCATGGATCACTTTCATAATAAAATGAGTCATTTGAACATGCATTTTTTCTTCTTTCTTTCTTACTTTCTTAAAGACATCTGTAAAATTAAGATCATGCGAGCTAACATGAAATCCAGTGTCTGCCCTACACTGATAAGGGGTAATTCACTGATCAAAGTGAATCTAGATAATGTGAGCTATCATGAAATCAATTGTCTGCCCCACACCAAAAAGGGGTGGTTCACCGGCTAAAGTGAAACCAAGTCTAGTGTTCTCCCCACACCAAAAAGAGATGGTTCACGCCTAATGTTAATTGAATACTTTCTTTGAGCATTTAACCAACATAGATCATGTAATCTAAGCATGAAATTTAGTGTCTGCCCCACACAGAAAAGGGGTGGTCTCACCGGCCAAAGTGAAACCACATCATACCTAGCTCGCTTAGGTGGAATCCATTGGCTAGTTCCTATGCAGGTAACATAGTTTAAAGACTAGGATATACAGAGACTACTTATCCACCTTGGTGGTAGCCTCATATCATGAGACTTACATGCGCTAGCATAAGCTCATTGCTAGTCTATCGGTGCTTTGCTCAACTTCTTTTTCTTTACGTCTTTTAGAGTTGACTCAAACATTATGGAAGCTTGTTTATAGTTATGAGCTTCACTTAACTCTTTGGATAATTGGTCATCGATTTATTTATTTGATTATATGTGAATTTAACCTTACATTATTATCATCTTGGTGTTAATGAGACTTGTCTCACGATTATTAACACCATCTTATGTGAGTATCTTTGACATAGTTTTCCTAGGTATATTTGAGACTTCTTTCACTTTCTTTAGCACCCCATTCTGGTAACTTTCATAAGTCAAAGACGTTTAATTATGTTATTACTCACCTTAACTTGTTTCATGTCTTTTGGTAGCTTTATACCATTCTTTATAAACGTAACTTGTTCAAAGTAATTACAATGTTCATAGTTCATTTGGAAAGGGTATGTTGGGAGTTGTCCCAATGATTGGCATACCCTTGGTTATGAATTCAAAGTTACATTGGTCATGCTTAATTTGGTTTACATTAGTCATTACCCAATCTTTCCATCATACTTTCAAAGCAATATTGTAAGCCAATTCCATTCAACTTTTTGGGCAAAACATTTTTAGCCAATTTATTGGAATGAACCAACTTTACTTCAACTATTTTCATGATGTTATCATTAACCAAATCAATTAGTTTCATGAATGTAATATAGTGATTCCTCAACATGTACAATTCGAAACTTTATCATTTTAACAATAACTAAACTTCATAGCCGATTCATAGTAACTTCATATTATCGAAACACAAGTAAACATTATATCATTCCTTAATTGGTGTAGCTAACACTAAAATCATTCGAATCTAATTTATAGGCCTCATTAGTCATTAACGAATCAAGAAAATTAAACATAAAAATAAGTTAGCACCACATACCAACAACATGTTCGAAATTTAGATCTACATAATTATTAGAATCTAGAACAAGGATAACTAGGGAGACAGACGGTCAACAATGTCATTGGGAACAACCCTAGTTTCAAAATTCATGAGTTTTGAAGTTGTTGAAAAGCCTCCTGGAGGAAGAATTCAAGGAGAGAAACCCATACCTTATGTAGAATTTGACCTCCAAAGATCACTTTGCACGAAACCTTAAAGATTACCTTGAAATCGCATAAGAGAATCAAGAGAAACTTTTTGTTTTTCCTTTTCGTTTGTTCATGATTTTGCATTGCGAATCTCTTTGTGTTTGAACGTGAGTCTAAGTCTTAGAAACTGATTTTGACTCATTCAACTTAGGCTAATTAAGTAAATTAAATAAATTAATTAGTTTATTACTAAAACTCCCCTCCTAAGTTGACTAAACCTGGGAGACCATTTGAGTTAACCAAAATCTGGAAATTTGCTAGGGTCATGGCCAAAATTTTAATTTTTTATTAATTAATTAAAATTTTAATTTAATTAATTGAGGGACCAAGGGTAATTAATAAAGTAAGCCTAAGTCTTTGGGAGAATAACTAACCCTTTTGGACCATCCTAGGTTAGGTACTAAGTTGTCTCTTTAATTAGTTACTAAGTTAGTGTCACCTAGTTAAGTCTTAGATTGTCGGGTGCATTAATTGCTTTATTTTGACTAGTCCTACGTTAGTTAGCTTGTTAGTTCAGTTAGTTAGAGTCTAGAGCTTTTTAGGGAGTTAGGTCCCACATGGAATGACCTTTGCACACGCCTTCCCCCTAACTACCCTAACCGAATTCGGTTAGGGTGGTCCCTCCCTTGGCCGCTTCTTCACATGTGTTTGCTCATGTGTTTCTTGTACTTTCCTAACTAACTATTCATGATGGTTCATTTGGAATGTTTACTTATTGTCCCAAGGATGCTCACTATGTCCTTGAGCACTGCTTAATCTACATGCCCATTTTAATTAGTCATATGCTATGGTGCCTAGGCTTGACACATGGATGCCTACCACTTATTTACAAATGCTAGAAAATAAATGTTTTTAGTTTAGGGTTTTCATTGCAGGTACATTTATCGGAAAAGCTTGTTAATACATAGAAAATTGGCTAACACCCTTTAAGTCAATATTTTCTAATATGTCCAATATTTCTAAATATTGGGCATTGAGATGCCTATGTACCCACAATAAATATTTCTATATAGGCCCTTCACTAGACGAGTACATTTTTTGGAATGTTACAGGAATAGCCATAAAGAAAGCAATACCAACCCTTGTTTGCAGTCTATCTAACATCTGATCCATGAAGGGCATGGGGTAATGGTTCGTCTCAGTCCAAGCATTCAAATTTCGGTAGTCCATGAAAATTCTCCTACCGGTCACTAGCCGCATCAAAACAAACTTGTTCCCTTATTTAGGTACCACAGTCATCCCATTCTTTTTTGGCACACACTGAACATGACACACCCAATTATTGTCAGCAATAGGATAAATGACCCCAGCATCCAACCACATGGATTTTGTGGGAACAAAAACCAGAAGGGATCACAATAATATCCACAATAGTCCAATCAATGGTTTGTTTAAACCTCCTCAACGCCGTCAGGAAGAACTCCACCTATTGCCTGCTCAACTCTTATGCAATAATTACCGACAAAGTGTCATGTCTATCCAAAACACATACCTCAGATGAGGTGGAAGGTCCTTAAACTCTAATTTATGGTCCTTCACAATAGATTGTCTCGCAGGTGGAGACTCGTGATGCTTCATATCCAACTCCTATTTCCTTGGTTTGGTTCATTTCGTTCAACTGCACCCACCGAAGAACCATACTCTTCAGTACCATCATTGTCAAAATTCATGATGACCGCTGCTAGTGGACGCTCTTCAATTTGCACTTCGGATACACTCTCAACTTTGTAGGATATAACATATACCATTTGGACCTCACAACTCTACTTCATGGACCTAGAGATATTAAAAATTGCTTTCTTATTATTCAACCTAAACTTTATCTGCCCCTTTTCCATATCGTCTAGTGCACGCCGAATGGCAAGGAATGATCTTTCAAGAATAATAGGAACCTCAAAATCAACCTCACAGTCAACAATCACAAAATCGTCCAGAAAAATAAACGACTCCACTTTTAAAAGAACATTATAGAGTATACCTATGGGCCTCTTCACAATTCGATTGGCCATCAGTAACCTCATCATAGTAATCTTTGTGTCTCTCAAACTGAACTTCTTGTAAATGAACGACTCCACTTTTAAAAGAACATTATAGAGTATACCTATAGGCCTTTTCAGAATTCGATTGGCCATCAGTAACCTCATCATAGTAAGCTTTGTGTCTCCCAAACCGAACTTCTTGTAAATGGACAATGTTATGAGGTTTATGTTCGCTAAAAGATTATACAACGCCTTAGTGAAGTGCAACAACCCTATCGTACATGGAATAGGGAAGATGTCCGGATCCACTTTCTTCTTCACAAGAGACCTTGTAGAAATATCACTATAATGCTGCATTTCTTCCATCCTCAAAACTCACCGACCTATTCTTTGTCACCATTTCTTTCATAAACTTAGCACAATGAGGAATTTGCTCCAAAGCTTCTATCAATGAAACATTGATGGAAATTTGGTTAAACATAGTGATAAACTGGTAATATATAACATCCTTTGTTTTCTTCACTAATATCTGTGGAAATAATGGTGAAGGTCTAGACATGGGAACCACTTTATGAGATAATTTTTCTTCTTTTCTTGTTGCATCCTCGAACTCTCCACTAGCTTCTGCTACATCATCTTTCTTTCTCACATTATATTCTACTACAGATGACATAGCTGGATTGATGTTCTGCTTACCTCCTCGATTAGTACTCATCATCCAGTGGAGGTGGTTTCTCCAAATAGTTCATCACATTCACCTTTTTTGTGCCTCCACCCACATGCTCAAACACCAAACCTAATTCATTTCTCATTTGCTTTATTTCTTCACGAATCTCATTTGTGGTTGAGTTATTTGTAGCTTGTACCGGGAAGGTGTTTCTCCCAATATCTGACATTTTAGTGCTCCAAGCCTTATTATTGTGAGATATCTTTTCCAACTTCTCTACAATCTCTGCATATGTGCATTCCCCAATAGAGACACCTACGATGGTATCAAGCATCGCTTAGTTTTTGTCATTTTTACCTCTATAAGAGTACTCCTTCAGTGAATCATCATCAATTTAATAGTTTAGGACACCCCTCATGTATGTAGTAAATCTGTCCCAAGAGCTACTCACTGACTCCCCAGGTAATCCACAAAGTTATTTACCTTATCCTTGTGGTTGAGCTTCTTGGAAACTGGATAGTATCGCTCTAAGAACACATCTCTCAACTGATACCAAGTGTGGATTGAGTTGTACGACAACTCAGTGAACCATATAGAAGCATCTCCTGTAAGTGATAAAGGAAACACTTGAAACCCCATAACATTAATATCCATATTTTGTATACCCACACATTTTTTGCACACCGATCTCAGCTTGGCTATATGCGCATGTCGATCTTATTATGGCATTCCCAAAAACCATCCCCTCCTGGTGAAAATATGCATCAAGCTACCTGTCACCACGAAAGTGTTCCCAAGGGGCAATAAGGGTAGGACAAGAGGTCCATCAGAGTATGCAATGTTCAGATTACCCCTGTACTAATCCTGAAGTCGTGGGGCTGCTGGATGTTGCACCATAAAGGCATTACCTGAAGTCGTGGGGCTGCTGGAGGTTGCACCCTCATGGCATGACCTAACTTATTCTCAATGTGTGCCTGGTTGTGTGCCTTAACTAGTAATGGAGGCTGATTGCCTGCTCCATCACCTAGATTTCCTCTATGAGGGTTAACTGGAACCCCATGGTTGTCCATTCTTCTCAAAGCTCGATTTAGTTAGGGATCGCATGGAGAGAGTGGATACACTAGAATAAGACCCGAGAGAGACAAAAACAAAATGAAAAAAATTAAAATTTTGAAATAGTTGACTAAATATCAATAATGTAATTAAAATTAATCTAAAAACTAGATTCCCTTGTAGCGACGCCAAAATTTGATAATATCAAATTATACCTCCCTAATGAAGCACAAGTGATCGTTATCAAGTAGAGAATCCAAGTAGTAGGTTGGGGTCGATCCCACGAGGAAAATGGTTTAGACTTAATTTTAACTCACGATTATATCTATATAGGCAATATCATTCCAAAGCAAGTAGGTAAAGGTTGGGGGGGGGGTTGTGAAACAAATTCCTTAAACAGTGTAATTAGCAGCTGAACAATAATAAACTTTGGTTTTATCAAGTTGAAAAAGTAACTAGGGTATATGTGTTTACCACATGTGCATAACACAATATTCCTAGCAATATCAATCAATTTCTAGTGTGTTACATGCGAAGTGATAAGTTATATATGTATAAATTATAGTACGACATACAGATAATTTCACTCGGCACCTTGGTCCGGCTACGTATGTACAATTTACTAACGCTTACCATTATCTTATAATAGACATCATAGTCGATTTATGTCTTAGTTATTAGTTTGCACCAATCAACACTAGCCTATTAGATAGTATCACACTAAATCTATATTTATAATTCTTTTTTTATTAACTACCTCCTTGTTCTAGCAAGTAGAAACACGGTAAGTTCTAACATTGGCCACCGTTAAAAAGACTTCTAAATGAAAGAATTATCAATGCATGCAATAACACTATTCAAGAATTGCTTAATTACTAGGATTACTTTGTTAATTACCACAACTCTAGTTTTGGATTTAGTTATCCATTCTATAAAGATCACAATTCATATTTTTTGATGAAAAAATCATGAACTTACTAAACAAGTAGAATAAACCCAAAAATCCAAATTGAAATTGCAAGAAAATTGCTTCAAACCGAATCTGGAAATCAATTAATTGCTAAAGTTGCAACAACCATTCTCCAATACACAAAGTAGAACAAAAGTATTAGTATCTAACCCAAAAAATGAGGTTTTAATACCATGTATATATAAAACATAGTCCTAAAGAAAAAGGAATTCAAATAAGGAAAGTCATTCAGGTACGCAACATCAATCAACGAACCAACTAATGGACCATTGATCAATCGACGATTTGTAGACTGTTTCCATCGGTCAGGCCTTAGAATTATTTCTCCTCTCTAGATTGCACCCTCTCTGAATCAAATAACGGACCAACACTACGGTCCATATAACCATTTACGCGCCGTCGATACTCCTCAATAGCTCCATACTTAGAATCTTCCAAAATCAGGTACAGGAACCTTCTCTTAACAAAATGATGGTTCACCAGTACGGTTTGTTGATCAATCGATAGACCGACAGTGTCTCTTGTGGTTCCACATTTAGTAAGACTTCCATGGTTTTCCATCAATTTCCTGAGCTGCTCATCTACGGTTACCACCTACAGTCCATCAATTGAACGACGGACCATTGATTGCCTCCACAGGTCTGGTTCTACTCTATTTTCAGATGTTTTCTTTTATTGTCCCCTAAACATCTCTCGTGCAAAATAAGACACGAAACTTGTTAAAAACACTACAAAAAAGTTTTCAACAAACACAACTCTTAAGTAAAATGCATTAGACATGTCGTGAAATCATGACACATCAAGCCTAAAGGAAGCGAATTAAAAAGAAGATGAAATGAGAAGTTGGCGCTTCGCCAACTACTTCTGCGAAGTAGAGTTATTCCACCCAATGTTACAACATGTATGGATGACGAAGTCAAATCACAAATGATAACGAACTAGAAAAAAGGTGAATTTCTGAATCACTTGGCGGTTCACGAGTAAATTTGCCGAACGGATTCGTCAGCACTGAATCTGAAGTCTATACATACTAATTTTTTATTTTTATTTTTAAGAGTTCAAACATTATTACTCTCTCTGTTTCAAAAAGAATTTCCCTATTTCGTTTTTAGTTTGTTCCAAAAAGAATGACTCCTTTCCCTTTTTGGAAATACTTTAGCTTTATCTTTCCACGTGGCCTGTTTAACACCACAAGATTAAAGGTCATTTTGGTACATTTAACATAACTTTAATTTAGAACCACAAGATTAAAAAGTCTCTTTATTTTCTTAAACTCCGTTCAATGTCAAACTAGGACATCCTTTTTGAAACGGAGGGAGTACTACTTTTCACTTTTAGAACTCTAGTTTTTATTTTTTTTCTCAAGTTTTGAGTGGGTTTTGTGGGAGACTAGATGAAAGAAGTTCTTCTTTCTCAAATCGGAAGTGGGTCTTCTCAATTCTTCTTCCTTTTGCCCATATTAAGGTTTAATTTATTATACCCGTTTGATTTCTTTATCATTTTAGGTGTATTTTATTATTGCTTGATGTGTGGCTAAAATCCCTCCATTCTTGGGGTGTGATTTAGCAAATATGGGTTAATATTATTGTTGGGTATTACTTTCTTGTAGGATTAGATGCATTTTATTGGTGATTTCACCTAGTAATTGTTGTTTAACTTAATGGGTTTGTAGTTTCAAATACAAAACCACCTATTTGTTTTCGGCTTGCTCGAGAGAGAGGTCGCTAAACCAAAACCGCTAGATTGATATCCTAAGGAGTGAGGTGGCAAGAGGTTCAGCCTAAGAGGGTGAACCCCTAGTTTCATATCCAAGCACCTTTCATCGAAAGAGCGGGTGTGGATAAGGTGTAGGATGGACATATTAGAAGACTGGGTGTCCAAGAGGAACCCATTTGATATGGCGTAAGTTGCTAGCAAAAGAAACTTACTTTCACTTAAAGCTTAGCCCAGTTACCAATATTTTGCTAATTTTCCTATCACAAGCATGTACCATTTATTTTACGTCAACATATATTGTTGTCACACTAAAGAACTTTCCCCCATACTTGACTTCCCTTTATTTTACTCATTTTTACTACTTGTGAAAAAACCCATTTTGATATTTGTTACTTCGATGTCACAACTTGCATTTATGTTATTTTATTTGATAATTTCTTATGATATTACTATTCATAATGAAATTCTAGTTAGCTATTATTTTAACTACCACTCCCTTGCGACATGAACCCAACCCTTGGTTGGGTTACTATACTCGTTTCGATTCGTAGACACTTAGACTTACGCTAGTGTTGTTGATCATGAAATATCCCACAAAAATAACGCATCACACATTTCCACATATGGGATGAACCCTTCTTATTAAAGAAGAGACATGATTAGATGGTGCGAAGGAGTGTAGCTAAAAAGGAGGAAGTACAATTGTTGGAGAGTTGTCTCTTTGTCATATGGTGGACACCATAAAGGTGAACACACTACACAGAAGGTATTGCAATCTAGTTTCTTTTGGCCTACTCCATTTAAATATACTATTTTGTTTGGGTAGGGTTGTGATATTCTAGAAGGCTTGAGATACCATTGAACAATATACTGGAAGCTTACATTTTGACATATCGGGGATTGACTTCATAGGACCATTTGCATCGTCCCGTGGAAATCAATACATCTTAGTGGTAGTGGACTACTTTTCCAAGTGGGTTGAAGCAGTTGCAATGCTGGAGGTACTCATTTTATTAACAATTTAGTGTGAAATTTATTGGCCTAATATGGGGTGAGACACAAGGTAGCTACAACTTACTATCCCTAAACTAATGGGCAAGTGGAAGTGTCTAATAGAGAAGTGAAGAAGATAATCCAAAAGACTGTGAATGCCAAAACAAATTAGGCTAACAAGTTAGATGATGCTTTGTGGCATACCAAACTATATACAAACACCGGTGTGGACTTCTCCTTATCCAATGATGTTTGGGAAAGAAAACCTGTCACCTCATAGTTGAATTGGAGCAAAAGGCTTTATGGGAAATCAAAAAGTTGAATTTGGATGCTGCATTAGCTGGAGAAAGAAGGATAACGCAATTGCATGAGTTAGAAGAATTTAAGTTCCACACCTATGAGAATACTAAGCTTTACAAAGAAAAGACCAAGAGGTGGCATGAAAAGCATATTGTGTCAGACATCTTTTAGCTTGGTGAATTAGTACTGCCATTTAATTTAAGATTCAAATTTTTCCCAAAAAGCTTCGGTCTAAGTGGAGTGGTCTCTTCGAAGTTGTAAGGATGACCCAACATGGTGTTGAGCATATGAACAAGAATAAAATCTGTACTTCCCTTGTGGAAGGGAAACATGTTAAGTAATACTTTGGAAATGATATTTTTCCTGATCTTGATGTGCTTACCTTGAATGTCGAATGACTCATGAGATGGGTTGTGCTGGGATGTAAATCTAAGGCTGCACATGAGACAATTTGTGACCCCTTGTAATAGTTAGGATTTATAGTTTTTTGTTTTGTTATTTCAGTTCATATGAATTAGTAAAAAATGATATATTGAGAAAAATATAGAAATATGAGTCGTGCCATGATAAAAGTAAGGCGCTGGATGGGACGCAACCCATCGTGATTGTACTAATGGGATTTGAGTTTAAAATGTGGAAGAATCAGGTTGTAGAACCCTTGGAGCGTTGTGGAGGTATATGAAATTTTTTCTTCGCTTGGAATTAATTTTCCAAGTCGAGGAAGAACCATCCATGACCATCTCGCGTTGTGGAGGATGACCCCAACATATTTTAGATGGTAAATGCATTTTACGTTAAAAAAAGGTTGCACCGTTCCAATCTCGCGTCGTGGAGTGAGGTACAAATTTTTTCCTCGCATGGACTTAATGTAAATAGACGAGGCAGAGGGGTTCGTACCAGAGTTGTGTGGTGGCCCCGGTAAAAATTCTTGATTTCATTAAATGTAATGACTTCTACCCGTTCTACATTAAAATAACCTGACCCAAATCCCCCTTTCTCCCTAAATCCCACAAAAAATCCTATTATTTTCCCTCACCCGTGATTTTTCTATTTTTCCTGTTCTATGTTGTGAATTATAAGGAATGAATCTGTAACGTGATACAAATTCCACACCATCTTCTCTTATTCTCAATCTCATTCAACATCTTAGGTATGTTCTTTACGCTTCTTTCTTGTGATTATTTCTTAGTAATTGAAAAAGAGTGGTGATGTACGTTTTGGTATATTTTTCTTAATTGGTGGTCATGGTTTTGAGTGGGGGTGAAGTTGAGGTGTTATTTCTGTTTTGTAGTTGGTTGTTCAAAGTCTTGAGTAGAACTAATTTATTCTTTCTTGAATTTAGGCATATAGTGATTTGAGAGTTTGATATACATGTTTGGAGATCATATTGGTGTCGGTCACCTGGATCATATTATGGTTTCTAAAATGTAGTAGATTTTTCAAATTTTGGAGATAGAAATATCCTCTACTTGCTTTTGTCTTAGTCTTGTTTTGGATGGATGTTTGAATATTTTTGTATGGCAACAATACGGTGGTGTTGGTGGGAATAACGCCCCCAAATGAACTAAGGTGAACTAGAGCCTCGTGGTTGTTTCTTGAGTTGATTTTTAGTTAAACTGAGTTAGTTTAGTGTTCTTAGGAAGTGTGTGAATTTTGGAGTTCAAATGATCAAGAACGTCCATGATGTTCGGAAGTTATGCCTTAGAATGTACTTGTGTGTCTTGTTGTGTTTAGATGAGTTTTACATGTTCGTTTTCCTTGAAACTAAGGTGGGATGTTCCCATGACCTATACGACTTAGTTTAGGGGTTTAACGTCCAGGCACGATCCCACTTAGGACCCAAAAATGGCCCTAGATGAAGGGCCCATGACTTGGGCAAAATCTGCCAAAAAGCAGTGGCCATCGACGACCCTAAGAACGGTCTGTTGGTCCCTCAACGGTCCGTTGACCTAGGTCGTAGATTGTAACAGTGATTTCAGTTGTCCATTCTCCATTTGGAGCTAATTATCCACCAACGAGACCCTACCAACGGTCCGTTGGCTCACCGATGGTCCGTTGGTGAAGGTTCGTCTGTGAGGCCTACAAAGTTTGTGAAGTTGCTGCCAACTTGGAATGTTTAATGTAAATTCACACCAAGTCTTTTAACACCCTAGGTTGATAATTTTAGTGTTTAGGTATATTAAAGTGTTCTAAACCCTAATACCCCATTTTAGACCCCTGTTCCTAAAACCCAAAACCCCTCTCTCTAGAAGACTCTCTCAAGTCTCCATGAAAGATAGAAGTGAAGAAATGCTAGGAGGGCTGTTGATGGTTTGTCTCTTCATAAAAAAATATTTGGTATTTATTAAATGTGAGGTATGGCATCCATCCTTGAACTCTCTTTCATTCAAGGATCCCCTTCAACTAATTTTTAAAATGGGTTTTCGACCCTAGTTTCTAGTATCTTCAAATCTAAATAAGGGTCTTGCATGAAAATGTTTCTAATGACTTAATAATGGTATTACTAATGTTAATTGATGATTTTAAGGTTAAAACATCATCAAAATAATGTTAATGTTTTTCTTTAAATGTTCGCTTAAGAAATGGGTTAAATGAGCATCAATTGGTAGTCTTCAAGTTGTAGTTTCTTATGGTTGTTATAATTGTTTAGATACTTCAAAAATAGGATTTATTATAATGAAATATTTATTAAATTGTTATAGGTAATGAAATCTTGGATTAAAGGGTATGTTGGGTATATTGTTTAGTTCCAATTTTTAAATGCTCTTGAGTGGTATGGTCCACCTTCTTGGTGGCTGTGTTTATTTGAATATTATGAATGTAAATTACTAGTTTATTGTGAATGAGGCTATTAAGGATTGTTATGTGAAGTAAGATGATAAATAAGCTATTCATTTTAAATGTGCCTTATGAAGTGATTATGTGAAATAGGCTAGAGAGTGTAAATGAAGATATGAAGATATTCTTGTTAAGTATAAAAATTTTTATGAGAAGTATGTTAAGGATTATGTATAAAGGACTATTATGATTATATGAAGTATTTAAAGTGTGTGATGTGATGAATAAAGGTCTACGCATGTATAAAAGTTAAATAAGAATGAAGTAAAGCTTATGTGCAAGGTGTTCTCTCATGTACACACACACTCACACTTGAATGAATGAATTAAGCTAAGCTCTAAAAGGGAGTTTTTGGGTGACACTATTCGTGAGCTGAGATGTGGTGTTCAATAATTATCCTTAACCTATAGTCTATAATGTTGAGAATTAGTGGGAAGTTATGCCTAGCACCGAGAGGGTATGAAGGAGAGGTGGATTACACTTCCTGAGTTGAAATGTTGTATTCCAATGTACCGCTTGAGATGAGTACTCCTTGTTAGTAGGGAATGTGTTACTTAGTAGCAATCTCCTTATCCCTTAACTATGTGCCCACATAGGTGTAGCTATTGGGAAATCCAAGTAAATTCTAAGAGAATGACCTCATTCTAGGCAAGTGAGAATCTCTCATCCGATAGGGGTTAATAATAGAGATTCCTCCATGAAAGGAGCATCCTAGATAACAACTTGTTAAACTTTAATCATGAAGTTTCATTATTGTACAACCTATATAATGATAATAATAGAGATTCTAATCTCCTTATAGATGAAACAATTTTGGGAATTGAAGAGTTTTATAATGCTGTTGAGGAGCAAAGTAATTCAAATGTTGTTGAACAAAAAAGTAATTCATCTTTAGATTAATATTATGAATTCTGTATCGCGCATATTGAACTCACTGAATAATGCGGTTTAATCTTAGATGTTGATGGTTCACCTCAACTCACAAAACGTCAGCAAAGGAATAGAAGAAGAAACACATGCCACAATCAAGCCTGAAAGGAAAGAATGAATACGCTAATAGATGAAGAGTCTACCTTAACTAATAATCCAATCTATCGGAGGATGAATATCGCTCACCTAGGCGATCCAAAAAGAATTTTTTTAAAGGATATGCTTCCTTTGCTGGAATAACTCACACCTTACAAGAGATTATCCATACTCTAGGAAAGGAAAGAGAGTTGCCCAGCTCTTGGCTGATGCAATAAAACATACTTGCATCTGCACCATTAAAGAAGATATAGTGGTTGATTAAGGGCCACCAAAAGTGAATCCTATTTCCCATGATCTTGAATCTCAATCGAAGGATATTCTATTTCAGGCCTTTGTTTGAAGAAAAAGAAGCCAATGGCATCTGATTTGAAGGAAATGAAGTCAATTTCATCTCAAGCATTGAGTCTCCTCATGTACAAATTGAGATCAATCAAGACAAATGGGATAGAACTAACCAGTAAATCCCTTTCATGTACATAAGAGCAGCTGCGTCAATACTCAACCCTACTGTCCTTCCAAAGGAGCAATGGATTCCACAGTTTTGAAACATCAATAGTGTCTAAAAGAATCCTCATAACTAGGATGACCACAAAGAATCTATCACAATAGAATATTTCCCATGCGTACAATTCAGAACCAAGTTGCTTGGATCTATTATCCTAGGGGAGAATCTCATAATTAGACTTGATATCTACAATCAGATCATCGATTGTCTCAAGGTAAAGACACAAGGTATAGCCTTCAGGGATAAGTTAAACAATATACGAAAACTACAAGGCTATTTCCAATCATCGAGGATGAAAGAATCAAGAATATTAAGTGTTAGCTGGTGGAAGAATCATGTGTTAATTCCCAAAGAGAGTTCATGAAGAAGCATGATAAGACTTTATGGTTAAGTGAAGATCATCAGACTCCCATTCAAGAGGAATGAAAACATCAAACTTACAAGAAAATATAGAATTGGATAAGCCCGGAACATGTATAGCTTGATAAGAAGAAATGTGACGAACTTTTGAAATACGAACTGATTGAGCCTTCAGATTCTCAATAGACCAGTGAAGCTTTCTATTTGTTATGCCTCAGAAATCATATGACCTAGGCTAGAGCCTCACCAAATGAAGAATGACTAAAATAGTATTTCCAAACCTAAACTAATGTAATTAACTTGATTTGGAAGTAGTAGATCTAAATATCAATAAACTACCATGACGTCCCGAAACTAGTAAAATTGAACTAGTAGGTGTCCTTAGGTCTTTGAAGGTTTGGGATGCATTGTATAAAAGGTAAAACTTGTAAAAAATATTAAATAGGTAAAATAATGTTTTTAGGATCAAAATTTCCAGGTGAGACCCCCCAAGGACAGCCCTAGGAATCCTTGAGGAGGACCAAACATTTTTGATACCCAAGGCAACGGGAAAAATGCATGGAGGGACCATGCCCGCTTCGTGGACTCGCTCCATCAAAGCCAAATTTTAGTTCACATCGCGTAATCTTCTTTCCCAAAATTTAATTCCATAAACATGAGGGAACACGTCCACGACACGGACATGTTCCGTGAAGCGGACTTGTTCCGCGACGATAATTCTGCAAATAAAAGTCAAGTTTGACTTAATTAAGAGGTCCATACGAGTGAGGGTGTTTTGGGTATTTTAGGGGCTTAGTGTATATTGAATTGAATTCATTTAAAACCTATTACCACAACAAAAAAATCCCCAACTTAAAAACCCAATGCTCTCACTTCTCTCTAAAATTCTGTCTCTACACAAAACCTCCATTCAAGGACCATGAAGCTCCAGAAGAGGATCAATTCACAAAGATTATAACTCAATTTCGTGGATAGGTCTACAATAAGGTATGGTTTTTTCACTCTTGGGATTCTTTTCCCCAAGAGGTCCCTCCAAATATGTTCTTAAATTCCTCAAAATCTAGGGTTTTTCTCTACACATGGGTATTATTTGGAAAAAAATTATGAATCAATTATGACTAGTTATGATTACTTATGTTTTCTCAAGTGTATAATGGTGGATAATTGTTGTTGTTCACTTGGAATTCCCTTGGCCTGATGTTCATCTCCAATTCATGAATCTTGAATTTGATATTGATGAATATAACAATTGTTTATATTGATGTTAAGTATATTTTTCCTTTATGAATTACCCTATTTTAGGTATTAATTTTACATTGTTGGGTGATTGAAGTATGAAGTCACATGAAGGTCAAGAAGGTATGAATGTTGTTTTATAATTGAAATCATGTATGGAAGATTAAACACTTAGATAGTAATGATGATATATCTAATGTGTTGTTCTGGTATTGATGATATGGTCTCCTCATCCTTAACTCTCTACACTTGAATTAGATATGAAGTATGTATATATGTCATGTCAATTATTACAATATCTTTCCCTAATGTAAAATAATATGAATAAAGGAAATGTATGAGATCTCACTAGGGGTTTTATTTAGGGGTTTCTACATAGTGTGAGGGAGGGTATATGACTTCTCTTATACATTGCACTTGTTAGATCCTACGATATGGTTCTAGTAGTGTTTTTTTGTGATTATGTTTATTTCTACTTATATGTGTTAAGATATGTATGGTCTTTTTGAGTATGGAAAGTCATGATTAAATATGAGAGTATGAATGCAAGTATGAAGTAGGTTGCTTAATGTGATACTTAGCTTTGGATAGGATTGTGGGATTCTATTCATTTCATTTCAGAATTACTGCTTAGGGTTTGTACATGTTGGTATGAATTATGTTGAGTTGGTTTATGATGCTTAACTTATGTGTATTAATTTAGTTGATCAAAAGCATGTTTGGACTAAAATGTCCTTTTTTTGCATGTTTCGGTGGTTTTTATGCATAGTAGCCATACTTAGTACGTGTGATATACTAACCCATATTTTCTTCCCTTTTCCCAAACAACGTAGGTTCAGGCCTTTGAGGATTCAACGCCAAATCTCAAGGATACTTGGAACTGCTTCTCCATGTTGGTGAGTCCTGAAGTCTGAGGACAAGACCCTTATGTTCTAGCTTTTAGTTATTTGCTTATTTTGGAAGAAAATGTTGTATTTCCTATTTATAGACTCTTTATTGATATAAGGGCTAAGTACCAAATTTCTATACTTCTATGTTTAGATGGTACTTGTGTCGAAGTTAGTTTCTATTTTCATATATGAAGCAAAGTTGAACTTCCAAAGCAAATTTTTTAATTTTTTCGCATTTTTATTCTGTGATACATGTGCTATGACGGATACTAAGGGGTTTTCTAAGACTTCTTTGAGGACGAGGACGCAGGTTACGATTAGGTGGTGATCTTTGGTCGTGACAAACTTGGTATCAGATCCAATTAAGAATAATATAGGATTGATGTCACAAAATACCATGTCGAGTAGATTCTTGTTCATGGGTGTGAAGCGCGCCACACTTATGAATGAGAGGCTACGAGAGGCTTAGGAAGTTTCACTCTTTTGTTATTCCTTTGTCATGACTAAGATTCTTAACGCTATCTACTCTTTCTTCTAAGCCTTTTCTTGTGCTTATAAGCAATGAATACAAGATGGTCCAATGCTAGAGAATGTGGATGAGGTGGTTCCCCCTCGAGATCTCTTTAAGACTTTCAAGTTCATATCGAAGGAGGGTCTATGTCTAATGTTTTGATAAGGATGGTTCATGGCTTGACTCAAGTGTTAGACACTCAAGTTTCTAGGGATACTACGGTCCAAGTGAACCCCAATGCTAACATTACACTTCTAGGATTAGGGATTTCACAAGAATGAATCCCCCCTACTTTCTTTGGTTCCAAAGTGGGGACCTAGAAGGGTTAATTTTATGAAGTGTGTAAGGTGATAGATGTTATGGTTTTGTATTCTCAAGAAAAGGCGGAACTATCTGCCTATCAACTCAAGGATGTGACTCAAGTTTTGTATGAAAAATGGAAGGAGGAGAGGCCCGTTACAAATGGTCCAGTTATTTGGGCATCATTCAAGACGACTTTCCTTAATAGGTTCTTCAACTTGGAATTAAGGGAGAGTAAATCCAAGAATTTATCAATATTTGTCAATGGGGTATGAGCGTGAAGGAGCATATCCTCAATTTCATTTAACTACCTAAACATGCTCCTACTATTCCTGCAGATTCTAGGCGAAGATGAAAAAATTTGTTATGGGAATATCCAACCTTGTGGTTAATGTATGTGGGTCGGCTGTGTTTATTCGTAGCATGAATATCTTTCGTTTCATCTTTCATGCCAAATAAATTGAGGAGCAAAAGCTTAAGTAAGTTGATTGGGAGTTGAAGAGGACAAGGGCGGAAGATATAAATTCTTCGAACGCTAGATGTGAGGTTCAAGAGAAGGAAAGGTTGAAGAAGAGGTTTTCCAACCAAGTTCATCTAAACAATCTAAGGGTCAACAAAGGTAAAGTGTCTACCCCAAAGTGTCAAGAGGGAAAAGGTGGTGGCTCTTATGTTGAGAAGATATTTGTGCACATTGTGGGTAGAAAACATGAAGTCAAGTGCCTAGTTGGCACGAGTAATTACTATAGTTGTGGTAAGAGTGACCACATGAATAGGGAATTTCCTATGTTGAAGACTCGTGGAAGGGAAAATTCTCAAGCACAAGCAAGTGCTCCGAATTATAATGCTCCTAAGAAGAATCACTTTTACTCTCTCCAATCCCGAGGTGATCAAGAGACCTTTAAAAAAGTTGTCATCGATATGTTGCAAGTATTTTCAATTAATGTTATGCATTGTTTTATCCCGGTTCCACTTTGTCTTTTGTAAATCCTTTAGTTGCTAACAAATTTGATATTTTAACCGATGTCGTAGATGAACCCTTTTTGGTTTCTTCCCTAGTGGGTTATTCTGTGGTTGCTAGAAGACTCTATAGGGTGTGTCCCATTTCTTTGCCCAATAGAGTCACATTGGTTGATTTGGTAAAACTTAATATGCTGGACTTTGATTTCATTTTGGGAATAGATTTGCTACATGCTTATTTTGCTTCCATTGATTGTAAAACTCTAGTTAGTTTCAATTTCCTAATGAACCTGTTTTTGAATGGAACGGGGGAAATTCAATCCCTAGGGGTATGTTCATTTCATGTCTAAAAGTTTCTACGTTGATTTCTGAGGGTTTTCTCTATCATATTGTGAGGGTCAAGAATCTTGATTTCGGTATTCCTCATTCGGAGTCGGTCAATGCAGTGAAGGAATTTCTAAAAGTCTTTTCGATGACTTGCCCGAGATTTTATGTAAAGAGGAAATACACTTCGGTATAGATTTAGTGCCGAATACACAACCTATTTCAATCCCTCCTTATTCGATGGCCCCAAACGAGTTGAAGGAATTAAAAAATAAGTATTCACTCCATAGAATTGATGATTTGTTTGACAAACTCCAAGGGGCGAATTAATTTTCAAAGATTTATTTGAAGTCGGGGTATCACCAACATAGAGTTAGAGGAGTGAATATTCCTAAAGTGGATTTCCAAACAATATATGGTCATTATGAGTTCCTAGTCATGTCTTTTATTCTAACAAATGTCTCAGTGTCTTTCATAGTCCTTATGAATAGGGTATCCCGTAATTATCTTAATTCATTTGTAATTGT
Source organism: Solanum lycopersicum (assembly GCF_036512215.1). Classification (NCBI taxonomy): domain Eukaryota; kingdom Viridiplantae; phylum Streptophyta; class Magnoliopsida; order Solanales; family Solanaceae; genus Solanum; species Solanum lycopersicum. The sequence goes on from NC_090805.1 coordinate 20,755,790, forward strand.
CTTTATTGATGATATCTTGGTATATTACAAGAGTAAGGTCATTTGAGCATAGTATTGAAAGTCCTCAAGGAACATCAACTCTTTTCTAAATATATTAAGTGCAAATATTTGCTAAGATCGCTGGTATTTCTTGTTCATGTAGGATTGATTCGAAGAACGTGGAGGCGGTTTAGAATTGTCCTAGACCTCTCACTCCTACCTATATCCAAAGTTTCTTGGGTTTAGCCGGGTATAATTGGAGACTTGTTGATGTTTTTTATCTATTGCTTCTCCATTGACTACCCTAACCAAAAGAAAGTTAAATTTGAATAGATGGAATCTTGTGAGAAAGGCTTTCAAAAATTGAAAGATAATCTTACCTCTATTTCGGTTTTAACTTTACTGAAGGGTTAATTGTGTATGATGACGCTTCTCAAGTAGGTTTAGGTTGTGGACTCATTCAACATGGTAAGGTCATAGCATCTGCATGTGCAAAACACAAGGTCCACGAGAAGAACTATCCGACGCATGATCTTTAATTAGCGGTCATAGTGTTTTCTTTAAAAATATTGAGACAATATCTGTATGGAGTGCATGTAGATGTGTTCACCGATCATAAGAGTCTCCAATATGTTTTCACCCAAAGAGAGTCAAACCTCTGATAAAGAAGGTGGTTAGATCTTTTTAAAGATTACGATATGAGTGTACTTTACTGCTCCGAAAATGTCAATGTGGTTGCAGATGATATAATTAGTGTGGTCCATGTTTTTGATAGTAAGAATGAGTTAGTAAAATATATGCATAGATTTGCCCGGTTGGGTGTTCGACTTGAAGATTCTTCAAAAAGGGGTTTCATGGTTCATCATAACTCTCAATTAACTTTAATGGTTTAGGTGAAATCTAAGAAACATATTTAACCTTTGTTGAAGGAGTTGAAGTATTGGTTCGTAGTAAACCTAATGATTCCTACTCCCAAAAGGGGATGGGTACTTAGATACCAAGGTAGATTATTCGTGCCGGATGTGGATAACTTAAAAAGACAAAATTTGGAAGAGGCTCATGGTTCTCGATATTCCATTTATCCGGGTGCCACCAAAATGTATCCTGATCTACAAGAGATCTCATGGTTCTCGATATTCCATTTATCTGGGTGCCACCAAAATGTATCCTGATCTACAAGAGATCTATTGGTGGAATGGTTTAAAGAGGTATATAACAGAATTTGTGGTCAAGTGTCTAAATTGTCAACAAGTCAAGACCGAACATCAAAGAACAGGAGGGTTGACTCAGGATATAGTTATTCCCACTTAGAAGTGGGAAGATTTTAATATGAATTTTATTGTGGTTTTGCCTCATACACGAAGGAAAAATGATTTGATTTAGGTTATTATTGATAGGTTGACCAAACCATCCAATTTTATTCCCATAAAATCTACTTATTCGGCAGAAGAATATGCTAAATTGTATCTTAAGGAGATTGTGAGAATGCATGGAGTTCCTTGTCTATCATTTTTGATGGGGAACTCAAATTACTTCTCATTTTTTGAAATCATTCAAAAGTGGGTTTGGTACAAAGATGAAACTTATACCGGATATCATCCACAAATGGATCCAAAACTTAGACGATATGTTGAGGGCATGCGTCATTGACTTCAAGGTAATTGGGATAACCATCTACCATTGATAGAATTTTCCTACAATAATAATTATCATTCAAGAATCGCCATGGCCCCTTTGAGGACCTTTATGGGAGGATATGTAGATCTCCGATTGGGTGGTTTGAAGTAATTGAGTTTTCTCTAATAGGTCCCGAAGCTATTTATAAGATTGTGCAGAAAGTCCTAGACATAAGGGATAGATTGAAAACGACCGAAAGTCGGCAAAAATCTTATTACAACATTATTAAGAGGGACCTTGATTTTATGGTAGGAGACTTGGTATATTTGAAGATATCGCCCATAAAAGGGGTGATGATTTTTGATAAAAAAAAGGAAAACTTAGTCTCCGGTATGTGGAGCCTTATGAGAGTTTAAACGCATTGGAAGTATTGTATATGAAATCAAATCATCTATTGAGTTGGTTCTGGTGCATCTATTGTTCTATATATCAATGCTCAAAAAGTGTATAGATGATCAGGTATCAATCCTTCCTCTAGAAGGTTTTGAAGTTGATGCTAACCTTTCGTATAAAGATGTCGAGGTTGACATTCTAGACCGTCAAGTGAATAGTTTAAGGAATAAGTAAGTATCTTCCGTAAAGGTTCTTTGGAGGAATCATTTTGTGGAAAATGCTACTTGGGAGGCCGAGGCCGATATGATGTCTCGATATCCTTATCTTTTTCCTTCCTTTTATAGTCAAGGCCGAGGTTAGTAATCCCGCCATGTTTTTGTTTATGAAGGTTCAAAAGTGTATTTGAACTTCCATGATTTCCCTTAATTATGCATGTTCTTGTAACAATTCATGTTTCATATGTGTCTTGAAAAATGTGTTCTTCATACTTGATGTCACTTGATTATATGGTTGGTGTAGTTGAGTTATGCCTCGAAAATGCAATGACCTAGGATAAAGCCTCACCTAATTAATATTTATTAAAAATGGTGTTTCCATACCTAAAATAATGTAATTAACTTTATTTAGAAGTATTAGAGCCGAAACTTTAAGAAATGACCATGACGTTAAAAAAATAGTGAAATTGAACTAGTAGGTGACCTTAGGCTCGTGGCTAGGTCTATAATAAGGTATGGTTTATTTCCCTCCTGGGATTGCTTTCCCCAAGAGGTCCCTCCAAAGATGCTCTTAAAATTCCCTAAAATCTGGGGTTTTTCTCTACACATGGGTCTTCTTTGGAAAACAAAATTATGAATCAAGTATAATAAATTATGATCATTTAAGGCTGTTTAGGTGTATAATGATGGATAATTTTTGTTTTTTACTTAAAATATCCTTGGACCCATGTTCTTTCCCAATTTCATAAATCTTTGATTTGATATGGTGAATTGATTGAAAATGTTAAATATAGCAATTGTTTATATAGATATTAGTTATTTTGTTCCTTAATGAATTACCTTATTTTATGTATTAATTAGGCATTGTTGGGTGATTGAAGTATGAAGTCCCACGAAGGGCAAGAAGGTAGATGTTGGCTATTAATTGTACTCATGTATGAAAGATGAATTACTTAGATATATATGATGATATATCTATTGTGTTGTTCTGGTGTTGATGACATGGTTTCCTTATACTTAACCTTCTAGACTTGAATTAGCTATGATGTATGCATGAATTTTATGGTATGATTGCTATGTGATTGAGTAGTTCTCATTATTATAATGAATTGTTAACGTGAAAGGCTTACTCACTTGTTAGTCTTTGTAAAATTAAAGGATTGTTGATATACTATGGTTTCACGATATTTTAATGCTTTTCCCTTCAATTTAGTGCGTGTCCAAAAGCCTTTTTGTATTGATTTTTATGTAAGTTTCTCCTTATTTGCAGAAAATCTGTACAAAGATGAATGCGGAAGTATTTGAGCAAGAAATGCAGAAGAGACCACCTAGGGAGATTGTGACGGTCCATAGGTGGCATTGTAGTGAAGCTGCTAAAGGAAGATGGGGAAGTCTAACCTAGTGTGAGATTACGGAAGTCCATGAGGGACCGTCATATCCACGATGGTCCATCCTACTGGTTTGTTGTGATGATTAGAGAGTAGTCCCAGGAAGTTTAAGTATTATGGAACGGTGACCTTCGACGAACTGTCGTGCTTGGAGCGGTCCGTCATACCTGCTCGTTGAGGGTAATGAAAAGAGCAGCAGAAGAATTTGTGAAATATGGGACAACGGAGGCCATGACGGCCCATCGTGTCCATGACGGTCCGTCACGAGGTCTGTCGACCCAGACGCATTTTGACAGATTTTCTATAATTAAAATCCTTCTTTTATTAGGTTTTCGTTTTTATTATAAATAGTTTGAAAAATATCGTTTTTGGGGTTAGACTTTTGGAGAGTTAGACTTTTTAATAGTTAGACTGTTTGATAGTTAGACTTTTGGATAATCTTTAGTTCTCGTGTTCAAGTATTGAAGGATTAATTTCAGCAATTGTTACACTTTTTCTGGAATTGATTGTTGGTACTTTTGTTGATTAATCAAGTGAATTTCTAGATTTTATTCTTTTTCATCAAAGTAAGTGCATGAATTCTTATATTAAATATATGAATAGTGTGATTATGACAATGAGTAACTAAACTCTATAACTAGGATTGTGGGAACCGTGGGTGAATAATGAGGTAAAATCTAACTAAAATAGCAATTCTAGAATAGTGTCTTGCATGTATTGGTAATTCTTTCTTTTAGAAATATTTTTAATAAATGGTCAACGTTAGAACTCACCTTAATGCTACTTACCGGACCAAGGAGGAAGATAATAGGAAAAGAATTATCAACATAGATTATGTGTACATTATCTAATAGGCTAGTGTCAATTGGTACGAGGTAATAACTTGGTCAAATATCGAATACAATGCTTAATATGAGGTAAAGGTAAGGGTTAGTATAGCAACACACGTAGCCGGACCAAGGTGCGGAGTGAAATTTTCTAGATGCCGGACCAAGGATTTAGAGATACATAACTTATCACTTTACATGCCAGATAATAGGAAAGAATTGTTATAGTTAGAATTATCAAGTTAGGAACTTGTGGAGAACACTTAAGCCCTAGTTACTTTTATTAATTGATTAAGATCCAAGATTTGAATATGTTTGTTGTTTAATTTAATTTAGTTAATTATTTTTATTAATTTAGAAATAACCCCCCCTTATTGTCTTTTAGTTTTCTAGGGAAATAATTGACTAAATAATATTAATAATAGAATAAAGTTAAGTCTGAACTATTTTCCTCGTGGGAACGATCCCAACCTCATTAGTTGAGTTCTTTACTTGATACGACCGTTTTACTTCTTATTTGAGAAGTAAGTTTGAGCATACCAATTGTTCTCACTTATGAACCTTTATGGCTATTATGATAAAATGTTTACACAAGAGTGTAGTAAAGGCTAATGAGAGCTAAAGTTATGAGTAAAGAGTATTAATAAAGGAATATATTATTAGCAGCGAAAGGGTATGTATATGATATGGGAGTCTCATATTTAGTAAGTCCGACTCCCCACATGGATTTCGTCACATTTAGCAACTCCGGATTCCCAAGACATGTGTCATATCATGAGATGGGAACCACCACCTTTAGAAAGGTACGGTCTCTAGTAACAATCTCCTTGACCCTTAACTATGTTCCCACATAGGAATCTTGCTTAGTGGATCCACCTTAGATAGCTATGTATGAAAGGTTACACATTAGGCAAGTGTTAACCCTCTCTTTTCAGTATGGTAGTAGAACACTAGATTCCATGTATCTCACATTGTCTAATTTCGGTTATGGCAACATCTTTCTCGAATGTAAATGTAAATGAATAAAGGAAATGTATGAACTCTCACTATGGTACATAGGGTAACGTACGGTATGAGACTTCTCTTATACATTGCACTTGCGTGAATATTTACATCTTTCAAATATTCAATAAACAAGAAAGTCATTTTGTGATTATGTTGATTTTGAATTACGTATGTTAAGCTATGTATGATCTTTATGTATATGGAAAGTCATGATGAAATGTGAGAATATGAATGTATGTATCAAGTAGGTTGCTTAATGTGGTACTTAGCTTTGTATAGGGTTATGGGATTCTATTCCTTGCATTGCACAAGTGTTGCTTGGGTTGTCTACATGTTGGGATGATAATATGTTGGGTTGGTTAATGATGCTTAACTTATGTTCAGATTGGTTTACATGATAAAAGGCATGTTTTGACTAAAATGTCCTTTTTCGCATGTTTGAATGATTTTTATCATAGTATCCATACTTAATACGTGTGATGAACTAACTCATATTTCCCTCCCTTTTCTCAAATAATGTAGGTTCGGGCAATTTAGGATTCAAGGCAATTTCTCAAGAATACTTGGAATTGCCTCTCCAAGGTGGTGAATCCTCAAGTCCGAGAACATGACCCTTGTGTTCTAGCATTCGGTTCTTTGCTTATGTTGGAAGAAATTGTTGTATTTCCTATTTATGACACCTTATTAATGTAAGGGGTAAGTCCCAAATTTTCGTACTTCTTTGTTTAGATGGTTTGTTCTGACGTAGTTAGTTTTTATTTTTATATATGAAGCGAAGTTGATGTTTCAAAGTAAAAGTTTTAATTTTTTTGGCATTTTAATTCTATGATACATGCAATGATGGATGTTAAGGGATTGTGTAACACCTCTTCGAGGACGAGAAGCCGGCTAAAGCTAGGGGGCTCTTTGATCGTGACACTATATCAACAAACGAGCTGAAAAAGCAAGAGGTCGACTTCGATTTGTCATAAGTTATCAACCTTTTAACCACTTCTTGCTAGACGAAAAATTCCCCATTCCAAATAAGTTGACTGTGTTTTCATGTTTAGCCAAAGCAAAATACTTCTCAAAGTTTGGTCTTACGTCAGGCTTTTTGCAATTGGGTAACCACCCAGAAGATAAGTCCAAAATTGGTTTCTACATACGTGACGACCACTACAAGTGGAAAGTTATGCCATTTGGACTCAAACCAGCCCCTGCTCTTATTCAAACGTCCGTGACTATCATTTTCCATCCCATGCTCCACACATCTCTAGTATATAGTGATGATATCCTATTCACAACAAAATAAACCCCAATTACCAACAAAAATATTCGTTGGTAAATTGATCAAATTGGTTGGCAAATTGAGTTATCAATCAAATGCAAACTTATATAAATCCTTTGCTAAAAATCTCATCGATAAATTGTCACGACCGGGGAGCACCACCTACACATAACCAGTATCTTCGTCCTCAAATAGGTCTTAGAATAGCCCTTCGCATACATCATTGCATATCATAGGTAGAGAAAATGCGGAAAAAACTAAAACTTTTCACATGAAGTTTACTTAGATTTCTCATTTAACAACATCGTCTACTATTGTCTCACACATAACCATCTATTATAGAAGTACAAGATTTAGGACTTAGCCCTTACAATATTACAATGTGTCTCATTTAGTACTTAAAACAAAATCCTAAAAGATAAGAAATGAACATTGTCTTACACATAGTCAAATATTAAAGCTAGAATAGTGGCATCATCATCATACTTGAGGATTCACCAACAACTTAGGAACTATCCATGTCTTTCTTGAAAATGTCCTTGAAGATCTTCAATGGCATAAACCTAAATTATTGTACAAATAGGGAGAATATGGGTTAGTACATACCGCATGTACTAAGTATGAAATCATATGCAAGTAAAACCTTTGGAAACATGCACAAAGAGACATTTTGTTCAAAATCATGTAAGTTACTTTGAAAGCCTTTATCCACATACAAGATCATGTATAAGTCAATAATTAAAACAACATTAAGACATGTTAATATCCATATACAAGAATAACATCATCATAAAGTCATATCAACATTTCATGTTCTAGAGTTACTATCATCAATGCATAGAAGACCCTTACTCACAATCCCAATCAAAACGAACAACTTCAATGATCATGTGAAGCCTCATAAACCAAGTAAACTAGTGAAGAGACCATAGGCAATGCCTATACTTCATATGGCATCATATCATGTGTAGTCATCATTATACATAGCAATTTAGAACAATAACATATTCATCAAACGAAACAAATATCATCTAAGAGCAACATTATATAGAACCAACATTATACATTTCATTCAATCATAAGTCCATAAGAACTTCTCTTAGGAATCCCCTCAGGATCCACCACTGCAATCCATAAGTAAAGTCCCATACCCTTTCCTACGCTAAGTAGAATCCACTAAGTCATCCTAGTTAGTGTCCATATTATTACTTTCATTCATTCATTTTACTTTCGGGAAAATGCGAGCTAAACATGAAATCTAGTTTCATGAATACCGAAAGAAGGTGTTCTACTTGCCAAGGTAGAACCATACTAATCGTAGTATATATGTGGATGAACTAGCTAGTCTTCATATGGGGGCACAAAGTTAAGGAACTACAAGATTAGTATTGCAAACCCCTTTTATGCACATTAGCATTTTAGTCTCTATCTCATGAGAACAATGGTGAACCTACCTTCCCTCTTAAGAAGCGACACCTCTCACTTTTCAGTTCGCTCGGTGCTAAGCTAAATTCCCTTTGTGAAGTGTCTTTGAGTCATCCTTATCATTAAGTCACAATATACGCCTTAGGGACTAACCCTTTGTATAGTCATGATCATACCTCTTAGGTTTAGAATGAAAACTTCCTTTCATCACAATCAACATTTAGTGATATTATCACATCATAGTCATGATAATAAGGTAAACAAAAGAATGACTTTAAATATTGCATGATCATACCCCTATCGCCGTATCAAATTCATCACTTAATAACATACCATCATATTCATAATACCATAATCTTACGATCATACTCCAATTGAACAACAACATCAAGAATAGACCAACATAATTGAAGTAAAGTATTCATAATCTTAAAAGTTTTACCAATAGCCTCCAAGAAACTCCTTCATGATTTCACCCCCAATTCAAAAATATATTTCAAAAGTACAGTCATCATCATCATATAATAGTAAATTAATCAATAACACATTCAATTCCATCATACCTAATCGTCAATCAACCTAATTCAAGTTAGGGTTTGGAGACAAGGTTATTCATGGGTCTTTTAGGAAATTAGGTCAAATCCTTATGAGATACATCAAACCACACATAAATATACATAAATCATTAGTAATAATCTAATTAAGACAAAAAAATTCAATTTATAAAGAAGACCTATGAAATTGGATGAAAACAAGATTCTTGAAGAACATTGAAATCCAAATTTTGATACCTTTTAGGGAAAGGGATCCCAAGAGTGAATCGATTTCATACATTTAGAATCCTTGAATAACGGTGAAGGAAATTCTTGATATTGAAGCCCTAGATAAAGATTGGTCTTCTTCTTCAATGGGGATCTATGGAGTAGTGAGAGAAACTAGAGAGAAGTGGGAGTGATTTTGGTTTCAGTTGGGCAATTGATTTTGGTGGGTAATAATGACTTAAAATTGACCTAAAATCAATATATATTTATCCCCTAAATTACCCAAAATATCCCTAATTAGGTATTTTTGTGAAGTCAATTTGACTTAAAACAACATGATCAAATCAGAGACATGGTTGTGCGTTGCGGGGGGAACTCCTAATATTTTTATGGAATCCAACTTGAGGAAGTCAGCCTCGTGAAGGCCTCGTGTCACGAGGAACTTTTTTCCTTTTATGTGTGGGCTGCACGACGCGCAAGAAACCTCACATATGGTCTGTTTTGCAGGCTGCTTTTGCATCTTCCTTGCCAACGTTTGGGTTCTCCTAAAGGACTCTTTGGGTGGTCCTTGGGGATTCGTAACTAGACGTTTTGACCATATGAACATTATTTCACCTATTTAAATTATTTTTACAAGTTTTAGACTTCATAAAACACTCCCAAAACTTCACAAGACATAAGGATGTCTACTTGTTCAATTTCGCTAGTTTCAGGAGGACAAGGCAGTCCTTTGACGTTTAAACTCTAATACTTCTAAGTAAATTTTATTACATCAGTATAGGTCTGCATACATCATACTAATAATTATTTAATAGGTTATGCTCTTTTCTAAGTCATAGAACTTCCGGGGTGTTATATTATCCCCCTAAGGAACATTCGTACTTGAATGACACTTTAATCTTTTAATAGGAAAAGAAAAACTCAAATACTAGCAGCCCAAAAAAACAACCAAATCATTATGAATCACAACTCACAGGATGAATTCTCAACTCCATTCAACACATAATCATGGTATCACTCATAGTAACTCAATTCACAATTCACCACATATACGAGCTCACCATTTCATATAACATAATGAGGAACCACATTCTCAATTTAAATATGAGCTCAAAATGAACATAAAGGAATTGACATGCAATTTTTCTTCTCAAAACAACATCAAATCATTCTCACTACAACTCTCATGAAGACAACATAGCATATTACACACAAGTACAAGTTAACCATTAGAATATGTTTCATGAAAATTCAATTTAAGCATCAACTTTGCAAAGATATGCACATACTAGAAAGCCAATCTAAGGAGATGAGGGTAGGGGGCCTTTATGTCGGCCTCGGCCTCCCATGTTACACCCTCAAATAGATGGTTTCTCCATAAGACTTTTACGGAGTCAACCTCTTTGTTCCTCGATTTCATGACTTGACGATCTAGGATCTAAAGTAGAACCTCTTAATAATAAAGGTTCTCATTCACCCCTAACCATCCTATCAGGAGAATAGACACCGGGTCGCCTATATATTTCTTGAGCATAGAGACATGAAATACCGGGTGAACTGGGAATAATTCACTTAGTAACTTCTATTCATAAGCATCTTTACCTACGTGCTTCAATACTTCATAAAGGAAAACATACTAAAGACTAAGTGTCCCCTTTTAACCAAACCTCATCACCGCTTTCATGGGTGAAATCTTTAAGTACACCCAATCATCTATTTCAAACTCACAGTCTCTTCTTCTGTTGTCAACATAAGATTTTTGCCGACTATACGTTGTTTTCAACCTATCCATTATCATTCAAACTTTTTCCATGGCCTCATAGACTATCTCGGGACCAAGGAGTTCAAAGTCACCAAGTCAGACCACCCAACTGGAGACCGACACCTCTTACCATAGAGTGCTTCAAATGGTTCCATAAAGATACTCGAATGGTAGCTAGTGTTGTAAGATAATTATATCAAAGTATATGGTCATCCCAATTACCCTTGAAGTCAATGGCACACAGTATTAAAATATATTCTAGGGTTTGGATGGTGTGTTCCGCCTTGCAATCTGTTTGAGGGTGAAAAGTGGTACTAAGTTTCACTTGAGTACCTAGCCCCTTTTGGAAAGGCCTCCTAAAGTGAGAAGTGAATTAGGCACCTCTATCCGTGATGATAGGACAATGGTATCTCATGAAAACTCAAAATCTCATTGAGATAATACCTAGCATATTCCTCTACCAAATAAGTAGATTTGATGGTGATAAAATGGGCTGATTTTGTCAACCTATCAAAAATAACCTATAAGGAATCATTTTGCCTCCAGGTACGGGGCAAACCTACAACGAAGTCCACATTAATATCTTCTTATTTCCAAGTAGGGACATCCATCACTTGATTTGACCTTTCCGCTCTTTGATTTTTGGCCTTGACTTGTTCACAAATAGGACATTTGGCCACAAACTCCAGTATATCCTTCTTCAATCTATTCCACTTATAGACCTCTTGCAGATCACGATACATTTTGGTGGCACCAGATGAATGGAATATCGAAAACCATGAGTTTCTTCAAAAAATTGTCTTCTTAGGTCATCCACATCCGGTAAACACAATCTACTTTGGTACCTGAGTACCCCATCCTCCTTTGGGAGAATGATTTGTTGAACTTGCTAAGAACCAATTTATTCAATTTCATCAATAGAGGATCAAGATGTTGCTTAGACTTCACCTAAACCACCAAAGACGATTTGGAATTATGATGAACCATAGAACCTTCTTTTGGAGAGTCTTCCAACCGAACACCAAATCGAGCCAATCTATATACCTCTTTCACTAACTCTTTCTAATCATTGCGAACATGGTCTACACTACCCATTGACATTTGACTTAGAGCATCTGCAACCATATTGGTCTTGTCGGGGTGGTAGAGAACACTTGTGTCGTAATTCTTCAAAAGTTCCAACCACCTTCTTTGTCGGAGATCCAACTCCTTTTGAGTGAACATATATTGAAGGCTCTTGTGGTCTGTAAACACAACCACATTTACATCATAAAGATAATGCCTCCATATTTTCAAGACGAACACTATGACTACTAGTTTGAGGTCATGAGTTTGATAGTTATTCTTATGCACCTTAAGTTGTCTAGACGCATATCCTATCACCTTAACATGTTGCATGAGCACACAACTCAAACCTACTTGAGAAGCATCACAATACAGTACAAACCCTTTTGTACACTCCGATAAGGTTAACACCGGATCGGAGGTAAGCTTATATATAAACTCTTGAAAAATTCGTTCCCAAGCTTGCGACCGCTCAAACTTAACTTTCTTTTAACTTAAGGTTATCAAAGGAGAATAAATGGATACAAACCCATCAACAAAGATCCTATAATACCCGGCTAAAACAAGAAATTCCAATATCAGTTGGAGTAAAAGGTCTAGGCCAATTCTTAACCGCTTCCATTTTCTTCGGATCGACCTCTATACCCTCACTTGAAACAATGTGACCAAGAAAAGAAACCGATCTCAACCGAAATTGACATTTACTATATTTTGCAAAGAGTTGATATTCCTTAAGGACATGCAATACTATCCTTAAAAACGAACCATGTGTTCATCTCACTTTTAAAATACACCAAGATATCATCAATGAATACAACCACAAATGAATCAAGATAATTCTAAAAAAACCTATTCATAAGGTTCATTAATGTCGTCAGGGCATTAGTTAGACCAGAAGACATAACTAGGAACTCATAATGACCATACCTTGTTTGAGAAATCATTTTAGGAATGTCAACACCTCTCACCCTAAGTTGATGATACCCCGAACTCAAATCAATTTTTGAAAAGTAACTCACACTCAAGAGTTGATCAAATTAATCATCAACCCTAAAAAGAGAATACTTATTCTTTATAGTGACCTTATTCAATTGTGGATAGTCAATACACATTCTAATAGACTTATCTTTCTTCTTAACAAATAATACCGAAACAACCCATGGAGAAATGCTTGGTTGTATAAAACCCTTGTCGAGCAAATCCTTAAGTTGAGCTTTTAATTATTGCAACTCGGCCGGAGCCATCCGATAAGGAGAAATTGATATGGGTTTTGTATATGGCAACAAATCTATGATAAAATGTATTCTTGTTTAGGAAGAACTCCGGGTAATTCATCGGGGAAAATTTCTGGAAAATCCTTCTCTACGAGTACTGACTCTAAAGGAGGAGCATCCAACTGAAGGTACTTGACCCTCACAATATGGTAGAGACATACCTTAGAAATCATCTTACAAGATTATAGACACGAAATGAATTGACCTCTAGGGATTGAGTATCCCCCCCTTCCATTCTAAAATGGGTTCATTAGGAAATTGGAATTTAAATACCCTTATTATACAATCAATAAAAGCAAAACAAGCATGTAATCAATCCATCTACAATATGACATCAAAGTCCAACATATCAAGTTCTACAAGTTCGACCAATGTAACTATATTGGACAATAATAAAGACAACTCATATCGACTAATTTATCCACAACGGAGTCACCAACCGGGGTAGACCAAGAAAGGTTCAAATAAGATATCGAGTAGCAGTCTAACATTTTAGATACTAATGGAGTTACAAAAGATAAAGTTGCACCAGGATCTAGTAAAGCATAGACATTAATAAAAACACTTATAACATACTGGTGACCACATCAAGAGATTCGTCTTGTTCACCCTTAGAGCGGAGAGAATAGAAGCGGTTCTTTTTAGGAGCATTAGAATTTGGACCGCTTTCTTGTTCTTAGTTACTCTCCCTTCCTCAAACCTTGGTCACGGGACAATTCCTCACTTTATGACCACTCTTTCCACAACCAAAGCAATTTTCCATTCCAACTAGACATCCACCCATATGTTCCTTACCACATTTGGTGCACCTAGGTTTCTCACTTGGAGAATCACCACCTCTTCACCTTTGAGATCTAGGGTTAGACACCCTATCTTTACAGGCCTTGGGTAAATTGGAAGGTACTTGGTTGGAGAACCTCTTCTTGGACTTAGGTTTGTCTTGAATTTCGAACGTACCCTTAGAAGTATCTCCTTCATAGGACCTTGTCCTCTTAGCATATATATTCTTCCTCTGAAGCTTATTTTCCTCAACTTGTTGATCATGCACCATCAGACGAGAATTTTCAATGTTGTCATAAAGCATAGTCAAATTACACTATTCCACAAGATCATCAAAAACGCCTGTCGTAAAGCAAGTCATTTCATATCTAGGATTGGACACGAAAGAACAGGCATATTTGCACAACTTAGTGAATTTGAAAGAGAACTCTATGATACTCATACTTCCTTGACGAAGGTTGATGAACTCTTCCACTTTTGCCTCTCTTTTCTCCCTATGGAAGAACCTATCAAGAAATGTCCTCCTCCTATAGACTTCCTAACTTATGGGACCCGCTCTCAAAGATCTATAGCCCCTCCATTGAGAGTACCAAGTTTGAGCCACATTCTTGGGTTGATAAGCAACTAGCTCGATCTTCTCATTTAAACTCACTCCTATAACAATAAGTCAAGTGTTAGAATAAAAGGATATGTAGAGTTAAGAATCTTAAGGCACAACTTCGAGAATACAAAAGAGGTGAGAATTTCCTAAGCATCACAGAGCCTTTCATTCATAAGTGTGGCGCACTTCATAATCATGAGAAAAACTCTACGTAGACGTGGTTTTATGAGATATCATTCGTAATATTTCTCAACCTCAAGATTTATACCAAGTTTGTCATGACCAGGTATCCCCCTTAGATATAATCGGCGTCTTCTTCCTAGAAGAGGTCTTATATAGTCCTTAGAATATTGCATATTCTAGGTAGAGAAAATTCCAAAAAAAGTAAAACTTTTCTTATGATGTTTACTTCTCATTTAACAACATAGTCTACTATTATCTCACACATAACCAATTACTAAAGAAGTACAAGATTTGGGACATAACGCTTAGAATATTTAAATATGTCTTATATAGAACTTATAACAATGTTTCAAAAGATAAGAAATGAACATTGTCTAAGATATAGTCACATATTAAAGCTTGAATAATAGCATCATCCTCGGACTTGAGGACTAACCAACAACTTGTGAACTATCCAAATCTTTCTTGAAAAATGAACTTGAAGATATTCAATGGTGAGAACCTACATTATTGTACAAATAGAGAGAATATGGGTTAGTACAAACCATATGTACTAAGTATGGTGGCATATGCAAGTAAAACCTTTGGAAATATGCACAAAGGGAATTTTGTTCAAAAGAATGATAAATTACTTTAAAACACTTTATGCACACAAAAGAGCATATACAAGTCAATAAACACATCATTAATACATGTTCATATCCCTATACAAGAATAATATCATCATAAAGTCATATCAATATTTCATGTTCTAAAGTGTAACACCTCTAAAACACCTTAGGTGAAACTAGAGCCTAACGCTTGTTTCATGAGGTTATAAAGTCCTAAATGGTTTATAGTGATGTTCTTAGTAAGTGTCTAAAGTTTGGAGTCAAACTTCCAAGAACTTCCATGACATTCGAAAGGTTTATCGTGAAACATTCTTGTGTCTCTCAGCGTGTTCACCAAGTTTTACGTGTTCGTTGTGGATTAGATTGAGGTTATGGGTCCTTAACATGTGTATGACTATATTTGGGTTGGAAACTTCCAGGAAAAACTCCTCAAGGACCAACCAAAGGGTCCTTGCGGAGGACCCAACTCCGAGCCACAGGTTGTCGAAACCAATCTCACCTACAGAAGGCAGTTGACGCCTCGTAGGTTGGTGGAGTAGTTTCATACTTAGGATTTGGATCTTATTCTCCCATTTGTCCAGTATCTGACCCAAACAGCGGACCAACAGGACGGTCCGTTGGTTGGGCTATGTAGCGTAGGTAAGTGGCCGTCTTTTGATGGTTTGCAATTTCCTGCAGCATCTCGGCCAGCCCAAGGGCACTTTGGGGTTTTTATCTAGCCTTCTGAAAATTATTTAGACAGTTTATTAAGGCTATTTTAGGTATTTTAAGTAGATTTATATGTCTATAACCCCTATTCAAGTCATTATTTAAAATCAAAACCCCAAGACCCATAAAGAACTATGTAGAACTCCATTGAAACTTGAAGGGAGATTGAAACTTGCTGGTTGATTTCTCCATTAATTCTGCTCAATTTTAGTGTTTTATCATAAATTAAGGTATGGTTTTCATTCTTTTATCTCCTTTCATCAAAGAGCCAAACTTTAAAGTGGGTTTTCAAAGCTTTTTCAAAATATGAACTTCTAACTTGTGATCTAGCCATCGGTTCTTGCATAAAACATTTTGAATCATTTTATTATCATTAAATTGATGTTAATTTGATTATTTTAACCTAAAAATCCTATAAAACCATGCAAATCATGCAATCCTAGTTTTGGCTATATTATGGGTGAATGGATCATGTCTTTATACTATTGAATTCTTAAGTAGTTTACTTTGGACTATTTAAATATGGAAGAATTATGTATGAATCATGTGTAGGCTGTCCTAAATTGATAAATTCATTTTATATTATGATTATTGGATTCAATTTGTGATCATGACCATTGGGAAGGGCCTTTGATTATTGTGTTGGGTAATTTGGCTATGAATTGAAGGTATGAGATTGGATTGGTGGTAAACTGCCCTAAATCTCTCTATCTTATGTATTATAAGTCTTTTATTTTGATTATGATTGGTATGGTCCACTTAGGGTGGCGGTGTTTATGTGTTATGTGTGTGAATTATGTGACCTCGTCGCCATTACTTTATGAATTGTGAAACAATGTGGCCTTGTCGGCATTAATTTATGAACTATGGTATTATGATGTTATAACTTGGTTATGTGACTAATGTGAAGGTCTTTATTACATATGTGAATATGTGAAGTAAAAGCTTGAGTTTTTCTAAAAGATGGATATTAGGTGATCATGATAGGCTAGATTGATGCCTTGTGTGTGCTGCCCTAACTCTCTCATGTAATATAAGTCTTGGATTATGATGATTATTAGTATGGTCCACTTATGTTGGTGGTGCTTATGTGCTATCCTTGTGAATTATGTGGCCTTGTCGGCATAACTTTATAAATTGTGAAACAATGTCGCCTCTTCGGCGTCACTTTATGAATTATGGTATAATCATGTTATAACTTGATTATGTGAGTAATGTGAAGGTCTTGATGACTTATTTGTATATGTGAAGTCAAAGCATGAGTTCTTCTAAAAGATGTTATGTAATCATTATAGGCTATGTTGATGCCTTTTGTGTATATGGTTGATGTTGAGGTGTGAATCCTTTTAGTTGACTATATGAACCTTATGATGAGTCAAGTAGATGATTCTATAGAAGTGTGTAGGATGACTTGCAAGTATATCTAGTTGTCCCTATGTGCTTCTTGAATGAGATGTTATATGTGATAATATTAAGTGTGCCTTGTATTGGTAAACTTATATCTCTTACTTGATGCAAGAAGAATATGAATATGAACCCTTGACTTAGTAGGTTAGAATATCCTTTTTCATGTATGGTTATGTATGAATGGAATATGATCTTGAATATAGCGAATAAGGTCATTTATGTGAAACCTTTTAGAAAGAAGGTTATGATATCCTTGAAGTCAAAAGTCGTGATGGAATCCTTCTCATGTGAATGGTGGACTTAGGGTTGATTGGCTGGAAAGGCATGAAAGCATCCTTAGTAAAATAATTGAGCTATCCTCTTAACCATTGAAAGGCAACCCTATGGGACCTTTTTGGTAAGGTGTATTATCATTTGGTTATTAATTAGATAATGAACCTCTTCATATGCTCATTATTGAATAACTCTATGATAACAAAGGATAACACCTAGTGAGTCTGTCTTAGGGAGTTTCTCTAAATAATATGATATTAGACAACAAAAAAATCCTTCATATTCATGAACCATATGCCTACATAGGTTGTGTCCTAATTCTACCATTGGCAGGTAGAACGCCTTTATCGGAGTAGAGTTGACTCCAGATTCCATGGTTAACTACCATGGTCTATGTCGGTTGTTGCCTATTCTCATTTGTGGGATAGCTGCTAGTGTTTGATAAGTTCTATGAAGTTAAGGAAGTGGAATGGGACACTATCTATACGTTGCATGATTAGGCTTTGAAGAGGTTATTGTATGACTCCCTAGGTCTCCAGGACCACTTTGTGAATGCCCTTATATGTTGAATGTATCTTAAAGGGTCTAATGAACATAATGACTTTAGTAAAGATATATTAATGACAAGTCAAGTATCTAGAGTAGCTTTGAGGATTGCTTAGGTAGGCGTGAAGAGGTGGTATTAGTGTTCTCTTGTTGTATTACTCATGTGAGTCTTAGAGTTATTCTAGGTAGTAAGTTTGATTAATGAAATGGGAATAACCTTATCTTAGGTATTCTAAACGATCCCTTTGGTGTGTGTGAGTAATTGTATAGGCAGTCCCTTCATAACTCACTCAAGAGAGACTTAGAATCACCTTTGGTAGGAGGGTCTCATGATTATATGTTTGGATGTGCTCTTGATGCACTCTTGCTAGATGTGGACATATGTGAAGTTGGTATGATATGTGCTTTGCTATATTATTACATGAAATCTTTACTGTAAAAAAGCACATTTTACTACAGATGTCCGTTTCTCATTATTTTATGCATTGTGCCATACTTAGTACTTGCATTGTACTAATTCCATACATATTGTCTATATCTAAAGGTGTGGCTAACAATTTAGAGGTGTCTTGAAGCAAAGCTTGGAAACTAGGACTCTTTCAAGCAAAGTTGGGGTAGGTCCTCACTTGATTCGAGGACATAACTATCTTTAGATTTCTTTCATCAGAAATATTGTAATATACTAAGTTTCCATATTTCTATTGTATGGTTCGTGTCCCAAGAATTCTTGAGACTAAGATTGGCATATGTTGAGATTTAGTATTTTCAATGGTTTTATATGAAAGATGTTTTAAGATATTATTCGTGTAAAAAGTTTTAATTCTGCACTACTTTTCACACATGTATGAAATGAATTATGTCAAAGGACTTGTACAAGATCTCCGAGAGGTCAAGTACGCCCTGTTACAATCTGGGAATACCTTATCTTCTAGGGTGTTTTCTTGGGGTGTGACAAAGTTGGTGTCAGAGCATAGGTTATGAAGTTGTATTTAGGAGTCGAAATGTCTCAAAAATCCACATATAGTAGAGTCTTGTTCATTAAGATGAGTGGCGACACATCCATCAGAAAGAGGCTCTAGGAAGATAGAGTTTACTTTGTTTTCTAGTCTTGTGTCATGTCGTAGAGTAAAAAGTTTATGAATGTCCTTTCTTAATGATTTTCTTGTGTTTATTGGAGATGGCTTCTAGAAGGATGGCCGCAAGAAGGTTGGGAGAGGAAGAAGTGCATGAGCTACTTCCTCAAGGTGATCAATCCCCTTTTTGTGAGTGAAGGTAATAAGGTTCTGGTGGTTCCTCTGGGCATGACTAATGGGGATATTAGAGAGGCTCTCCATTCCCTAGCCCAAGTCATAACAACTCATGTGAATAGAGGTGTTGAGCCTGAGGTGAGTGTTTTCAATTGTACCATGACCTCTAGATTGGGGGACTTTTTAAGGATGAATCCTCCTATATTTCTTCGCTCTAAGGTGGGAGAGGATCCCCAAGAGTTTACTGGTGGTGTATGATGTACCGTGTTTTCTCAATATTTTTAATAAATTTTACTTAAGAGTTTTGTGTGTCTAGAAACTTTTTGTAGTAGCTTTAACAAGTTTGTGTCTTATTTTGCAGGAAAGGTGTCCAGGTTGAAATGCATAAGACAACTCGAAAATAGTGCAAATCGAGACCTACGAAGGCCATTGATGGTCCGTAGGTGGTGACCTTCCATGAACAGTTCAAGTTGAGGGAAATATCAGTGGAATCTAACCAAGTGTGGAACCACGTGCATAAACAACGGTCCATCGATTGATCAACGGACCGTACTGGTGAACCGTTTATTGGTTCAGAGAAGGTTTCAGTACCTGACTTTTTCAAGATTATAAGTATGAAATGATGGAGAAGCATCGACGGGGCATAAATAGATCGAGGGAATGTACTGTTGGTCCTTCGTTTAATTCAGAGATGTGCTATCCGGTAAAGAAAAGTAATTCAAAGTATAAACTAAGGGAGGTAGTCGACAGACCGTCATTCCATCGACAGTCCATCAGTGAGGTCGTCATTGAATCTGCATTTCTAGATAAAAGTTTCCTTATTTCAATTCCTTTTTAGTTAGGACTCTGTTTTCTATAAATCGGGGATTAAAACCTCATTTTTGGGGTTAGCTACTATAATTATTGTTCTAGTTTGTGTGAATATTGTTTGTTTCGAACTTTGGGCAATTAATAAATTTCCAAATTTGATTTTTTGGATTGTCAAGTAAGTTTATGGTTTCTTTATTCAATATTATAAATTGTGATCTTGCTTGCATGGTAACTAAATCCAAAACTACGGTTGCGGGAACCATGGGTATTTAACAAAGTAATCCTACCAACTAAGCAGTTCTCAAATAGTATTTTTGCATGTATTGAAAGTTCTTTCGTTTAGAAGTCTTTTTAACAGTGGCCAACATTAGAACTTTCCTTGTTGCTACTTTCCAGACCAAGGAGGTAGTCAATAAGAAAAGAATTATCAACATAGATTTAGTGGAATACTATCTAATATGCTAGTATCGATTGGTGTGATATTATAACTAATTCATACATCAATTATGATGTGTAATTGAGGTAAAGGTAAGGGTGAGTAACTTATACAGAAGTAGCTGGACCAAAGTTCACCTCAAGTAGCTGGACCAAAGTACGGGGTTAAATTCTCTAGATGTCGAACTAAGAATTTAGAGATGCATAACTTACCACTTTACATGCAAAACACTAGGAATGAATTTTTATTGCTAGGATTGCGGCGTTATGAACCTGTGGAGAACATGTATATCCTAGTTAGTTTCACAACTTGATAGAAACTCAATATTTACTTTTGCTTACTTGTTAACATAGATTGGTTAAGGAACTTGTTTCATAAAAAACCCTTTAATTACTTGCTTTCGAAGAGACTTTGGCTAAATAGAAGTAATAGTGACTTAAAATTAAGTCTAAACCATTTTCCTCATGGTATCGATTTCAACCTACTAGTTGGGCTCTGTACATGATTATGATAGCTTTTACTTCTTTAGGGAGGTGTAACTTGAGCGTATGAAATTTATGTGCTGATGCCATGGATTCTCGCTTTTAGATTAACTTCAATTACATTATTGAAATTTAGTCAATGATTTCCTGATTTTACTTTTTCTTTTGGTTTTTGTTTCTTTAGGTCTAGATCTAGTGTATACCAAGTACACAGGACCGAGGAGAAAAACTCATTCCATTAGATACCTAACTTAACCATACATTAAGAAGGATGGAAAATCAACAGAACCCAACCAATCAAGGTGATGGGGCATTCCATCAACCTCCACTACTGTTTGAAGCGCAAAACCAAGTTTGTGTTGAGAATCAATTGGACAATGTTTTGAGGATGTAGTCTCCAGCTCACAACCTCAGTATTACTATAGGGGCAACGTGAGCATCATTGATTTTGATGGACCTCTTCTCCTAACTCCTCTACCACTTGGGCACACATTTTAGTGACGAGTAGCTTGATGCAGATGCTCACCGCTAGGGCTTTATTATCGGGACAACCATCAGAGGAACCACATCCTTATATATTAAACTGAGGTTTGTGTGCAAGAGTTGTGTGGGTAGACCGGACTTGGATATGAATGTCATCAGATTGTGAGTGTTTCCTCGATCACTGACATTAGATGTTTTCATATGGTTTACCGAGTTTCCTTTCATAATTGGGATCAGTTGAGCGATATGTTCTTGGCAAGATATTATTCAGTGTCAAACAATCTTAACCATAATGATAAGGTGAATAATTTTGTGGCACTACCGGGAGAGTCGATGGTAGTTCTAGGGACAGATTTACTAACTTCTTGAGAGGAATGCCGAACCACCACTTTGATGATAAATCACTAAAAAAAATATTTCTACATAGGTCAAGACGATAATAATAAGGCACTAAGATACTATTGCAGGTGGATCTTATGAGAAATTTACTTATGCTAAGATTGCAGAGAAGTTGGAGAAGATATCTCACAATAACAAGGCTTGGAACACTAGAAAGTCAAACACTAGGAGAAATAGCTTTGCGGTACTAGCTACAAACAACCCATCAGCAAATAATATATGTGAAGAGTTGGCGCAGTTGAGAACTGAAATTGGTTAGGTTTGAAACATATGAGTATAGGTGCAGAGAAGGTGAATGCAGCCAAATATTTGACTAAACCACCACCACCGGTAGATAAGTACTATTATGAAGAGGATAATTATGCAGTGAATGATAAGATGGGGGTATTCAACCAAACGTCCAAGGATCCAATCAAGAGAATTGGCACAAAGGTTGTAACTTTGGTAACTACAACCAAGAGGTTAAATATATTCGAGATGTGAACTACAATTGCAACAACTTCGACCGAAGTAACTATAGTAACAGAATTATAGGATTGGGGCCTATTTTGCACCGCAAAACCGAGAGGTTGCTCCTAGGGACGGTGGAGGTACTATGATGAAATTTGAGGATATGTTGCAAAAGATGATAAGGAGGTTTGATATTAGGGATGAGAATGTCCATGAGATGAGAGGTGACCTAGATAACATTGTACAAAAGGTGGATGGACATGAGGTTGCGATTAAGCACCTTGAGTTATAGATTTCTCAGTTATCTATTTACTGTGAACCCATACCACTCTAAGACTCTTCCTAGAAACACTATCAAGAATCCTAAAAATGATGGGCATTGCATGGCAGTCACTACTAGAGGAGGCAAGCAGATCGTTGATCCAACTATGTCGTCTATTATAGAAAGTGATATGATAAATGAAAAAGAGGTAGTAGAAGATATTGGAGAGTTTGTGGATAACACAGTAAAAGAAGTAAAAATATCTCAAAAGGTGGTCCAATTTCCTACCTCTACAACTATTCCCTTAGAGATTAGTGAAAAAAACTAAAGATGGTAAATACCGGTGATTTATCACTATGTTGAAACAACTTTCAATCAATGTCCCTTTGATACAAGCTTTAGAACAAATGCCCAGCTATGCAAAGTTTATGAAGGATATGGTGACAAAGAAGAGATCGGTGAGTTTGGAGGATGATGAAAGAATGCAACATTGTAGTGCTATTTCTAAAAAGTCTCTTGTGCATAAGAAGGAAGAACCTGGAGCTTTTCATATTTCATATACTATAGGGTTGCTACACTTTGCTAAGTCACTATGTGATCTTGGTGCGAGCATAAATCTTATGCCTCTATCCATTTATAAGAAGTTAGAATTGGGTGACACAAAGCCTTCTACGATGTGGTTACTGATGGTTGATCAAACTGTGAAGAGGGACATTGGTATACTCCATGATGTGTTTGTGAAAGGGGAATAATTCATATTTTACACCGATATTCAGATTATTAACTGTGAGGTTGAATTTGAGGTCCTCATTATTCTAGAGAGGTCATTCCTTGTTAGTGGGCATGCAATGGTTGATATGGAAAAAGGGAAGATGAAGTTTAGGTTGAACAATGAAGAAGAAACTTTCAACATATGTAGGTCTGCAAATTGAAAGAGAATAACTGTCGAGGCACTAGCAATAGTGAACATGAATTTTGATAGTGATGGTATTGAAGAGTATGGGTCTTTGATTGCTGCACTTGAGTGAAACAAATATCGGTCAAAACTAAAGAAATTGGAGATTTATATGAAGTATCGCGAATCTCCTCCTGCGAAACCATATATCGAAGAGGCCCCAAAATTAGAGCTTAAAGCTATAAAACCTTATTTGAGGTATGTGTTCTTGGGTAGATATGGCATTTTGCTAGTGATAATTGTAGTAGATTTGAATAAATACAAGTAAAGTGCTTAGTGGCAGTATTGAAGAGGTTCAAAATAGTCATTGGTTGGACTATTATGGACATTATTGTAATCCCTCCCAGTTTTTATTCACAAAAAATTCAACTCATGCCCGATCAGAAACTAAGTATTGAGCACCAAAGAAGGTTCAATCCTTCTATGTAAGAGGTAGTGAAAAAATAGATCATCAAGTGGTTGAATGTTGGAGTCATTTACCCTATTGAGGACAGTAGTCGGGTGTGTCATGTTCATTATGTACCTAAAAGGGTGGAATAATAGTAGTGCCTAATGAGAGGAACCAACTTTTTCCAATGTGGTTAGTGACCGGATAGAGAATTTTCATGGACTAGTGAAAGTTCAATGTGTGGAAAGAAAAAAGACAATTTACCCATGCCCTTTATGGATCAGATGCTAGACAGACTCGCAGGCAAAGGTTGGTATTGTTTTCTGCCAACAATCAGATATCTATCGCTCTAGAAGACTAAGAAAAGACAATCTTCACTTGTACATATGTGACTTTTGCATTCAAAAGAATGTAGTTTGGGTTATGTAATGCACCAGAAAACTTCCAGCGTTGTATGATGTCGATATTATCTGATATGGTGGAGGACACTATTGAGTTGTTCATGGATGATTTTTCAGTAGTAGGAGATTCTTTTGATCGGTGTTTGAGCAATTTAAAAGAGGTGCTCAATATGTGTGAAGATTATAATTTGGTGCTAAATTGGGAGAAGTGTCACATTATGGTGAAAGAAGGCATTGTTTTGGGCCATCGCATCTCATAAAAGTGGATAGAGGTTGATCGAGCTAAAGTGGAAGTAATAGAGAATCTTCCTCCACCCATCTCTGTCAAGGATGTTATAAGTTTCCTTGGGCGTGATGGTTTTTAAAGGAGGCTCATTAAGTTTTTTTCAACAATTTCACATCCTTTGTGTAAATTGCTCGGAAGAAATGTAAATTTTATTTCAATGAATCCTGTTTGAAGGCGTTTGGAGAGTTAAAGTAGAATTTGGTGTCTGCACCTATTATTATTTCACCATATTTAGGTGAGACATTAGAGGTGATGTGTGATGCAAGTGGGGTGGCACTTGGCGTTGTATTGGGAAAGAAAAGGGATTAAATCCTTCACCCCATCTACTATGCCAGTAAAGCGCTAAATGAAGCTCAAAAGACCTACACCGTAATTAAACAAGAACTTCTTGCGGTAGTGTTTTCATTCAAAAAATTTCTCTCTTATTTTCTTGGCACGAGAGTCATAGTTCATACCGACCACTCTGCATTGAGGTACTTGATGGAGAAGATATATGTGAAGCCAAGGTCGATCAGATGGGTGTTATTGCTGCAAGAATTTAATTTTGAGATAAAAGATAGAAAGCGACTGAGAGTCAAGTTTCCGATCATTTGTCGAGGATAGAGGATGAAGCTATGCGTGAATTGGGAGAAAAGGAGGAATTTGATGATGCATTCCTAGAGGAACATGTATTGGCTGCTTCTAAAGATTTAATCCCATGGTTCGCGGATTTTGTGAATTATCTGGCAAGTGATATAGTGCCATCAGACTTGACCTTACACCAGAGGAAAAAATTTCATGCAAGATGTGAAAAAGTTATTTTAGGATGAGCATTACATACACCGAAGTTGTGTGGATTGAATGATCAACCGTTGTGTACCGAAGGTCGAGATGTTGAGTGTGATGGAGGCATGTCACTCCTCGCTAGTGGGTGGACACTTTAGTGGTATATGGACTGCGCATAAGATCTTGCAGTGTGGGTACTATTGGTCAACCATTCACCAAGATTCTCACGATTTTACCAAAGCATGTGATCGGTGCCAACGAGATAGACGAACTTTGAAGAGGCAAAAACTCCTCATGAATACTATTTGATGATTGACATATTTAATGTGTGGGGCATTGACACTATGGGCCCGTTTGTGAATTCTCATGGGATGAAGTATATACTTGTGGCAGTCGATTATGTGTCGAAATGGGCAGAAGCAATAGTGCTTCCTAACAATGAAGGAGAGAGTGTCACTGCGTACTTTAAAAAGAACATTTTCTCCAGTTTGGCACACATAGGGCCATGATTACTAATGGTGGATCTAACTTCCATAATAAATTTTTCAAAGATATTAGAGAAATATGGTGCTTGCCATAATTTGCTACTCCTTACCATCCACAGACGAGCGGGCAAGTTGAGGTGTCCAATCGTGAGATCAAGCAAATTATTACAAAAATGGTGAATGCTTATAGAACGGATTGGTAAAGAAAGCTTGATGATGCTATTTGGGCCTACCACACTGAATAAAGACACTAATAGGTATGTCTTCATACCAACTTGTATAAGGGAAGGATTGTCACTTGTCGGTCAAGCTAGAGCATAAAGAGATGCGGGCACTAAAGAAGTTGAAATTGGATTGGACTGAAGCGGAAGAAAAAATACTAAATGTGTTGAATGATCTTGATGGGTTTCGCCTAAAAGCCCATGAAATTTCAGTCATTTACAAAGAGAAAATGAAGAAGTATCATGACCAAAGGATTGAAAAGCGAGAATTTGCAGTTGGTGATTGGTACTTTTACTCAACTCTAGGCTACGCTTGTTTCAGGTCAAACTCAAGTCCAAGTGGATTGGGCCATTAATCATCACTAAAGTGTTTCCACATGGAAGGGTTGAGTTTGAGAATAAAAAAGGAGCAAAGTTCACGGTCAACGGGCAAAGGATAAAGATTTACCTGGGACATGCGGAGAGTGTTCATGAATTGTTTGCCTACCATCTTGATGAAGTATGAGTAATCAAGGCGCCTACATCGTGCCACGACGTTAAATCAAGCGCTTCTTGGGAGGAAACCTAAGGTGTACCCTCTATCAAACGATAGGATTTGCTTTCCTTGTCGCAATGGTGTAGTTTTAACTCATCCTTTTTTTTCTTTTCTTATTTCATTCTTGCTTGTGTACTAGTGTTGGCTAGAAACTAGTATAGGGTATGTGTCTAAAAAGTGTCCATAAAAACCCAAATATAATGGCCAAATAGGTGTTACATGTGGCAGGGAGCAAAAGCAAAAATTTGCAGAAAAAGGTCTGGTAAAGTGGTTTATGCAACCCATCGACGGGCCGTCGTTCCACCGATAGACCGTCAATAGTGTCCATAGACCCCAGATATGTTTTCTATTTTTTTAAGTCTATAAATAATAGGCGGTCCCAATAGATGTACCATCAATGGGGTTTCGTCGGTCCAAATTGCCAGTAACCCGACCCGACCCAGACGGTAATATGAAAAGACATAACGGTTCAAATTCATTCCCTCTTTCAAATTATTTGAAAATTCCCTTCCATAACCATTTTTCTTCCTTTATTTCCTTCCTAATTTACTAAAACTCAACCTCTCCAAATCCCGTTTCACTCCAAAATCAGAACCCTTCCTTTCGCAACCACTCTCTTCCCTAAAATTCTCTCTTTTCTCCCTTGTTCTTCAGCCGCTGACCAAGTTCGGGCGCGTAGGTTCATCCTTGAAAGTTTGCAAGTACACACGATCACTGCACTGCTCAGAAAGGTATTTTAATTTCTCTGAAAACTTTGATTCCTCGTTCATAGTTAAAATTAATATTCTCGAATTGAGTCTTCACCTTGGGACTACATTTGTTCAAATTACATGATAAAAATTGTGTAGTTACGTCCCTCGAATTGATACAATGTGGTTGTGTAGCCTTGTAGTCTATATACAATGTGGGTAGCTCCGTATTGTTGACAATTTTGACTTAGGGTTTCTTACTCTGGCTGAATTGGAATAAAAATGATTTGATACGAAACACTAGGAATGACAAATTCATCTTTAAGTTGTTAAAATTGCATGTCTAAACTTGATTGTGTAAAAAGTTATCTAATAATTAGACCTTGCAACAAGGCCTAAAATTTATCTCAGACCAACAGTACAAGACACTGTCTACGGACCGTCGATCGATCGACTGGCCGTCGATGGGATCCATCAACTGCATCAACCTGCAAATGCCTAAGTCTTAGACAAGGGAAGTGGACTATGGTCCGTCGATGATCGATGGACCGTTATGCACGTCCATTTTTTCCATTAGAGAATATGTCTTTCACTAACTCCTAAAATAAAACTGAAGTGTTAGACAACGGAAGTGGACTACGAATCGACAAAGAGTTCTGCACGTCCGTTGTTTACATTAGAGGAGTATATTTTACCTCCTATGAGTAAATAATTCTAAGTGTTACACGACAGACCCCATCGACAGACCGTCGATAGGGTCCATCAATATGAATCTGCAGAAAAGAACTGTGTTGTTTATTTTTCAAGTTTTCTTTGCTCTATGTATATTGAGTGTGTAGTAACTATGATTTGAGACTAACAATTACTCTACTAGTACCAATGGCGACCAAGAAGGATATTGTCTACCATAAAAAGGGGGCAAATCCAATTCGGTTACCCCATCTCGTCTGATGATCGTAGACTCTGAAAATGAGCAAGACCTAGCCTATGTATCTTCGGGTGACGCAACCTTAAGTGCATCTGCACAGGTCAAAAGGGGAACCCCTTGTAAGGTGACTCCTGGTGTATTCACTTCCTTCTAGTCTGATGAGGAGCAACACTGACCGACTCAACAACTAGGGATGGTTCTAGTTATGAAGGGGACTCAACATCCAGGTCCGAGTCTGTTTCATCCTTAGGGCCAGCCCAATCTTCTAGATTAAAGGCATACACTATATCTTATTTCTATTCTCAGGAAGCCAGTAGGTCGGAGGGCCACGGTAACCAAGCCTCGTCTAATGAGGCTACTAGCTCAGAGTCTGCACCCGCACCCCGAGCAGATTACCCTGCATATGTTGGTGAGGAACACAATAGGTGGTGCATCGATAGGAAAGATCAGGTGTACAGGAATGCAAAATGCTGAATGATAAGGGGGGTGATGACCCAACTAGTTACAGTGGAGCACCGATGCCTCATAAGGATTTTGCACACGGTCCCCAAGATGCATAAATTGTTAAACCTGCACAAGTTTAAGTGGATGGCTCGGAGTTTGGGTTCCTATAGTGAGGAGATATTCAGGGAGTTCTACACTTCCTATGTGGCTACTCTTATAGTCTCTATAGATAGGAGGGCGAGACCTGCCAAACGGGACTAACCTACATGTTGAAAGTTCGTCGGCATTATGCGGCTCAGGGTTGTTTCACCTACCACCCTGTTTTTCTAATTTCTTATGCATTGGGGATAATGACATGTTCTTTTGTTTGGGGTGGAGTAAATGGAAAGTGACTGTTAGATTGAAATCTAAGTAGCCCAACTCACAATCCTCTCTTGGGGTTTTCTTGCCAGTGTTCTTTTTCCTCAAGAGACTGATTAATTTTCTGTTGAAGCGGTGGTGTCATAATTTATACAAAGTATAAAAACATAAAAAATGAAGCATGATGGTTGAAAAATGATACCCCTTCATGGATAGTGCTTGCTTGAATATATGAAAATAAGTTGAATGTAATGACTCTAAGCATGAAATAGATGCACTCCACTGCATGTCCTTCAACAAATGCCTAAATTGGGAAAGCTGATAATCTGATAGTGTAATGAGGTGCCAAGAGATTGTGAGTAGATTTAAGTGTTCAACAGTTGTTACCTAGCTAGAACTTGCTCGATTAGTCCTGCGAAGGGAATCCATGTTAGAAGCTACGAAGTGATCATAGGACCTTATTCGAAATAGTCAATACCTAGCCTAAAAGAGGTTAGCCAAATGAAAAAATTGTCCCTTTTTTGTCAAAATATGTTGAGCTTGTAATAGAACAAATTTTTCTTGATTCACCAACTCACCTTCCCAAGGTCTAGTGTTTTGGCCCCAGTCCCTCCTTGGACGTTTGCACCACGACTTAGGACAAAAGCCTAAGTTGAGGGTGGCTAATGCATGAAATGACCTCGTCTTGGCCCTGACCCAACTTCAGGTATTGTGTACCTTATCTCTTGGAAAACCCTCTAGTCGAGGGTAGATATTATGAGTGAAGAACCACAGTGTATATGAAATGAGTTGGATGTTGAAAGGAAAAGCTTAAGTGAGCGGAAAAAAAAGATGTGATTTTGTGAAGCTGTAAAATGCTTGAACAAGAAAACAGAAATAAAAGATAAAGAAAGAAAAGAGTTTTAAGATAAAAAGATGCATTGTAGGGGAAAGTCGCATCCACAAAAGGGAGTAAGGAAGAGAAGAAGAGGCAATGAAAAGAGGTAGGAAGCTTCGCGGTAATTCCAATGAGGGAAAGAGTCACTAAAATGTACCCAAATTTACCATACCTAACCCTGAGCATACGTTACAAGCCAAGAAATTCCTACCATGATCCTAGAGTCTAGTATGGTGAACCTAGAAAGTCAAAATAAGGGCAAAACTATTGATCGAATACCAACTGATCTGAACTTGTTCTTGAGCGTGAGTGTTGAACAAAGATCCTGGTACCCAAATTCATAATCACTATGTGAAAAATGAGGATTTATTTTAAGTGAGGGAACTATTTGAGGTATTGGAAAATTGGTACCTTGGTGTGAGGCAAAACAGTAAAGGTGTATGTTGCATGGTGAGTTTGTGTCATGAAGTGATCCACATGAGTTAGGTTGTCGAACCTGGAGAGTAAACCTTTACTAAATCAAATAAAGAGTTGGGGTTGACATCTATGTGATTGCTACATCTTAAAAGTGTACTCTTGTGCAAATGTTATTTTGAGTCATAGTGTGTCGCTTGACGACAAACAACAAATTTAAGTTGAGGGTGTTGAAGTACCGCGGTTTCATGATATTTTCAATTCATTTTACTTAAGAGTTGTGTGTCTAGAGCCTTTTTTTAGTAGTTCAATATTATGTAATATATGTCTTGGATTATGATGATTATTAGTATGGTCCACTTATGGGGGCGGTGCTTATGTGCTATCCTTGTGAATTATGTGGCCTTGTCGGCATAACTTTATAAATTGTGAAACAATGTCGCCTCTTCGGCGTCACTTTATGAATTATGGTATAATCATGTTATAACTTGATTATGTGAGTAATGTGAAGGTCTTGATGACTTATTTGTATATGTGAAGTCAGAGGATGAGTTCTTCTAAAAGATGTTATGTGATCATTATAGGCTATGTTGATGCCTTTTGTGTATATGGTTGATGTTGAGGTGTGAATCCTCTTAGTTGACTATATGAACCTTATGATGAGTCAAGTTGATGATTCTATAGAAGTGTGTATGATGACTTCCAAGTATATCTAGTTGTCCCTATGTGCTTCTTGAATTAGATGTAATACGTGATAATATAAAGTATGTCTTGTATTTGTAGACTTGTGTCCCTTACTTGATACATGAAGAATGTGAATATGAATCATTGACTTAGTAGGTTTGAACACCCTTTGTCATGAATGTTTTTGTCTGAATAGAATATGATCTTGAATATAGCAAATAAGGTTTTAGATAGAAGGTTGTGATATCCTTGAAGTACAAAATCGTAATGGTATCCTTCTCGTGTGAATGGTGGACTAAGGGTTGATTGGATGGAACGACATGAAATCATCCTTAGAAAAATCATTGAGCTATCCTTTTAACCATTGAAAAGAAGCCCTAGGGACCTTCTTTCTAAGGTGCATTATGATTTGGTTATGAACTACATAATGAACCTATTCATATGCTCCATTAATGAATTACTCTATGACAACAAAGGCTAGCACCGAGTGAGTATGGTGTGGGGAGTTTCTTTAAATAATATGACATTAGGGAACAATCAAATCATTCATATTCCTTAACCATAAGCCTACATAAGTTCTGCCCTAGTTCTACCATTGGCAAGTTGAACCCTTTATCGAAGTAGGGCTGACTCCGGATTCCATGCTAAGATACCATAGTCTATGTCGGTTATTGCATATTATCATCATGTGGATACATTCTAGTGTTGTATAAGTTCTTTGAAGTTTAGGTAGTGGAACGGGATGCTATCTAGACATTGCATGAATAGGCTTTGAAGATGTTCTTATGTGAGTCCCTTAGTCTTCTCAAAGACCATTATGTGAATGTCCTTATGTGTTGAATGTCTCTTAAAGGGACTAATGAACATAATGACTTAAGTGAGGATATTTTAATGACAAGGCAAGTATCTAGAATAGCTTTGCGGATTTTCAGGTAGGCTTGAAGAGGGGATATAGGCATTCTCTTCTTGTCTTACTTAGGTCAATTTTAGAGTAATTCTAGGTAGTGAGTTTGATTAATGAAATGGGAATAATCCTATATTAGGTAGTCTAAAGGATCGCTTTGGTGTGTGTTAAGGGATTGTATGGGCAGTCTCTTCATAACTCAGTCAAGAGAGCCTTAGAATCACCTTTGGTAAGAGGGTCTCATGGTTATATGTTTTTGATGTGTTCTTTATGCTATTTTGTTATATGTGACTAATATGTGAAGTTTGTATGATATGTTCTTCGCTATATTATGACATGAAATATTTACTATAAAAGAGCATAGCTTACTACAAATGTCTGTTTCTCATGATTTTATGCATTATGTCATACTTAGTACATTCAACGTACTAATTCCGTACATTTTTTCTATCTCTAAAGGTGTAGCTAGCATGTGAGACGTATCTTGAAGCAAACCTTGGAAAGTAGGACTCTTTCAAGCAAAGTTGGGTATGTCCTCACTTAATTCGAGGATATAACTATATTTAGATTTATTTCATTAAAAGTATTGTAATAGACTAAGTTTCTATATTTTGATTGTAGGGGTCGTGTCCCAAGTATTTTTGAGTCTAAGATTGTCATATATTGAGACTTAATATTTTCTATGGTTTTATATGAAATATGTTTCGAGATATTATTTTTATGAATAGTTTTAATTCCGCACTACGTTACATACATGTATGCAATGAATGATGTTAAAGGACTTGTACAATACCTCTAAGACGTCAAGTATGCCATGTTACAATATGAGAATACCTTATCTTCTAGGGTGTACTCTCGGGGTGTGACATAGAGTTCATATCATCAAATCATACAAGACCATAACTCACAATCCCCATTAAAGCCAACTAGTACAATGCTTATGTGAAGCCCCAGAACCCCATGTAAACCAAGTAAACTAGTGAAGAGAACATAAGCAATGTTTATACTTCATATAACATCATATCATGTGTAGTCATCATAATAAATAGCAATTTAGAACAATATAATGTTCATCAAATGAAACCAATATCATATAAGAGAAACATTATATAGAACCAGTGTTATACATTTCATTCAATCAAAAGTACATAAAAACTCCTCCTAGGACTACCCTCAAGATCCACTAGTGCAAGGCATAGGTAAAGTCCCATACCCTTACCTACAGTAAGTAGAACCCCTTTAGTCACCCTAGTTAGTTTCCATCTTATTACTTTTATTCATTTATTTTACTTTTGGGGAACATTCTCCATAACCGACAATATACCATGTGAGCTATACATGCAATCGGGTATCATGAAACCCTACACTGAAAGAAGGTGTTCAACTTTCCAAAGTAGAACCATACATATTCGTTGAATCTAGGTGCATCCAATAGCTAGTATTCCTATGGGAGAACATAGTTAAGGAACTAGTATATTAGGCCTAAAGGAACTAACCACTTGTATAATCATGATCGTCGCTCTTAGGTTCATAATGAGAACTTCCTTTCATCACAACCAAACATTTAGGGAGATTATCACTTCATAGTCATAATAATAAGGTACACAAGACAATCACTTTCAGTCTTGCATGATCATACCCCTATCACCACCACATATTCATAACATACCATCATATTCATAAGCTCATTATATTCCCATCATGCACACAGAATAGACCAACATAATTCAAGTAAAGTATTCATGATCTTGAAAGTCTTACCAATAGCCTCCAAGAAACTCCTTCAAGATTTCACCCCCAATTCCACAGTATTTATCCAACAATCCAATAAACATCATTATTGTTGACACCCAAATTTTACCAAACTTTAACCGTTTTTAGGAATGCTATTCGATTAAATACGTATTTTTAAAAAAAAATTTAAGTTAAGAATTTTCATTGATTTCGCATAAAAAAATTATATATTTTAGTATAATTACTTTATAAAATTATTAAAATATTATTAAAAAATATTTTTAAAAAATTATTAATATTTTGAAGTAATCATTTTATTCAAAAATATTAAATTTGAAGTGATTTTTAATTCTATAAAAATATTAATACATATTGTATTTTAATTGGATAGCATTTCCTAAATTTTCCTCAAAAATATTTAAAAATTAGCCTGTTTTATTCAAATATATTTAAATTCTAACCACTCCAATTCAAATTTTATTTCTATAACCACCTTTTCATTTCAATTCTAGCAAAATTTACTACAATTTTAGCCAATTCAATCCTCAATCCAATTTGATTTTAAGAATTCATCTTTTAATCTCATCCGTCCATTTAATTAATTAAATCCAAAATAGAATCTTAGCCCTATATCTGAATTGATTCAAGGGTCTAGATTAACCTCTCCCTCTCTACATCTAAAAGTCTCCTAAACCTAAAAAGATTGTCTACATCTAAAAGTCTCCTAACCTAAAAAGAATCATTCTTTCTCCCTCCCTCAGAGCAGCTGCCTATCTCCCCCTCTCTCCAGCCGCTTTACCCCCCCCCCCCCTCTCTCTCCATTCTTTTCGACGGAACTCACCAGCCAACAAGCCCTCTTCTATCTCCCTTTTCCAGCGACCTCCCCCTCTCCCTCTCTCTTCTCAATTTTCTCCACCGTTCGGCGAAAACCGGCGGACTAGCAACTTCAACGAGGCTAGCATCCGTTGTCCGCCTCTGCTTCTCTCCACCCCTCCTTCATTTTTCTCCCATCTTATCTCCCTCACTTTCCTGTCGTTCCCTTTCACTTCATCTTCCTTTCTCTTTTTTGGAAAGGAAACAGCCGAACCTGCTAGGCAGCATGTTCCGGAGAAGCAGCAGCAGCGACTAGAGAGGCCAGCAACTCCGACCAGCCACCAATGCCTCCCACAGGCGAGCATCGTCCTCGTCTCCTTTTCACCTTTTCTGGCGAGCTCGAAATTATGGAATATTACAAGACGGATTTCTAAGATCCGTCCAGATTAGTCTTCTTTTAGCCTATTTTTAAATAATTTTCTCAGTTTTGATAATGGAATCCATGATTTACATGTGTTCTACATGAAAAGTTGGTGAATGCTACGAATTTTTTCTTAAACTTGCTAATAGTTTGTATTTCTCTAATCATATGAATCAGATTGTCATTAGAGATTCTGAATTTGGTTTGATATAAATTTGATAATATTGAAATCTTTCTCAAACCGTTCCCTTGTTTATGTTATGATTGTTCTAAATTGATAATATTTCATTGACTGTTGATTTGATTAGTCCGTTTCAAGGAGAGTTTTGTTAATCAAGTGTGCATATTTTATGTTGTAAATTTATTTCTTTTAGGCTATATGATTCTTGTCTAACTTCTTGTTGATGATTATGGTAAAAATATTATTGTTTGACATAGGCTTTTCTTTAATATGGACATTTTGATTTGGCATGTTGTTGATTAATTTATGCTAAGTTGATTTGTATGTGCAGATTTTTTACTCTTGGTAAGGTAAAATTAGTGTTACCGTATTATTTATTATTGTTAATTGATTGTAGTTGTCATAGTAAAGTTGATTGAATTCTTACCTGTTTTATTTTTGGTAAAAAAATTTGGGTTGAACAAAAATAAATTAATATTTTTGCTGTAAATTAATATTTTTGGTTCCTCCTTTTAGAAAGGAAAATGCTATATTAATTGATTCATTTTTTCTTAATTAACTTGACAGATTTCTTACTTGTCTATTTTTGGTAAAAAAAACTAATTTTGAATAAAGTGATTTGTCCCTTCATTATCTAAGGAAATATATTACTCTTCCTAATTTTATTCTTACTTGTTTATTTTTTATAAAAAAAATAAGTTAAAAATTTTCTGATTTGTCTCTCCTTTGAAATAAGGAAAATTTGATATTTAATTTATTTCTTAAAATATACTCTTTCCTTGAAAATAATGTCCTTCTTTCAATATAAATAGACCCCCCTCTTATTCTCATATCACTTATTACTCACTTTTTAACTCATGTTCTCTCATTAATCTCACTCTGATCTCCCACCTTGCCCATACTCTAAAATACTTTAGATATTGCTCCCTATTCTTGAAAAGATATAAGAACTCTAGCTAGACTTTGGATCATTCTTTCTTACTGTGTTGTTATCGTGGATTGAAAACCTTACTAAAATCCTTCATTGCTGACATATAATTCTGCATAACCATTTAGTTTCTTCTATTAGTTTAATTTTTGCATTATTAGTAATAAATATGTACCATGTGATTAGTGTTATTGTTGCTATCATCCTTTATGCGTTATTTCTTGCCCATACTCTCATATTATTTTAACAGTGTTTTGAACTTGAAGGTTCAAGATGTTGAAGAATTCTTTAGAAGAGATTTTTGGAAAAGCTTATTATTGAAGTTTATGTTAATATTGTATTTATTTCTTAGACTTGTAATATTTTGTATTATGCTAACTCTAAGCATTCTAATATATAAAATTTTTGGGGGATCATATAAGGGGAGAGGGAACTACATGCTAATTGTCGTTTATTTGCAAACTTATTCATTTAGAAACCATGCCTATAGAATTTAAATAATTAGGATAGATATAATGCTCATAGGACTTAATTAATAAAGGTCACGGTCTTAAATAATTCTTACATGTTTCACAACTTAAGGTTGGTAGTTCATTAATCAAGTTCTATTTTATCATAAATTTCTAATAAAATTATTATGCCTAATTATTGAGAAATCATGTTTATAACTCGTTTACATTAATTAGCTTATAACGAATATCTGTTAAATTTAGCATAAGCTTCTCTTTATGTTAATTTTGAAAATGAATTAATAATGAATTAGTCACTATGAGTTTTTTTTTTAATAATATTACTTTTCTACATGCTTGATAATTTTACTTAATAACTTTAAGTTTGTTAAAGAATTCTAATATAATTAGATTCTAATAATTTTTGCGTGTTAAAATAAGATTTTAATAATTTTAGTAGGCTAATTGATTATATGTTAATATTTTTTGTATATTACAAAATCATATCTATATGTGTTGTTCTATTGTTTTGATTTTTGGAACACCTAGAAATCATATTTATAGGCTTGTAAATAATTTTTAGCATATCAATAATTGAAATAAATTTTGTTGAGCATATTTTCTGTCACTTTTAAATAAATAAATCAGGTAATATTTTTGTTAATTAATAATTGGTTACCACTTAGAATAATTTCTCCATTAATAATACAATGTGTTACTATTCTTAAAAAAAAGTAAAAAAAAATAATTTGTTGCATTTAACAAATTTTCTTGGCATCTAAATAAATGTATTTCATAGTGACAATATCTGCATTAAAGTTATTGGCTACATTAATGTTCTATCAGTTTTTTTAAGGTTTTGTAACATAATTATTTTTATTTTTTTGCCAAAGTCATTGTTCAATCTATCGTTAACGGAAAAGTGAAAGAAACTATGAGGTATAACCCAAAATTTTAAATTAAGCCAACGCGTTTTCGGGACTATCACTTACCCATGATTTTCAAAAGAGATTATGTGTATTTATATCTAAATATTTATGTGCTTATATGTAAACTAAATCTTTTAAATCGTCTTCAAAAAAATAAACTATTATTAATTTTTTGAAGACCGACCTCAAATCAAAATTGTTTCTATGGTAGAGGAGCGCGATTAATAATATTGTGGCATCATTCCTATGAAGAAAGAAACATTGTTTTAAGATAAAAGTTTTATTTATAACTTGCTTGTTTTACAAACTTTATTTTTCGCGCATCTTATGCTTGTTTGGTGTAGCATAATAAGTAAAATTCAACTATCTTCTATTTTTTGTGCATATTATGTCTTCTTATTTATATCTTTATCAATTACTTCATATTTGTTCAATATTTGTTTATCACATAGATCGCATGATCAAATAATAAAAATTGAAGTAAGCTTAATTGTTTAATAATAGAATTGAGGTAGCTTAAATAAAATAAATTGTAGCCTATATGACTGTACAATTTCTGTGTCCTCGCTTTTCTCTTCATTAATTGCTTAGTGTTTGTTTTATGTAATATTATTATCACCTAGTCTTGCATGTTTAACTAATTAATCAAAATAATAAAGTTACTTTAATTTTTTATCTTATCACATAGTCCATGCTTAAGTAATTAAAATATTAAATTAATCTTTATAGTTTAATATTTTGTTATCACCTAACAAGCATGTTAAAATTAAATAAATAATGAAGTGACCTTATTTGCTACTTGTAACCCGCACAAATATACAGTCGGTACCCACATTTGTGGACATCAAGGGATGCCTAACACCTTATCCTCGAGTTAATTTGAACTCTTACTATGATCTCTGCCTCGTTGACCTTATTTAGATTTACTTAGGTTAGATAGGTGCCCTAACGCGCCTTAATTCGTTAGGTGACGACTCTTCAAAATCCAAAATCCCATAAGAGTTGTTAGATCATGCATAAAAACCCATTTTTGCAAGAAATGGGGCACGACTATCATATAATAGTAAATTTAGCAATAACACATTCAATTACATCATCCATAATCATCAATCAAACCAACTCATCAGTTAGGGTTAGGAAAAAAAGGGATATTCGTGGGATTTTAGGAATTAGGTCAAAGCCTTAAGGTATAAATCAACCCACACATAAATATACATAAACCATTACTACTATTCTAAGTAAGACAACACAATTCAATTTAGAAAGAAGACCCACAAAATTAAATGAAAATAAGATTTTTGAAGAACATTGAAATCCAAATTTTGAAGAACGTTTTGTGGAAAGGGATCCCAAGAGTGAATATTTTCCATACCTAAAAAATCCTTGAAGAACGGTGAAGCAAAGTCTTGATCTTAAAGCCCTAGAGAAAGTTTGGTCTTCTTTTTCAATGGGGAACTATGGAGTAGTGAAAGAAATTAGAGACAAGTGAGAGTGATTTTGGTTTCAATTGGGGAATTGATTTCGGTGAGTAATAATGACTTAAAACTGACCTTACCTTAAAGACTCCCCATTTAATTGGGTCTTTTTGTGAAGTCAATTTGACTTAAAAACGACGCGATCCAATCTAGGACATGGTTGCGCATCGCGGGGGCACCTCCAAATATTTTTTCTGGAATCTGACTTGAGGAAGTGAGCCTCGTGAAGTCCCCCAATCGCGAGGCACTTTTTTCCTTTTAAGTGAGTTGCGTGACACAAAGGCACCCTCACATATGGCCTGTTTTGAAGGCTGCTTTGGCAGCCCCCTTGCAAACGGTTAGGTCCTCCTCAAGGACCCTTTGGGTGATCCTTGGGGATGCGTAATCGGACGTTTTGACCCTGTGAATATTATTTTACCTATTTGAAGTACTTTTACAAGTTTTAGACTTCATACAACACTCCCAAACCTTCACAAAACATGAGAATGTCTACAAGTTCAATTTTGCTAGTTTTCGGACGTCAAGGTCGTCCTTTGATGTCTAGGTTCTAATACTTATAATCAAGTTATTACACTAGTTTAGGTCTGGAAATATCATTTTAGTCGTCATTTAATAGGTGAGACTCTAGTCTAAGTCATACAACTTCCGAGGTGTTACATAAATATTACCAACCAATTATTTTTTGTTGGTAACCTTACCAACAAAAGTTCAGTTGGTAAACAGCCAAAATATTGTTACACGATTTTAAAACGCGGCCCTAAAATTTCCATTGGTGAATTCACCAACTTATTTTTGGTTAGTATATCATTAGTACCTTTACTAACGAATTGAAAATGAGTTAGTAAATTTTTTTCTTCATTATTCAATTTCGTTGATTGGAAATTTTAGTAACATAAATTTTATGTTGGTAATTAACCGATAAATTTTAAATATTTTTTTATTTTCCATCTGATGTCCGACAACCACATTGGAACCCGACTAAATCTGGATTGACTATAGGAAGTCCTACATCGGGGGAACGGGGTAAATCAAAGCGCTCTCTAGTAAAGAAAACTTTGTATCCAAGGAAAATATAACCCAGAGCTCTTGATTAAGGATGAAGGGGTACTTATCACTCCACCAAAACCGTTTTTTGTAGTAAATTTTTAACACGTTTTTATGATTATTTATTTTTCTAATAAATATACTAATTGATTGTTAGTTTGTTGATAATATATCATTCAAGTTCAATGTTAGGTTAGTAATTGATTGACAACATGTTCAAAATATTATTAACTAAATGATTTTTCAATAGTAATTTTATTAATTTATTGCATTTAAAAATTTAAAATCACAAATATAAATAAAAAAATATTAATATTTGTTTTATAAATCATATTTGAAAAGAATAATGCAAAATCTATAGTAACAAGTTAAATTATTCTCAATATGACATATATAGTCTGAAAAGACAGGTTGAGAAGGGTTGCAAGCTCAAACGAATAGAGTTCAAGCCGAAAGTGTTTAAAATAGAAAGAGAAAGGCTAAAACGAAGTAGCTCTCCTAAAAACGAATAATAAAAGCCATATTCCACAAATTCTATAAAGAAATAGGGAACAAAAGAATTCAAGAGGCCCATAAGTATCAAAATAAAGATAAAGACGACTGCGCCAACTTGATATTTTGGTATATGCACCCTTACATATCCAAAGATGATTGTCACAATACTGATACCAACTCCGTCCTTCTTCATGGCCTACTTCCAAATTCAGACATATCTTCCACGGAGTTAGAGAAGTTTAAACTTGAGTATGGTATCAATATTTTTAATTTTTTTTAGTCTTTCAGCAGTCGCTGGATCCATCTCCACCAACCATACGCAAAACGCAGATACCGTCTATACCCAAATAAAAAATGATGTTTTTATAAGGAAGCCATTGAAGCCTTTCCAAAAAGTAAGATTTGGTCTTAAAAGGATTGTATTGTATCTGAAGAACAGGGGGATACAAAAAAGTAACAGGAGAGGCACACAAAAGAGCAAAGGATTGACAAGTCTAATGGGGGAAAAGTGCATTACACGTTGAAGTTCCTTCGATAGAAGAAAGACCAAGCGGTCTAACCTAACCCCCAAGGCGGACCCCAACTTAAAGGCGCTAGACGGACTAAGGAAAAGAGAGATAAATAATACAATTGGCCCTATGTGTAAAACATTGTCATGGGAGAGTCTTTCTTTCAATTGAACCTTCTCGAACTATTTCTTTTTAAGAACCAAAAAGATTTGTTCCAAAATAACAGATGCCAAGAAGAAAAAAAGTCCTTGGACACGTAATGGATCTTCAAGTACTATTTCAGTATCTCCTTGGCCAAAAGAAAAAAAGTGATGTATGGCTGATGGGAGGAGTGAAAGAACACATGCATAGATATTCTGTCTGTCGGAGGTTCAAGAATCTATTAAAGAACATCTAAGGTTAAGGTTAAGAAGTAAAGGAAGTCCAATACCGAGAGAAGTAGGATGGACCGTTATCGAATTTTGGCTGGCATTTTTATCAATCGGCGGAAGACCCACTCATACTGTGAGGGTATGACTTCAAGGGGTGGACTTGATCGAACAGCAAACAACTTCGATATATCTTTTTTACTTTTTAACCAAAGAGTCTTTGTGAACCCATACGATCTTTCATTTCCTGTTCTTGGTTCGAACCATTAGTTGAATTATTTCTTGACTTCATATCTATTCATTCAATTTACAATCACAAAGGGACAGAAGGACTTCTAGTATATTAGAATCCCCCGTAATAATTCCTGTTTTTGACTGTTTTGAGGGTTACTCTAGATGGATGAACCACAAGAAATTAGTGGAATGCAACTTCTTGGCCAACGAGCTTCAATATAATCTTCAGGAAAAGGATACAAAGCACACTAACCTAACTCAATGAAGGCGACTTCCAACAGTGACTCAGCCACTTCACTATAAGGAGAGGAGATGAAAGTCACCTGACTGTAGGGAGGTTCTGTCCCGCTAGAAGTGATCCTATCTTGTTTTGGAATTTCCTTTGGTAGTTCCCTTCTTCTTTACAACTGATCTTTTCCTTTGCTTAGGTCCATTGTTCCTGTTCTGGTTGTTCTGAAGGTACAAACTGAGGCTATCTCATATAGTTGTCATTGATGGATCAAATTATTTTTAAAAAGTAATATGCTTAACACAAGCTTTTCTTTTTGCCTACTCTTGGAAAAGAGGTCAACACCAATTACAACTTTTTCTCTATTACTCTATTATATCGTCGCAACGCCCTTAATGATAGGTTTTGAAAAAGACTTTTCATGTCATTCCCATTTAGGTCCGATAATTTTCTATTGTCCGAGTTGGAGTTAGAAATACATAAGGATTTTGTGTGCTTACTTATATGTCTTTTGGTTTCGTATCGTGGATCTTGGTTCCCACATTATGGCATTTCCACTAGAAAAATAATCCAGATATTTCTCGTGTACCTATTATGGAAAGCATTTGAACTCTGTCTATTTTTCTTTCTCTCCTTACAGTTAAGTCGATGAACTCCCTTCAAATCTTCCTTGAGTTGACGTCACTGGGACATCTACCGCTTGGATCTTGCCTTGTTAGTCATCCATATATCTAAAAGGAATTTTGGAATCCATTCCCATTCCTACACAACAATACCAACTAGGGTGATTGTTCTTCTAGATTACAGTCCAGCAGGGAACTCTGGAGCAACCTTTCAAATTGTTGTTGAATCCATGGGTAGGCAATAGAGAACCAGGTGAACTGAAAGATCTTAGTAGCTGGAGGAAAAGAAAGAAAAAGAGATTCTAGTATTAGTCAGATCGTTTGAAGCATGAACATCATCGTCTTTGGTTTGAAGGCCTAACGAATTTCAAGTTCACCAATTAGGATGTGTGATTGATGCGTTTTTTTAAAATGATCTGGGAAAGGAAGAAGATGAGAGGTTTTGTATCGGGGTGATTTCGTGAGTAGATCGCCCGCCATTGAAGCAATTAATCATTCTTTCTATCGGAGACATCGAGACAGTAGAAGCCTGACCTTTCGCTGCACCATAACACTAACTTGACTTTATATTATATTAGTAAAGTGCTACCGCGATACTACTAGCATAGCAACCTATGGAAAAATCTTGACAGCTCCTACTCTTAAGTTGGAGCAAGAAGCAAAGAATTGAGTGCATATTTCCCCTTTCCATAAGTAGTAACGTTATCAAAAGGATTTCTGATTGTGGGGGCATCATTGAAGGGCTAGTCCGGATCGGTTATTTAACAATTTTTGCTTCTCCCAATGGGAGCCTTTACTAGTAAGGGTGCGTGGAACAGGGAAGGTGGATGGGACTCTATTTAAACATCAGTAGAAGTCAATCTACGCAATCCCCAATCATGAACCTGGATCTATACTAAAGAAAGGTACGTCTGTATTCATTTTCATTCAGAACAAGAAACGGCTGAGCTACCGCAGAAGCTTGTGTAAGCATCAAATGGTGTGAACAAACACAGGTCGGATTCTTGTTGGTGTGCGTTAGTGAAGCTAATAGTTCAGATGCGAATAAATTTTCTACATGAATCAAAGAGGTAAATGGAGTGGGACACTTCATAGAATCAGTTGACCAAGTATGGTCTTGTAATACTGTCAGTCTAAGGAGAGGAATGGAAATAGTCGTCTTGCTTCTTTTATTTGGATCTTCTTATGTCTCTACTTCCCTTGATTCTTTTTAAAAATGAAATTGTATCAACATGAGCAATCGCAACTTATTCATTAAGAATCCACTCACGACACTAACTATAAATCATCTGCGAGAAGGTCTTCTGGCACAGAAATACTACTAATCGATTCTTTGGTAATTCGTGGGTTTGATAGTTAGAGTTCAATTTCTACGAAGGAAGAGACTATCAGTAACCTCACTCTCAGCCGGGCCACTAGTATGTTGAAGAATATCTCTAAAATTTGCTTTTTCATTAGTGATTCAGTGACCACCAGATCTAGGAATCCCACCGTATTCTTAAACCTGGTGGCTTTGGTTAGTCGTTCACTAACTCTCGATGGTTTGTCATTTCGTTCGTTCGTTGTAGCAGAGCGAATAATTTGGAAATAAAAGGAAACAATAGAGGGATCCAAATCAGACCTAAATGGGAATGACATATAAAAAATTTTCAAAACCTAGCATTAAAGGCGTTACGACGATATACAAA
This sequence comes from Solanum lycopersicum, assembly GCF_036512215.1. Classification (NCBI taxonomy): domain Eukaryota; kingdom Viridiplantae; phylum Streptophyta; class Magnoliopsida; order Solanales; family Solanaceae; genus Solanum; species Solanum lycopersicum. The sequence continues at coordinate 20,799,902 of NC_090805.1, forward strand.
TGAAAGCTTAGTGGTAGAGCGGTCGGCTGTTAACCGATTGGTTGTAGGTTCAAATCCTACTTTGTGAGATTTGAATGATTTCTAATTCTGTAATTTAGAATAGAGACTTCTGTTACATCTCATGAAATTCTATCTTCTAAGCAAGAGCCAGGTCAGTCTAAATGGAAGTAGACCAACATAGTGAAAGTATAGGCTCCTAAGCACACAGACCTAGAACTTTGCATCAATGACTTAAATAAAATAAAGATGTCAAGAGAAAGTCTTATCCTTAAAATGTAATGCGAAGAGAGATCGAAGACGAACATTTTACGACGTAGTGCGGGCACTAGATGGAAAGATAGATAAAGGAACAACCCATCGGAAGGGAATACCTTTAGGCACCTCTCTTATTACTTTTTTGTATCCCTTGTTCTTTGCATAAAATTCGATGCTTCTATGGCCAAATCTCAATTTTTGGAAGATTCATTGACTATTCTCACCTTCTACCGGTCAAGTTAGTCCACCCTCTCCTTTACTGGTGAGCTAGTCCTCATCTTTATTGTCGTCAATTACCTTCTGATTCTTGTGGGACTTCATCCCATATAGTGAGGGGATCTTTGATTCGGCATTACCGGTGTCGGATAGAAAAAAAGAAAGTACAAGCGCAAGAGCAAGGATATCTACTCCTCTCATCTTCCCTTTTTTTCATATCCCTTCTAATCCTAAATTCAACAGGTAATGGATGTAACATGTTTGCTTTACAAGCAGCCGCCTTTAGTCTTTCCCATCGTGGTGACTGAGTAGACACCATATTAAGACCGAGTTCAGGATATAGATTATTTGAAAGAGAATTAAGTGGAATTTACCCAGGCATGGGATAAAGGGCAAGAAGAGCTGAGATGGAAAATCGAGCAGCCTATTGCCCGAATGGTCGAGACCTAACAAAAGAAGTAAACCACAAGTGTTGTGAAAGACTTGGATGAGAACAATGATTTAATCAAGGGCCAGGAGATTGATAAAGAACCTAGCTGAAGTAAGTCTAATGTTCAATTCCGCGGTTGGAAGGATTTCTTTCTGCCATTTGTCTTTCCCTTCTCTCTCTTCTGTTAGCAAAGGTAGGTGAAAGTCAAACCATTGGCTTGTGAGATCAGGGACTTGATCAGAATGCTTTCCATACAAATCAATAACGAGAGAATGAACTTACACCCTCTCTCTCTCATATTCATCTGCCAAGGTATGACAACTGAGCACAGATCTACTCTTCGAATCACAAGCAACAATAGGATGAAAACTTTCAAAAGGGGTATGATATTAGGTCCTGCAAGGTAAGGTCAGCTAATAATACTTGACAAGACAATCATTTATATGACGTCTCTCGTCGATCAGGATTGCATGCGTACATGGTCGACTCTTTGTAGGATCCTTCCTTTATCAAGGGGCGCAACTATCTTCCTTTTACCTACCTTTAAACAATTAGAACCTCTTCTTTTATCAGTTCTTTCAGTCAGTTCCTTTTCGGTTAGCTACTTAGGATAAATCACACAGAGACTCACTGTAGTACTATATGACCTTGAAGGTTAAGTTAGTGTACCATGAACTCCATCCCACGTATTTTGGTTGTTGTGCCTTTAGTTATCTACCAACATTCTATTACGGGTTGATATTATTTTGCAAAACTTTGTTTCGGCTCTAGTAGATGGTTTTAAATTGATTCTAAAAGAACCCATTTCACAAAGGATGTTGATTCAGATACAACTAGAAAGGCTCGTTTGAGTGAATTATAAATCCTCATCGGGATAAACGCAAGGGTTTCATCCTCTAGCTATGGGAATGCTACTTCGAGAAAAAGTCCAAATCCAAAGGTCTTTTTCAATGAGTATGCTTTAAAATTCAGACTTGGGATATATTATTTATCTGTACTTTATTAATGGGATATGAATTCATATTGAGACGCTTTTTTCACAAATCCTTCGAGCGAGAAAGGTGTCGCGCCGGGGTGCATTAACTAGAAATTGGTTGGAACTGGAAGTAACTGTAAGCGAGGGACGGAAAGGAAAAACAATAAGTTTTATGAGTTCCTGATCCACATCCGTGAAGCACTTTAGTCACTCAAGAAGACACATAAAATTACTAGCTTTTCAGGAGTTGCTTAAGGATCTACAACGAAAGAGACCGAAGTGGAGTCAATTTATATTGAAACAAGAGGAGAAAATTAAATACTAATCGCCATCTCCTTGTCACACGTGAAGCAATAAGGAATAAGTATATCCTATCACCAACATATACCTTCTTTCAATGCACCAAGAAAGAAGAAAGTATTAAATAGATAAGCAGTAGATCACTGAGTCAGTCCTCACTGACCTGAGCGATTTTGATCAAGTTTGAACCAATGCTTAATACTATTCATAATCATTGTACTCCCATAATAAGGCAATTAAGATGAAATTTTCATAAAATGAAAATCCTTTGTATTAGCCAGTTCGCGAAAATGTGTCACATTTATCTTTATCATCGAATTGAAATTTTTGCTTGATTTTTTATCAAATAGCACACTACAATGTCACAATAGGAATATTACTTTAGAATATGCTTATCCCTCTTAAAGTAAGTAGCTCGCAAAGAGGGAGTTCTCTGGCTGGTCAGATAGAGCTACCAGTAAGTAAGCAAAGGCGGTTGAGAATGGAAGGAGTTAACCTCTCAGCCTCAAGCTAAAGACTTTCCTAATATGACTTCTAAATGTATTTTTAGGTTTCCTCTTGACCTTTCCAACGATATTTTAATATAACCCTCCGATTCTATGGTTATTTTCGAAAACTACTGCTAAGATCCAAAGTTACATAGATTTCTCTGTTTGAGTGAGGGGGCATTAGTAAAAGGCCTAAGCGCTCCGAGGCAAGGGGTCATCTTCAGCAACCAACCAGGTTCATGTGTAGTCGGCCTCCTCACCGTCCTCCCTGCCCACACCCTTCATAACATAAAGTACGTAAAAACCTTGATATGTTTACTTCCTTCTAGAGAATGTTTGTTATCCTAAAAACTTTTTTGTCTTTCCTGAATGATAAGAAGAGAAAAAAAATTGGGTCAAAACAAAATTCCATTTTGGAGTTTTATCAACAATTTGCTTATTTAGGTGGCAATACCCTTTGTTTCTCATTTTAGTTGAGTAGGTGTTCAGTGTGCCCTGTGGGTACAAACAAGATTGAAAGGGTCAACAATCCCTTACATTAGTAAGCAACCTCAGTTCCCTTACTTGTTAAAGTAAGCAAGCTTGATTGCCTGAAGTCTTAGAGCCCTTTCTGCTAGGTCCAAAAGCTTCTCGACAGAAATTCTGCATTGATCGTAGCTGCTAGAAAACGCACAAAGCTTTCCTATTGAATGAGGCTATCTCTTCTATCACTTCTTCCAAGTGAGCATCCTTCATAGGAATTCCCCCCATCAAATTCAGGGGATTACTATAGGGTCCAGTACACTCTACCTGAAAATGAGATAGAAATGAATGCAAGACTTCGAAATCTTTCAAGGCTTGAAGCTAAGAATGCCACAAATTTGCAAGTTGATCCTAAGTAATCGTTGTTCTTCATTGGATTCCGGAGAATTACTTTGTTAGGATTTGGGAATTGTTGCGATTCTTCCTGAATGGCATGGATTCTCCCATCGAGAAACATTGTCTTCTATCTATTGCCATGGAATGTATAGGTAGGGATTGTCTTGTGCTTGGAAAGCCCGTTCCGCATCTCTAAACCCTTTTTTGGAGGTCCACATGAATCGCTTTTTAGTATTCGTGTTCGATCTATACCAAAGGCACTTGTTTTTCTTTCTTTCATTCCTTTTCATTTATAACAGAATATACTAACCCTAAAGGGGAGCTAGCGATCTTTTCATCATCAGAAACAACTTGATTTTTTACCACTTGCATTGCATTACCATAAAGAAAAGAAAAAAGAATTTTAAAAAAATGAAGTCCATTTTTTAGAGAAGTGGTGATCTCGTTTTGCTTGCTAGGAGAAAGGAACCTTCCAGGCTATCTTTTCTCCAATTTCCCTTTCTTGGGTTAGGGAAACACAACATTGAGTACTTCGCTCAAGGACCCCACCACCTCGAGAGCAAGATTCTTCTCAGGAAATTTTTTTCTAATCGTATTAAAATCGTGAGATAGTTCGGTTCATTAGACCCATCTGCCACCCTGGAAAAGAGGCGCGGTGTTGAAATTGTTAAATCGGATAAATGAGATATAGAATGATCTCTTTATTTGTTTATCGAGGGTTCTCGCATCATTTTCTTGAGAAGATATTATACCCTCGTGGAGAGTTTAAAATGATTTCCCGAACTAGAAGATCATTCGAGATCTTCAAACATATTCGAGGGTTGAATGATACCATTGTAACTTCGGCCAACATACAAGATGAGAATTTACTACCGTGAAACGGCTTTTTGCAAAAAGATGAAGTCAGAATCAAATCTTTTTTGTTGGCTTTCCCAATTCATTCGTGAATAATAATTCAAGGGCGTGAAGCTAGTACTTCTAGCTGCTTCGCCTACATAATATTTTGTTACGTTCTAACGCTGTTACGTCAAAATAAAAGGTTCCACACGAGCTTCCCTTCTATGGCGTGGTGTCAAGACCGCGTAGTTCCATCTAATCAAGGTATAAACGAAAAATAAGCTGACATTTTCTTTTCCACATTTTTTTACATTTCAATTAAGGTACATTTCTCGACTTTTGTCTTTGAACTCTCTGATCGATGTTTTATACTCTTCATATCTATGGGAAGAGGAATCTAGGAGAGGATTCTAAACAACTATATCGAGCTGAACAAAGATAAAGATCTCTAAAGGAACTAGTCCCTTATATTTCGCACATAGGAGATCGAGACACATCCCCAGGGCTATAGGGAATATGTCAATCGATCTCCCTAGATAGACAACTACATTCTTTTTCGATAAAAAAATGATCTTTACCTTGTGTTCGGCTATCGAGGAAACCAAAATATCTAAAGCTTATGGTCTTAACTGTGAAACGTTACCTTGCCTTAATGTGGTGTGCTTCCAATTCCAATAAAAAGTAACTCATACAATAGTATTTAACATCCAAAAAACTAACAAATAAAATGTGTCCTCCCTAAAGTTTCTTAGTAAATAGGGATCGTTCAATAATGACCTAGTCTTTCATGAGACTTTAGGTTTACCTCTTTTGTTAGGTCTCGACTTCTCCATTATGATCGTGTTTTTTACCCCTACTAAGAACATGAGAGACGGAACTATGACTTATGGAATACCTTCTTTATGAGGTATTATTATTATTTTACGTAACAATCACATTATATTTGTTTTTGATTCATAGGATGGAAGATGTGATGAATCTGAAGTGGGATCTTGGCTTAGGGTCACACTTTCTTTTGTCTTTCAATCTATCATTGGAATTAGAAGAAATTGTCTATCCTGCGTCTCTTACCTTGTTCCAAGAATATCTCATTTCGCCCTCTGTGAGACAAAGATTTCAAATATCGTAGAAAAAAGTCCTAACGGACCAGTCAACTGAAAGGAGTCCCGCTTACCCACTCCCCCTTCCCCCATTGCTGGGAGACTCTCCCTCTTAACTTGATATGTTATGTCAAGAAGACTACATAGTAGATAATTATAACAAAAGAATTAATTTGAGCACGTTTATAAAATATATTGACCAAATATTATTTTTGGTCAAAACATAAAAGTTAAAATGCCTAACAGCACAAACTCGAAATGGAAGCCTCAAAACCTAAACCAACCATCCTATTAGATATAAAAATTACATTCCAAAGTTAATTGCGCTAGTAGAATTCTCATCAGATCATGTTAACTAGAAATGTTAAGCAAAGTTAAATTTTGGCCAAAAGTTGAAAGTTAAAACGCCTAAGATACAAACTGAATATGAAAATCTCAAAATCAAAACCAACTACATATAAGACAAACAATGATCATTCAGAGCTAACCACTGACATATTACAAATTTAAGCATGTTCCCAAAAAAGTTGACCTAATTCAAATTTTACCAAAAGTTAAAATTTAAAACGCTTAATGATATAACTAAAAATTAAAGTCTAAAAATTCAAATCAACCATCCTATGAGACTGAAACTTAACTTATATGGCTAACCGCGGTGATTCAATTCAAGCACTATTACGAAAAATATTGACTAAACTGAATTTTTGGCCAAAACTTAAAAGTTCAAATATCTAACGGCACAAACTAAAAATGAAAGCCTCAAAACTTGAATCCTCTATCTTATTACACAAAAAATTACCTTCCACATCTAACTGCACTAACAAAATTCTCATCTGAGCATGTTTATCAAATATATTGATCGAAGTTAAATTTTGGCCAAAATTTATAAGTTAAAACACCAATGGCACACACTAAAAATAAAAGTCGCAAAATCTAAATCGACCATCTTATTAGATAAAAAATGATCTTTGGAGTAAATTATGCTGACGAAATTCTCATCTGAGCACGTTCACAAAAATATTGACCAAAGTCAAATTTTGGCCAAAAGATAAGATTTAAAACACTTATAGGCAGAAATAAAAAATGGAAGCCTCAAAACTTAAATCAACCTTACGGTAGATTTTTAAAATGAGATTTTGAAGCTAATGACACTGATAGAGTTATAATCGGAGCACTTTATCAAAAATATTGACCAAAGTCAAGTTTTGACTAAAATTAAAAAGGTAAAATGCCTAACGACAGAAACTGAATATGAAATCATCAACACTAGACGCTAATTTAACCAAAAAAAATCAATTTCAATTGATAAATTTATCAATTATTCAAATATAAGTTAGTAATTAATAATTTACCAATAATTATCACAGTTGGTAATAGTTACCATTCAACTAAACATTCATATATAATATTACCAACTAATAATTAATATGCTGATAAATATTCCCATTGGATTAATGATTGGTTCATAAATTATCAACTATTTTAATGATGTTAGTAATTTACTAACTATAATCTTTATTCGTCGGCAAAACTTTGAACTAATTTGATATTTGTTGGCAAGTTTACCAACAAATTACATTTCGTTACTAATTCACCAACACATTTATATTTGGTTAGTAAAATTAGAGATACAATCTTGTTGTTGGTAGATGTTTGGTCAGTAATTTATTTGTAATATGTTAATAAATTATATAAATACTTTTTTTGTCATTTATACCAACCGATATATACTTTTTTGGTAATATTACCAACAAAAGGTGTGAGTTAGTAATATTTTAGTTGGTAATTCGTTGATAAAATGTTGCTAAGTTTGGCGTCACTTTTTCCCGTCATTTTTTCCCGTCATATTTACCAACTAAAATACTTAGTAAGATTTTGGTTGGCAATATGTTAGAATTTCGTGGTTAAGCTTTAAAATATAAGTCAGTAAGAAATATTTTGGTAATTTATTACTAGAATATTAACCAACTTAAGGAGTTAACTAAAGTACTTATTTGTAGTGATTATTTTGTGATACAATGGAGGAACACTTTGGCATTCTTCACAAATTCCATGAATTAGTGAAGAAATATAGTGTCATGCTATCTTATTAGAAAAAGAATCTTCCAAAAAATGAAATAGACTTCTTAGGAATGTACTTCACTCATGGAGTATATATTCTAGGGCCACACATTTGTGAGGAGTTGATCATATTCCCTGATACTAACTTCACAGTCAAACAATCCAGTAATTTCTTGGTGTAATAAATTACTTTTGAGATTTTATCCCAGATGTCTCTACGTACATTTCTCCACTTACAAAAATATTAATAAAAAAGGATGCAACTTGGGGAAAAGACTAAGATGATGTAGTCCAAAAAATCAAAGACATATCCAAGGAGTTCAAAACCCTCAATATTCATTATTATGGTTTGAAGATATTATTGATTAATGCTAGTAATGAATAATGGAATGCTATCCTCTTAGAAAAAAAATGGTCAGCTCAAAATATGTGGATATGTCAGTGAAAAGTTTAAGGATGCAGAACAACATTATCATTCCACATACAAAGAGATTCTAGCTATCAAAAATGGAATTAAGAAGTTTGACTTCTTCCTAATCCATACAGAATTTCTAATTTAAATGGTTATAAGAGCTTTCCTAAAGATGATCCAGATAAAACCAAAGATCATCGCAAACCCCAGAACCTTTGATGGGCACAATTGAACTCTCCTTATAAATTCCAAGTAAAGCATCTCAAAGGAAAATACAATAATCATGGAAGATTTTGTGTCAAGGCCTAAGACATTTTGAAGAATATTTAGAGTTGAGCCCGAAAAGATAGAAAAAGTCGCCCGCTAAGCTTCGGCTACCTCAGACTAAACATGCTTACGGTCAACCTCTGCGTAATTAAATGACTCCTGATGTCATGTGCAAGAAATTATCACTTACCCACCAAGATTTAATGTTAAACTTCCTAGCAAAGTTCATCAAAAGATTTCCTATAAAAGTTTGTCAATAAGCTACTTACCCACCTGCTTGCAAGCGTCCTACAAGTAGATTATCCACCTACTATGATGTTGCATACAAGTGGCTAATCCACCTTCTTGAGAGATTTCTACAAGTAGCTTACACACCTTCTTTGAGTCGTTTACAAGATGTTCATCCACCAACTTACACGTGTTGTAACATGTCAACAATTTAGTTTGTTTTATTTATTTTGTTTTAGTAGGGTCCCACATGTTAAGTGGGGCCAGTTTAAATAAAGTTTGCTGTATTTTACTATATTAAACAAAAATAGTAAGTCTTTATAATAGTTTACTACTTTTAGATAGGATAAGGCTTATCTATACTAAAATAGTGTGCATGTAAGATAAGGTTTTTAATTTCGGTTTGGATGTAATATTCCACCTTATCCTATAAAAGGAAGGCCAAGTCTTAGTTGTAAGAGAGATTAGAGAAAAAACAAGTCATATCTTAGTGTTTAATTGTTTTTCTTAGAAAATCTCTTGAGTTTTACTACTCTTTTGTATATTTTCCAGTCTGATTAAAAAGATTGGTAGCTAAACCTCTATTTTGTTCTTCTTGGGGGGGGGATGGAAAGTTTGGTCCGGTAGGTAGTTGAAAGAATGGGGTAAGAGAAAAATCTCAACGAGTATGCTTGTTTGTTATCTCAATGGTTTCAATATCCTGCAAGTTTTACTGTAAGTGATTTCAATGGTTCTCGTGGCCTATAGTGGCCTTCAACAGTATGAGAACAAATTCTATTATACCATTACCGTCTTATGTATTTAGTTATTGCATGAGTAGCAACATACGGTGCAATATTCATGTCGAGCTTGAGACATCAAATGGAACCTGACAATATTCATGACTAGCTCGCAACTCAATAGCTCTTTATGTAATATTTAGGCGTTTACGTCCATATAGGGGAATTACATGCAACATCGTCAAGAGACCACAATTTTATACACTCAAACTTACTTCAAAAATAAGAAGTAAAGTGGTCGTATCAAGTAAATAACCCTACTAGTGAGGTTAGGATCGTTCCCACGAGGAAAATAGTCTAGACTTAACTTCAACCTGTTATTACTATTGTTTGGTCAATGACTTCCTTGGAAAGTAAAAACATAAAAAAGGGGGGTTTCTATTTCTAAATGAGTGAAAATAAATAACGAACTTGAAAGAGACACTTAACAGCTTTGACAGTTGAATTTTAATCAATGAATCAAAGTAACTAGGGTTTACGTGTTCCCCACAGGTTCATAACTTTATAATTCCAACTATAACAATTCATTACTAGTATCTTGCATGCAAAGTGATAAGTTATGTATTTCTAAATCCTTGGTCCGGCATCTAGAAAATCTCACTCCGCACCTTGGTCCGACTACGTGTGTTGCTATACTAAACCCTTATCCTTACCTCATATTAAGCATCGTATTCGATATTTGACTAAGTTATTACCTCGTACCAATCAATACTAGTCTATTAGATAGTATACACTAAATCTATGTTAGTAATTCTTTTCCTATTATCTAGCTCCTTGGTCCGGCAAGTAGCATTAAGGCGAGTTCTAACGTTGGCCATCCGTTAAAAAGACTTCTAAGCGAAAGAATTATTAATACAAACAAGACACTATTCTAGAATTGTTATTTTAGTTAGGGTTTATCTCATTATTTCCTATGGTTCCCACAACCCTAGTTATGGAGTTTTGTTAGTCATGGCCATAAACACAATATTCAAATATATTAAATAAGAGTTCATGTACTTACTTCAATGAGAAAGAATAAAGTCCGAAAATTTGCTTGATTAATCACCAAAAATCACTTGTAAGAATCTCCAAAAATCAAACACTAATACACAAAGTCTAATAATACGGAGTCTAACAATCTAAGAGTCTAACTATCCGGCGTCTAACCTCAAAAATGAGGTTTTTTGAACTATTTATAGAAAATAAAAACCTAATTAAACAAGGACTCTGTTTGCTGGAAATCTGCCAAAATGCCACTATGTCGACGGACCTCGCGACGGATCGTCATGGTAATGATGGACTGTCATGGACTCTGTCGTACCATACTTGTGCAATTTCTTCTGCTGCTCTTCTTCATTACCCTCAACGGTAAGTATGACGGACCGTCATAGGCACAACGGTCTGTTGAGGGCCTTCGTTTTAAAACACTTCAACTCTTGGAATCTGGGTACTGGGATTACTTCGCTGAACTTCATGACGAACTTGCAGGACGGACCGTCATAGCCACGACGGACCGTCACAAGCTTCGTAACCCCACACTTGGTTAGACTTCCCCATCTTCCTTCAGCAGCTTTACTATGATGCCACCTACGGACCGTCACAAGCACGACGGACCGTCATAAGCTCCGTAGGTGGTCTCTTCTGCATTTCTTCACTCAAAATCTCAGCATTCAGCTTTGGACAGATTTCATGCAAAACAAAGATAAACTTATATAAAAATTAGCACACACAAGGCTTTTGGACACACTAAACTTAAGGAAAAAGTATTAATTATACCGTGAAACCACGGTATATCAACACCCTCAACTTAAATTCGTTGTTTGTCCTCAAGCGACACACTATGACTCACTACACAATCTTTGTACAATAGTATCCATGTTTTATCCTTTGCAATCATTTGGCTATCAATCCCGATTAATCTCATCAAATCTATCCATGCTATCACTATTAGGCTTGAACTATGTGGGATCAGAACATGACATAGACTCGCCATGCATTAACACCTATCCTCTTCAATTTCTCACTAAGGTGCTAACAATTCCGGCATTGCAACTAGTGTCTTCACTTCAAAACAAAATCCTCATTTTTCACACAATGATTTCAATTTGAGTATAAGGATTACTTTTCAACACTCGCTCTCAGAATAAAGTCACTCATTCATACCTATTGCCATAAGCTTGCCCTTATTTTCACTGCCTTAAGTTCGCTATACAACCCTCAGGATCACGATAGGACTTTCTGATCTAGTAACATAGGCTCAGGGTCAGGTAGGGTATATTTAGGTATACTTTAGTGACTTTTTGCCCTCCTTGACATATCGACTAAACCTTCCACTTTCTATCATTTTATCTCGCCCAGTTTCTCATATTCTTTCACCTTGCTATTTTCTCTTCTTTCTTCATTTGTGTAAGTGACTCTCTTCTTTTCTTGCTTGTATTTTTCTTTTTCTTTACTTTTCTTTCAACTAATTCTTGAGTCACTTTACTTTTGTTCTTTCTCTATCTTTGTTCTTTCAACACCACTTTCCAAAGCATTCCTCATAATAGTCACCCTCAACTCATGGTTTTGCCAGGAGTCAAGGTACACAATACCCAAAATTGGGTAAGGTCCATAATGAAGGTTGTTTACTTCATTAGCCACCCTCAAATTATGCTGTTGGCATAAGCTGAGGTGTACATGTCCAAGGAGGGACCAGGGCCAACATATCATTCCTAGAGAAGATCGGTTGGGGTGAAAAAGAAAGGTATATTTTAAGCTCAGATTATTTGGATCAAAGAAGGATAAATTTCATTTGGTTTCTTTTATTTAGGCTAGAATGGGCTATATTGAATAAGGGCCTATGATCCGTTCCTAATTGTCTATTACAGCTTACTTTTAGTAGGACTAACTAGGCAAGTTCTATCTTAGTACCAATAGTGGACTTATTCAAATTTTCCTCACACTCACTTGACATCTCATCACTAAACCAGATTATCAGACACCTAGTTCGAATTTAAGACTTAGGGTAATGCAATGGTGTAACTCTATGTCATGCTTAGAGACACACAATTATCTGTTACTATGCCTAGTCATGCATCATTTTCCAGTTTATCAGGATATCATTTTAGCAATCATGCTTCAGAATTAAACTATGTACAAAAGATATAAACATGTCGATTCAACAGAAAAAGTAATCAGTCTTTTGGGGAAAAAGAACACAGGCAAGAAAACCCCAAAAGAGGATAGTGAGTTGGGCTACTTAGACTTCACCCTAATGCTCACTTTCCATTTACCCCACCCCCAACAAAAAAACATGCAATTGTCCCCAATGCATAAAAATCTAAATACTAGAGTGGTAGGTGAAGGAAACCTGTGGTGCAAAGCGCCGTCGGTCAGCAAGATGGTGGGTCCAGTTCCCCGTAACCCACGTCATCTGCAATCTGGACACCCTCAGTGGTGTCCTCAGCAACAACTGCACCATTAGTAGTGCCTCATGCTATCTCCACAGTGCGGGAGCTAGACGCCCCAGCCGCTAACTGTGATGCTCTCATTTGGTGTGCCTCCTCATCAGCAAGTGAGGCTCTCCTCGCAGCCTCTATGTCTCGGTGCTCCTTCTTCCGTGCTCGTGCCTCGTCCTCTGATCGACCCCTATGCCTCTTGGCACTCTTTCTAGGGGGAGGTGGTGGAATTTATAAAGTAGCAAAAAGGGCCGCCAACACTGTGTCCTCAGCAGTCTCGACAGAAGAGGCCTCAGACTCCGGCACCCTAGCCTCTAAGATCGTGTCGATGTCTGCACGAAGAATGTCGAATGCAGCCTGAAGAGACGACACATCCACCGGAGGGGCTGGTCGGGCTAGCACCCTCAACTCAAAGGCGTCCAAGCGCTTGTTAACCTCAGCGATCTTCCGCTCTGTAAACTGGACAATTTCCTCTCTAGGCGCTCTTCTTACTCAGTAATAGACTTCTGCATCCACGGCTGGATATGATCCATAAGTGTGGCCATTTGCGCCTCTAGTTTTTGGACCCTAGCAAGCAGGACCAGTGCCAGTAGATGGGCTGTGCGAGAGGAGCTCGGGGCAGTGCTACTACCCGGGATAGACTCGACCGGGGTAGTGTCAGTGGACGCCGCACCGCCTGTGTAGTCATACGGGCTTGGGCTACCGTATCAGCAAGATCATCAGCAAGTGGGGGCAGCTCTGGATGGGGCCTTCTGCGTGGAGCCAACTCATTGGCCTCGTCTCTGATGTGGCCGATGTCAACAGTGCCCAGCGGGGTCTTAAGCTGATCTACGTGCCATATGGGCACACCTGCGGACCTGCAGAGAGCAAAGATCATGCACGGGAAAGGGTAGGTAGTAGTGACCTTGAATGCCCTCTCGTGCATGACTGCCTGTAGAAGACATGCGAAGTCCACCTCGAACCCGGCTATCATCGCCGCCATCAACACTACTCGATCCCAGGTAACGATATTATCTGCAGCTGTGGGGGAAAGGCAGTGACGGACAAGCAGCCACAAGAACTTCGCCGTGAAAGTGAGGTTAGCCTTCTTGATTGCCCCCTTCGGCTCAGTCACCCAATCGCTACCCTCTCCATTTATTGACAGGTGCAGGGCCATCCACCGCTTGGTGGTCTCTCTACGTGATGGCTCGCGCAGGAACTTACCATCTTTAACTATCTTCCAGCTGTAGTCAAACTCGGCAGTGAGAGGGGTCCGAGTAGCATCAACACCCTCGCTGTATAGAAACCGGTGGATGGCAGGCTGTGAAATATCAACCTGTACGCCCCGTACTCGGACCTGCTCCAGGGGGGCTGTTTAGCGGGGGCAGCCCGCCTATCTATCTGTGATCGGAGAGTCGCTACGTAGTATGCGTAGAAATCTCGAACCATTTCTTCACTATAACGTCCCAGCGGACATGCTGTCCACTCCAAGTGTTGCCTGGTGAAGAGACGGTGGATCTTAGGCATCGTCAGGAGACTCACTGTAAGGACCCGCCGCTCCAAGGTGAGTGTTCGAGTCATCACTCCTTTATCATTCAGGAACTTGGCGTCGGAGTAGACTTGAAATTGCCCGTCGACACACCACCGGTTGGGCTGGTTAGTGGCTGGGGTGGGTTCTTGAGCTGGTGAGCCTGAGGTGGAATCTGAACTGTCAACCTCCTCAGACGAGGCCAACGCTGCAGCGGTGGCGGGTGCGGGAACCTCAGCAGATCTGGATGCTTCCTTTTACCACGATACTCCTAAGGAGACTGGCGTTCCTTCTTTATTTCTGGCTGACCCAGAGGGTGTGCCAGTTAGTGTGCTCTCCTCATCAGACTGGGAGGTAGTGACTACACCGGACGCCACCTTTTTGGGTGTGACTTTGGGAGCACGTGCAGCACGAGAAGGTGTGGAAGTGCCTGGGGGCACATACTCAGGGTCATGCTCATCATCAGAGCCGATGACCATGCGGGCAGACGGGACGACAGACTTTGATCGCCCGCGTACGTAGATTCGGTCTTGCTTGGGTGCCATAGTAGATAGTACCTGTAAAGGATCAATATTAGTACGAGTAGTGGCAAACAAGACAAGCAAAACCATATGAAATAAAACATTGAAAATAGTATGTCATTGCTATAGAAACAGTGACACACGATGGGCATGGTGACGACTCGTCGTGACTATGACGGACCGTCATGAGGTCCGTCGTGTTTTACTTAGATTATGTATATATAGAGAACCCTGAAAGAGAGTCTCTGACAAGTATGACGGTTTGTGCAGGACTGATTGTCACAGGTACGACAGTCCGTCGTAGGTGTCCGTCGTAGGACACTTCAAAAAATATGGAGACCCTTAGCAGAGGGGCCTTTGACCGTCATGACGATCGTGCAGGACGGACCGTCATGGGTATGACGGTACTTCACATGTGTCCGTTGAAGGGCACTTTGAAAAAGTCAGAAACCCTTAGAAACAGGGTCTTTGACAACCAGAACGGTTGTGCAGGACGGACCGTTGTGAAGATGACGGTCCGTCACATGTGTCCGTTGGGAAACACTTGGGATAAAAATGAGAGACCCTTAGAAACAGGGTCTCTGACAACCGGAACGGTTGTGCAGGACGGACCGTCGTGAAGATGACGGTCCATCACAAGTGTCCGTTGGGACAGGTTTCTAGGGCTTTTAGAACAGACCCTACGACGGTCCGTCGTGGGTACGATGGTCCGTCATCGAGGTCTCGTTCTGTATAACAGTGACAAAACTGGGGGTACCCCATGCATCCCCAATGAACCCACATCAAACTTGTAGTGTTTTGGACCTACATTTGTCTATCTCAACTACCTAGGAAACTAGAAATGCAAAAGCACCTATGTCTAGGATTGTCAACATGGAAATTTCGAACATTTTGAACCTAGGTTAGACATAATCATATAAAGGAAACAACATACGACGAAGAACTAAGCTAATAGTAACTAATAAACAAAAATGCAAGATAAACAAGTAGAAATTAGAGACACATACCTTAGAATTGGAGAAAACAAATGGACAAGTACTCGGTGGCCATGAAGACACCCACAGCAGTAACTCCGACTAGTAGATTAAGACTTTTAGGGCTTTGGGGAATTGTGGGGGGCAATAATCGGTGGTTGATAGAGGAATAGATTGTGGAAGTTTAAAAAGAAAGAGTAATGGGAGAAATAATGAAGTAATGGGGGTGAAATGAGGGGTTGGAGAGTTTAAATGGTGAAAGTTTATATTAAACTCCAACCGGTTTGGGTCGGGTACGACTCATTAATGACGTAAAGACCCCCTGACGACGGTCCATCTCAGTTGTGACGGTCCGTCTCAGTTGTGACGGTCCGTCATTGGGTCCGTCGTGTGTGCCCTAGTTTGAGAATAACAGAAAGACGTACCTGGTACGACGGAGGCATACGACGGTCCATCGCAGGCGCAACGGTCCGTCGATGTATCCGTCAGTGACTGCTACAGAGTAATTTTCTACAGAATTTCTTGTTGATATGCTTGCAAATTTAAAAAACCATTAGTAGAAAAATGTTACCATTACTAAAAAGACTATAAGTATTAGGTTGCCTCCCAACAATCGCCTGATTTAATGTCGGCACGGCTGGGGACCCTTGATTACTCAGACTTCATCAAGATGGTATGCCTCTATCACTTCATTCCCCGATGCTTTATGCCCAAAATAGAGTTTTATTATATCTCTATTCCTCTTAAACCACACTCCCTCCTTGGCTTT
Organism: Solanum lycopersicum; assembly: GCF_036512215.1. Taxonomy (NCBI): domain Eukaryota; kingdom Viridiplantae; phylum Streptophyta; class Magnoliopsida; order Solanales; family Solanaceae; genus Solanum; species Solanum lycopersicum. The sequence goes on from NC_090805.1 coordinate 20,816,299, forward strand.
TAACTCAACTGCTCCATGAGGGAATACTTGGGTAATCAAGTAAGGGTTAGTCCATTTGGACTTGAGCTTGCCCGGAAGACAAGGCACCCCAAAACTATCTACAAGCACCAAATCCCCAACCATAAACTCTTGTTTTGCATTTTTCTGTTCACTCTCCTTCTTCATCTTTTCTTTGTGGGATATGGAAAATACCGATTGGAGCTCACCACTCCGCCTCATGGTCCTACAAATGTTGAAGGTCGCTTCTTCATTATTCAACCAAAATGTCATATGTCCCTTCTCCATATCTACTAATGCTCTACCTGTAGCAAGGAATGACCTCCCAAGAATAATAGGCACTTCAAAATCGGCCTCACAATCAAGAATAACAAAATCAGCCGGAAAGATGAATGACTCCACTTTTACTAGCACATCATGGAGTATCCCTATAGGCCGTTTCACTGTCCGATGAGCCATCAGTAGCCGCATCGCAGTGGGTTTTGGATCCCCCAAACCCAATTTCTTGTAAATCGAGAGGGGCATGAGATTTATGCTTGCCCCCAGATGACATAATGCTTTCGCAAAATGTAATGACCCAACTATACAAGGGATAGTGAACTCATCAGGATCTTCTTTCTTTTGTACGAGGGATCTTGTAGCAATAGCACTACAATGCTACAGTCTATCATCATCCTCGAAAATGACCGATATTTTCTTGGTGACCAGATCTTTCATAAATTTGGCATAACCAGGCATTTGTTCTAGAACTTCTACCAAAGGGACATTGATAGAAAGTTGCTTCAACATTGTTATGAAATGGCGGTATTTACCATCCTCGGTCTTTTTCACTAATCTCTTAGGGAAGGGTGGTGGTGGCCTAGGCATGAGAATTACCTTGATGGGTACTTTTGCATCTTTTCCATTAATTTCCTCTGCTTCACCACTACCCTTTACCACATTATCATTATCCTTTCTCACATTTTCCTCAGTAGATGGCATAGGGGGGTCAATGGTTTGCTTACCATCCCGAGTAGTGATTGCCATACAGTGCGCATCATTCTTTGGATTTTGGACAGTGTTGCTAGGAAGAGTGCCTGGTTGCCGTGTGTTCACTGTAACAGATAATTAGACCACTTGCAATTCGATCTGTTTAATCTAAATTGCATGTGTATCAACTTTTTGCCCAATACTAGCTAAATCACCCCTTAACTCTTTAATGTGCTTATCACTAGCATTGAAACTCCTCATCATTTTGTGCAACATATCCTCAACTCGCGCCATACTATCTCCACCATCCCTAGGTGTAGCTTCACAATTTTGAGGAGGGACATAGGGCCCATTCCTGTCGTTTCTATTAGCATAGTTACCCCTGTTAAAGTTGTTGTCGCGTTTGTAGTTTCCATCTTGGACATAATGACCCTCACGATTGTAATTACCATAGTTTCGACCTTGGTTTCCTTGACCTTGGCGCTAATTATCCTGATTTGAGCCTTGAGCGGCTACTCGGAAACCCCCCATCTGCTCATTTACTACTAAGTGTCCTTCGCATAATAGCGTTCATCATTAGGAGGTGGTGGTTTAGCAAAGTAGTTGACTGCATTTATCTTTTCTGCACCCCCAGTGACATTTAGTACCAACCCAAGCTCAGTTCTCATCTGACCCATTTCTTCACGAATCTCATCTGTGGCTGGGTTGTGTGGACTGCACTGCGAAGGTGTTTCTCCCTGTATCAGACTTCCTAATACTCTAAGCTTTGTTGTTTCGGGAGATTTTCTATAATTTTTCAGCGATCTAAGCATAAGGACACTCCCCATAAGATCCACCTGCTTGGTGTCCAACACCGCTTTATTGTTATCATCCTGTCCCTGATAGAAGTATTCCTTCAGTGACTCATCATCTATACGGTGATTTGGAACACTTCTCAAGAATGAGGTGAATCTATCCCAAGAACTACTAATTGACTCTCCTGGTAGTGCCACAATGTTGTTCACTTTGTATTTGTGGTTTAGTTTCTTGAAGACTGGATAGTAGCGTGCAAAGAAAACATCCCTTAGTTGGTTCCAAGTGAAGATTGAGTTGTATGGGAGCTCAGTGAACATATAGCAGCCTCTCCCGTCAGAGAGAGGGAAAACACTCTGAGACCTATTACATCTAAATCCAAATCAGGGCTCCTTACATAAATTTTATACACTGCCCTTTTCTTAGCTATATGGGCATGTGGATCCTCAGAGGGTAGCCCTGAAAACAAACCTCTGGCAGTGAGCATTTGCATCAGGCTACTAGTTACCACAAAAGTGTGGCCTGTGGGTAGAGGAGGCAAAACAAGTGGCACATCCAAGTCTGCTATGTAATCATAGCCGTTGTAGTATGCTTGGGGCCGTGGAGCAGGATTTTGTCCCCTCTGTTGATGTTCACCCGGAGCATCGGGTAACATCTGACCATGAACATCAACCGGAGCTGGGATGTTCTGGTTTGGATCATCATCATTTATTCCCAAGTTTTGATTCATGTTGCGCAGTGTACACTCTATCTCTTGATCGTAGGGAAACAAGGGTTCTCTTCCTCTCCGTGTATTTGGCATACAAGGAGGATAGTTCGTAAAAAAACAAAAACAATAAAACAAAGTAAAATCAAGAAAATATCAACTAAACTTTAGTTATAAGTTCAAGTTAATCTAAAAGCTATAATCCCGGCAGCGGCGCCAATATTTGATACGCTCAAACTTACTTCTCAAATAAGAAGTAAAGTGGTCGTGTCAAGTAAATAACCCAACAAGTGAGTTGGGATCGTTCCCACGAGGAAAATAGTCTAGACTTAACTTCAACCTGTTATTACTATTGTTTGGTCAATGACTTCCTTGGAAAGTAAAAACATAAAAAGGGGGGTTTCTATTTCTAAATGAGTGAAAATAAATAACAAACTTCAAAGACACTTAACAGCTTTGACAGTTGAATTTTAATCAATTAATCAAAGTAACTAGGGTTTACGTGTTCCCCCACAGGTTCATAACTTGATAATTCCAACTATAGCAATTCTTTCCTAGTATCTTGCATGCAAAGTGATAAGTTATGTATTTCTAAATCCTTGGTCCGGCATCTAGAAAATCTCACTCCGCACCTTGGTCCGGCTACGTTTGTTGTTATCCTAACCCTTATCCTTACCTCATATTAAGCATCGTATTTGATATTTGACTAAGTTATTACCTCGTACCAATCAATACTAGCCTATTAGATAGTATACACTAAATCTATGTTAATAATTCTTTTCCTATTATCTACCTCCTTGGTCTGGCAAGTAGAATTAAGGTGAGTTCTAACGTTGGCCATCCGTTAAAAAGACTTCTAAGCGAAAGAATTATTAATACATGCAAGACACTATTCTAAAATTGTTGTTTTAGTTAGGGTTTATCTCATTATTTGCCTATGGTTCCCACAACCCTAGTTATGGACTTTAGTTACTCATGGCCATAAACACAATATTCAAATATATTAAATTAGAGTTCATGTACTTACTTCAATGAGAAAGAGTAAAATCCAAAAGTTTGCTTGATTAATCACCAAAAATCACTTGCAAGAATCTCCAAATATAACACTAATACACAAAGTCTAATAATATGATGTCTAACAATACGGAGTCTAATAATCTAAGAGTCTAACTATCCGGCGTCTAACCTCAAAAATAAGGTTTTTCGAACTATTTATAGATAATAAAAACCTAATTAAACAAGGACTCTGTTTGCTGGATTTCTTCCAAAATGCGGCAGGGTCAACGGACCTAGCGACGGATCGTCATGGTCATGACGGACCGTCATGGACTCCGTCATCCCATACTTGTGCAATTTCTTCTGCTGCTCTTCTTCATTACCCTCGACGGCAAGTATGAGGGACCGTCATAGGCACAACGGTCCGTCGAGGGCCTTCGTTTCAAAACACTTCAACTCTTGGAATCTGGGTACTGGGATTACTTCTCTGAACTTCATGACGAACCTGCAGGACAGACCGTCATATCCACGGCGGACCGTCACAAGCTTCGTAACCCCACACTTGGTCAGACTTTCCCATCTTCCTTCAGCAGCTTCACTATGCTGCCACATACGGACCGTCACAAGCACGATGGACCGTCATAAGCTCTGTAGGTGGTCTCTTCTACATTTCTTTGCTCAAAATCTCCGCATTCAGCTTTGGACAGATTTCCTCCAAAACAAAGATAAACTTATATAAAAATTAGCACACAAAAGGCTTTTGGACACACTAAACTTAAGGAAAAAGTATTAATTATACTGTGAAACCACGGTATATCAGACGACTATCACAAATTTTAGGCTACAGAACCATCCAAAACTCCGTGATATTCTAACCACATTAACTACATTACTTTTAAGCAGTAAACCGTACATTAGATAACTTAACTTTTTGAGAAAAAAGATGGGTTTTTCGGATTCTCCTTGCCTATTGCACCCTTCAACAGTCTGGGAACAAGTTATATTCTACCGTTACCGTCTTACATACTTAATTATTTACAGAAATTTATTATAATTACAACAAGCGATGAAATGGTAAACTCACTATGTAGTTGTGTCAAGATGATTTTGATAAACTCAGAAAGTCATTGAAATCACTTACATTCAAACTTGCTAGATATTGAAACCATTTGAGATAACAAACAAGCATACTTGTCGAGTGCTTTCCCTTACCCTATTATTTCAATTACCTACTTGATCGAACTTTCCTCGACCCCTCCCCCTCCCCCCCCCCAAAGAGAGAATCAAAAGAGATACGATTAGCCAACAATATTAATATTATGTCATCTTTTTTTTATTCTAGTAAATACACTGGATATACTTTCTTCGCTTCAAGTCTGAAGTTCTCTTTATATTGTCCAATTGAAGAGAATTTCGGACGATCTATTAAACTTTTCCAAGTTGATTGCGGATGTAAGTTTCAAGCTTCGACTCAATATTTACGTGATAATAGGATTACTCAAAGATCCTCATGTCCATATAATCCCAAGTAAAATGGTTTTGTGGAGCAAAAACATAGGCATATTGTTAAATCAGGAAGAGCACTCTTGCATCATTCTAGTGTTCCCTTCTAGTTTTTGGACTAATGCTTTTGAAACAGTTGTTTCTATTAATAGAATACCTTCACCACGGCTCAACATCAATCCCCATTTATTGTTCTATTTCAAACAGATCTTGATTACTCTTTATTACGTGTCTTTGATTGTTTTTGTTTTCATTGGATTCGTCCTTATGCAAAGGACAAACTGCCTAGGTCTAAACCTTGTATTTTTCTAGGTTATAGTAAAAATCATAAGGTGTAAAAGTGATTTGCCCCTAATTCAAGAAAATATTTTGTATCTTGTCATGTCATTTTTTATGAAAATATGTTTCTGTTTTCATCAAAGGATGCAAAGGTTCCCAGCTCGTCAACCAATTCTATCGGTGAGTAAATAACTTTACAATTACCCTTGTGGCCTTCACAACCAAAATGACATGCTTCCTATGAGACAAATGTTATCACTTCTCTGTTACCTTCACCGAGTCTAGCTTTGCCCCAACCTTCAGCAGGAATAAACATACACTCACCAACAACTACCTAGCTACATCCGATCATCTATGATAATACCATTACATGATAATGTCCTCCCCTTGAGTGTTTACGTCTCTGAAACTTCCTTACCTAGTTCTCTATGTGATAATGATTCATCTCTGGCTCCACTGCCTCCTGTTCATCACATGGTTACTCGTACTCAAACAGGCTCGTTGAAGACAAAGATTCTCTTTTCCTTGTATGTTATAGTCCGGTGGTGAAGCCGACAACAATTATATTGTTACTCTTCTTTATTATGACTAGAGATTGGAATATCACACAACTGGACATTTCGATTGTGTTCCTCTATAGGCATTTAGACGAGGTTGTTTATAAGTTGCAAACTCCCGGATTCATTGATTCATCTTTTTATAATAATGTTTGCATACTGAAATGCTCTCTTGACGGTCTGAAACAAGCACCTCGTGTGTGGAACAAACACTTAACTGATGCACTTTCTCTCTTCGCTTCTTGGGTTCCAAGACTGATAGCTCTTTATTCTACATATAAACTGCTACTGCTACTGATAAGATTTTTTGTTTAATGTATGTCAATGATATATTTTTTATGAGTAATAACCATGCTCGAGTTAAGTCACTCCTTACATAGCTTCATGCCAAATTTTTTGTTCGTGATCTTGGCACTCTTTCTTATTTTCTGGGCATTGCAGCAACCTTGAACAATGATATATTATTTTTGTCTGAATGTAAATATGTTGAGGACCTTCTTAATCTAGTACATATGTTTTCTTGTAGTCCTTTTTTCTCACTCATGCAACCCCCTTCAATGTTAGCATCTACTGTTGTTCTTTCAATGATCTTTGTTTACATTGAAGCAACGTTGGGGCACTTTAGTACCTCACCTTTACTCGACCAAACGTCACTTATTTTGTGAACAAAGTATCCCAATTCATGAATTTTCTCCTGGATGTTCACTGGATAGCTGTGAAACGTATTTTATGTTATGTTAAAGCTACTGCTTCCTTTGACCTTTTCTTCAAATAACTTGCTTCACAGACATTCTGATTCTTATTTGGGGGGGGGGGGTATGATCAAAATCCACCACTAGTGTTGATATATTCTTGGTGAAAAATTAACCTCATGGTCTTCATGACAAAGAGTTGTCTCTAGGTCCCGCACTGAGGCTGAGTATCCGGCATTAGCACTAGCTACATCTGAAATTATCTGGGTTGAATTCCTTCTTCGGGAGATAGGTTGTTATACATCTACTGTTCCTATCCTTTGGTGTGATAACCTTAGTACTACCTACTTGACAACTAATTCCATTTTCCACTCTCGTACGAAATATATGGAAATTGACTTTCATTTTGTTCGCGATAAGGTTCGTGCTAAGTCACTTTCTATTTGATATGTGAGTACTCATGATTAAGTTGTTTCTTTTCTCATAAAGCCCTTGTCAAAGTCTTGTTTCCTTGATTTAAGGAACAAGTTGACAGTAGTTCAGCACCTTGCTCAACTTGAGGGAGAATGAAGATAACTGAGGCAGTGTTTGTAGTCCAACTAGGATTAGTCTCTTATCTCCTAATTTGTTCTGGTTTTATTATTGTACTTCTGTAACTAGAGGACTCTTAAGTTAGACTCTATATATATTCACTCATGTACATCACATATAATTTATTGAAAAGCTTCTACACACCTCTCTTCCATTACATTCTATTGATGGTGTGTGTACTATATCTCTTTTTATTTTAAAAATATATATATATCACATGACACTTCATATTGAAAAAATATATCACCTTGAAATTTATTTAAAAATTATTAATATATTAAAAATCAAAAAATACTCAAAAATTTATCTACACATACTTTTTCTACTTTTATAATTTTTTCCAAATTTATATTCTTTTTTTATATATAAATTATCACGTTTAAGTTATATTTGATGTTTAAATTGTATGATATGCTATTTTTCCAAAAAAAAGAAGATATATTCGAATTCTAAATATTTATTGCAAATAAAAGGTCAAACAAAATTCTAATTTCAACTTGATTGATTCTTTTTATTTACTCTAGTTAATCAAAATTAAAGTGGAGAAAAATAACTAGTATACCTTGTAAGGAAAAAAAAGGATATATCCTTCAAAAGAAACCATTAATATTCTCAAATTACATTACTTCATAGTTGTATGTTTAGATCAATTGCAGGGTGGAGCTCTTCGTAAGAAGGTGTCAAGCAACACCATTTTATACATCAGGTTTCTGAATAATACTGCCTACCTATGTAAACATTACGTCGACGTCAATGGGTGCTTGTGCACCCACAATGTTATATGTAGGTCCACTTCTGCCGCCACACTTGAATAGTATTCTTTTTCTCACATATTAAACGATCATCGTACTAAAAAAGTTACTTATTAAATCAAAATATAATTGATTAATTTGTTTCTATTTTATCCCTATAATTAGTATGATCTTTCAATGTGAATGATTTATAATACTAACTAATTCTATATATTATGTATCTTTTTTCTAATTTACCTTTATATATATTGATATAAAGAAATAATATTGTAGATAATAATATTTGCATCGAGAAAAACAATAATCAAGAACGAAAAATTATAACAACAATCATTTTATAGTGCAAGTGTGTTACAATCTCTATGATTCCTCCGAAATCGCCTTTTAAAAAACTAATTCAAGGGATATTAAGTTTGATCTTGAATTTGTCTTGAATTTGATCTTGGATTTAAACTTGAACCTTATCTTGATCTTGACTTTTACTTGAATTTAAGGGTTTCTAGTTTATTCTTGAATTCGATGATCTTGATATTGATAGTTCTTAAACTTTAATGCTTGAATTCTTAAGTTTGTAGATTTAATGTTTTAATTCTTAAACTTGTAGCTCTATAGAGAATTAAATGGTGTTTGTACCACGATTTTCTCTAGCTTATTGTTCAGAATTTTCTATCCTTTTTATGAATTATGAGGACCCCTATTTATAGTTTTAGAATAGGGGAGTTGTAATTGAAATATGATTCCTTACGGCCAATCAGATTTAAGTGACATGGCATATGGACTTTATGTAGGGGATTTTCATTTGGACACATGTCGTGATTCCATTGGTTTCTTATTTGACTTGGCATGCCACATCATTTGCATATGTGGTGCCAAGATGGGCTTCTAGAATGAGATGAAATTGGACTTAACAAATTGGGTTCAACCCAAATCAATTAATTTAGACTTTAATTAACTCCATATTTATTGAACTTAAATATTTAACGCAATTATATTAATCCATAATATTTATTTTGATTAATATATTTATGAATTTAATGTAATTTGAATAATCTAATAAATTTATATTTAATAAATTCTAAATGATTATGTTTGCAACAAATTTTAAACATATGGAAAATAAATAAACCATACAAATAAAATATGAAGAAACATGATTTTATTAATCAAGATAGAGGGTACAATTTTGTTGATCCCTTGATTCTATTCTCCTAAGATTTATCCATAATTCGAGGGTCGTTAGTGCCGTATTTCTCGAACTAGGATGATTTAGATTTGACATCTCTAGATGAATAATCTATCAATTCGCTGAGTATTCGAGATCTTGATTACTTTATGAAATTTTTGAGATGTCTTTTAAGGGCATATAATACCCTTTATATAGACATAAACTAGGGTTTAGGGTTTAGGGCTGAGTGGCCTCCAAGAATCCTTATCTGAGTTGAACACAATTTGTAGAGTCCCAACTCGAATTGAACCATCTTGTAGAGTCCCACAAAATTTCAATCTCTACAAGTGTCCCCTGCTTCAAGGCTTGACAGAGTGTTAACTTGTGAAACTCAAAGACGAAACTTGAATTACTCATTCTTACAACTTTGAAGCTTCAGATTTTCAGATTTGATTTAAGAGAGAAGAGATGAAGGGTAGATTTGGTCCCACTAGGCGTGCCAAATTTTTTTTCAACAAATGTTAAACATAAAAAAAATAAATAAACCATACAAATAAAATATGAAGAAACATGATTTTATTAATCAAGATAGCGGGTACAATTCTGTTGATCTCTTTATTCTACTCTCCTAAGATTTATCCATAATTTGAGGGCCGTTAGTGGCGTATTTCTCAAACTAGGATGATTTAGATTTGACCTCTCTATATGAATAATCCATCAATTCGCACAGTATTCGAGATCTTGATCTCTTTAGGAAATTTTTGAGATGCATTTTAAGGGAATATAGTACCTTTTATATACGCATAAAGTAGGGTTTAGGATTGAGTAGCCTCCAAGAATCCTTATCTGAGTTAAACACAATTTGTAGAGTCCCAACTCGAATTTGAACATATCTTGTAGAATCCTACAAAATTTCAATGTCTACAGATTATAAATATAGTGAAAAAATATATTTAATCTATTCATAAGTTTTGAATTATTGTATCAAATAAAGTGACCATGGAATAGCAGACTGAAGGAATATAATTATGGAATATGAGAGTGAAGGAATATTGTCACACCCCTTTTCCGCGCGGCGGTGTAAGGATTTTTCCAATTTAAGTGACGTTATTAATTAAGGGAGTATTTTAATTTTTCAAAGTCTCCATTTGGAATTGAGTTATGATGTTCCAAGTTAACTTTTCATTTTTAATCCCTAACCAAAAGGAAATGACTCTTTTTATTTTGGTGTACGAACAAAAAATTTGGGTAAGGAATTTTGTTGACCGAGGAGAAGGTGTTAGGCATCCCTCTAGTCTCGTGGTTCTAGCATAGTCGTTTTATTAATTTGTATGACATAAACTAATTTTTTGAATAATATATTATTAAAACAAATCTATTCACCCTCATTCTTTGATTTATCTTTGACATATTTAAAACTAACCTATTTTATAAACATGTCAAGTTTTTATACAATATTATTATTTATTTATTTATTTATTTTATTCTTTAAACATTTTGTTTGATTCTTAATTTCTCTTTTTATTTTTGTTATTTTTTTTCTTTATTTTTTTTGTTTCTCTTTCTTATTTCTTTTGTACTAATTTTTCACGTTTCTTTTTAAACTTTCCTTATGTTTTTTCTTTCTATATTTTTTTTCTTTTCTTACCCTTTCTAATAGTTTTGTTTTTTTATGATAATAATAAAATATTTCATTATATTTTTTAACACTTTACTTTTTGTTTTTTTAATTTTTAAAGTAATTTTTATTTTTTTCTATTTTTTATTTTTTCCTGTACATTTTATCCATTCTTTTTATTATATTGTTTCTATTATTCTTTTTTTCTAATTCAAATGTTCCTTCTCCGTTACTTCTTTTATTCTTATGTTATTCACGTATTCTACCTCTTTTTCTTATTCCATTTTTATTGTTTTTATTTTTAATAGGATCCAAAAAATAATAATGTAAGACAACACACATAATATAATATAAAACATAATTTAATGCTTTTCTAAACAATCAAACAAAGAATTCATTTAAATAAGTAAGACATGAATATAAAAATTTGGATAACTACACATATTATCATTATAAAATTAACATCTTTACACAATAACTACACATATTATCATTATAATATTAAATATGAAAAATAAGAACAAACTTGGAAAATAATTTTTACTTAAGGATGAAATAAACGATTGGTTATTTAATATGAAATAAACTACGGTTTGTTATAGCAATTTCACACTAAATATAACTCTATAAAGAGTCTAAACATAAACTTGATATGAAATATTTGAACATACTTCAAATAAAAACATAATGGTTTAATCATATGTGAAATTTTATGACTTCAATATATTGCAATCAATGTTTGTATAATCATGATATTAAATTATACAATAAAAATTAAATTGTACCTCTTGCGAAAATTTCACCAAAAGAAAATAATCCGAATAAGGAACCACGAACTCGAAACCATGAAAGTAAACCTCAACTTCAACTTTTATTTGTGAGTCAAAGCAAAATATGAAATAAAATGTGAATATATTTGATGATTTTTTTATTTATACGTGATTTTCTTCCTTTTTGTGTATATTTTTCTTTTTCTTTCCACGTTTGTCATCCTTTTTTTTCTTTATTGTGTTTGTGTCTATATGTATAGTGATTAGGTGTGTAGTAGTGTGTATGTGTGTGCAGGTTGGGTGTGTAGCGTGAGCGGGGAGTATGGGAGTGGGGTCATGGGGTCGTGGGGTGGGGTAGTGGTAGTTTAGGGTGTTTATAAATTGAATATATATTATATATATCATTATAAAAATATTAATTGTTTTGAATTAGTATATGTATATATATATATATATATATGTGTATATATATTTAAAAAAATATTTTAAATAATCTTAATTAAATAATATAAAAGTCAAAAAATATTTTATTTATATTTATAAAAAATATTTATGCTCTAAAAAATTGGTGTTAAACTTAAATTCTGTCAAAATTTACGTCTCTACAGTTTGCCCCTCTTTGACTGGAAAGATGAAGAGTTTTCAGACAAAGTTAAAAGTTTTGACTGAACTCTTATTTGAAAGACCAAAATTTGTGCTACCGAGTCCTTGTTTTGGACATCCTACATATCCCGGGTGATGAGGGAATCAGGTCATATGTAGCTCAAGGATATGAAATGATGAGTTGGAAGTTGAGTGAGGTTCCATCGAGGCTCTAGATCGCGGCTATTATCCTTAAATAAAATTTGAAAGCTATTAGTCAAAAGAAAAACAAATGTACAAGTTTCTATCCATGCAGCTTTTCTTGAATTTTGACTTTAAGATATCACCTTGATTTTTGAGTGAATATCTTAACCTAGAATTTGAATGAAGGCTGAACATGCCACTTCGATGGAACTTTTGACATTCTTCAAAATAAAAATTTGAAAAATGTTCTTGAATGGTAGCGTGTTTTCTTGATCAAAAAGTGATCAGTAAAAGATGCGAGGAAGTCAGATTGCTACATGCATTGAAGAAGCTAATTCTAAACATCATGGAATTGATCATTCTAAAAAAATTGAAACTTTTTTCTTGAATTTCAAATCCATGTCTCGCTTGAGGTAAACTGAAAACCATCACAAACAAAAAATAAACATAATTTTTGCCCCAGTTTTCACTGGAAAATTTTTTTGTGAGTTATTAGCAAATATAAATATAAAACATAAACTCCAACTAGGAAGTGTTTATTTTAGGAGAAAATAAAACTAAAAATTTAGACTAGGAAGCATTTATATTATGAGAAAGTAATATAATCCCATTATCCAGGAGGGTCCTGCTAGTCCCATTATCCAGGAGGGTCCTGCTAATGCCATTATCCAGGAGGATCCTGCTACTCCCATTATCCAAGAGGGTCCTGCTAATCCCATTATCCAGGAGGATCCTGCTACTCCCATTATCCAAGAAGGTCCTGCTAGTCCCATTATCAAGGAGGGTCCTGCTAATCCCATTATCCAGGAGGGTCCTGCTAATCCCATTATCCAGGAGGGTCCTGCTAGTTCCATTATCCATGAGGGTCCTGCCAATCCCATTATCCAAGAGGGTCCTGCAAATCTCATTATCCAGGAGGGTCCTGTTAATCCCATTATTTTGCAGTTCCTTCAAGAAAAAGAAAATAATAATAATAATAATAATAATAATAATAATAATAAATATTCCAACTTTCAGGTAATTGCTATTTTGATATATATTGGCCAATTTTCATATAATATTCCACAAATCATTATTGTAGGGTTTTCATTTCGCTCGATGTAGACTAGGTTGAACATCTAGGTTCCTCGAATCTTCAATCTTGAAACAACTTGTGTCCCTGTTTCAAAAAAAAATATCGTGAGTTTGAAAAGTTGGTGGTTGGTTTTTGGTCATCTTTCGACAAGGGTGGCTCAATACTTGTGACGCTTTCGTTGTTTCCAATGGTCAATACTTGTTATTGATTGATTGTACTTTCATCCAAATTTGCTTATTTTGGGACCTAAATCCAATGCCTTTATTTCACAACACTCATTGTTTAGCCTTCATAGAATTAGAGAATTTTTGAATTCAACACTTGAAGACAGATTATAACTCATTAGCCTGATGCTTCACCTAGTACCATTTAGAGACTTGGTAGCGAATCTTGAAATTTCTTCTTGGTTTCTTGACACAGACTCGACTCAAATACATATGAAACAAAGTGATGAAAAGTATAAGAAAACTATGAACTATACGAGAATAAAAGAAAAGATTCGATGAAGACTCACTTTTTAGTAAGAAGAAGAAAGAAAAACTTATCTGAGTGTGAGAACCGAGTCTACTGATCATGTCATGCAATTTGAATTGATTTTCCGACTTGTCTATCCAATCAATTCATCAACCATTATTTATCATTCAATCTTGATGTGGAATACTGACAATAAATGAATAATAAATAATTTTAAACCCTTGTTAACTTTATGATATTTACGAAGGTCTTTGCCACTAAAACTCTATCATGTTAATTACTCCAGCTCACATCCGCCTTATGGTGCATGTCAAAATTTTCATTTAAGACTCTCTCATATTCAACTCATTTTTCGCCTTACGGTGCCCACTTAGGGTTTTCACCAACAAAACTCTCTCTTTTTTATTTCTTTCTACTCACATTTGTCTTATGGTGCCCATTCAGGATTCTCACCAATAAGATTCTGTCATACTCAACTCATCTTCGCCTTACGGTGCCCCTTAGGGTTTTCACAATAAGAACCTTCCATTTTTACTTCTCTCAATTCACCTCCACCTTACTATGCCCATTCAGGATCTTTACCTACCCTTAACAAACTTACTCTCAACATGTCAAGGGTTGATGTAAAGACATTTCTTTGATTGAATTTAGGTGATGGAGTTGATTTTGAGCTTTGAGATAAAAGACCAAATGAATAAACAAACGACTTTTGCCCCAGTCTACTACAATATGAATTTTTTGATTTGTATTTGGTTGAACCAAACCCAACACTAGGGTTGCCTACGTATCTTGCCAAAACAATAATCAGGTCGAACGTAGTTCAGGAAATTTTTTTTAAAAAAAAGTCAAGGAAACAGCATAACCAAGAGTTTCCATTTAATTAATCATTGAAATGTCGAGCCCAAACATAAGGGTTTCTAATGTCACAAATCAAATCATATATAATATCTTTTCACAACATCAGAATTGACAATCGTTTCTATCACTTTGTCTTCTATATCTGCTAAGTAAAGAGCACCATTGCGTAATACCCTTTTAACAACGAATGGTCCTTTCCAATTTGGAGAAAATTTGCCTTTTATTTTGGCATGATGTGCAGAATGCGTCTCAACACTAATTGATCCTCCTCGAAATGTTTGGGACGCACCCTTTTGTTGTACGCTCGTGTCATTCTTTTTTGATATAATTTTCCATGAAATACTGATGTCAAATGCTTATCATCAATCAAACTTAATTGCTCTAACTGAGTTTTGATCCACTCATCATCATCAATTTCAGCCTCCAAAACAATTTGTAAAGATGGTATCTCAATCTCTGCAGGTATAACTGCCTCAGTCCCGTAAACCAGTGAATATGGGGTAGCGCCCACTGAAGTACGGACTATAGTGCGATAAACCAACAAAGCAAAAGCAAAATTTTCATGTCATTGTAGAGAACTTTGCACCATCTTATAAAGTATCTTTTTTATATTTTTGTTAGTAGCTTCTGCATCCCCCTTTGCCTTTGGGCGATACAGAGTCGGATTTCGATGCTCAATCTTAAATTTGTAGCATAGCTCTTGCATTAAGTAGTTGTTGAGATTTGTAGTGTTATCAGTTATAATCACCTTTGGAATACCAAACCGACAGATGATGTTGAAATGATGAAATCCACCACGACCTTCTTGGTCACTGACTTGAAAGTTACTGGTTCCACCCACCTTGTAAAATAATCAATGGCCACCAAAATGAACCTATGACCACTCGATGCTTTTGGTTCTATCGGTCCAATCACATCCATTCCTTCCACGAAAGTCCATGGAGCATACATTACAAGCAACTCAGAATGAGGAGAATGTATCAAATCACAATGTATTTGACATTTACGAACAAATCGTATGGAATCCCGCTCCATGGTGAGCCAATAATATCCTTCTCGAAGTATCTTCTTGGCTAGAACATATCCATTCATATGAGGTCCACAAACTCCTAAGTGTACTTCAGTCATTATTGTAGAAGACTCTTAAGCATTTACACACCTTAGAAGACCTAAATTGGGTGTCTTCTTGTACAGTATGACTCCTCTTAAGAAAAAACCCCTTGCTAGTCGTTGAATAGTCCTTTTTTGATTACTAGTTACATCCGACAGACATTCTCCAAACTGAAGATATGTTTTGATATCATGAAACCAAGGTTTACCATCGAATTCCTCTTCAATCATGTTGCAATAAGCATGTTGATCATGAATTTGTGTGTATAAAGGGTTGATATAAGCGTCATCAGGGTGTTGGAGCATCAAAGATATAGTGGCCAATGTATCTGCAATCTTATTGTGAACTCTGGGAATGTGTCTAAACTTAATCGACAAGAATCGTTGACAAAGAACTTGTAAAAAATGTTGATGTGGTATGAGCTTTGGGTCTCGAGTTTCCCATTCTCCTTGAATTTGATGAACTAGTAAGTATGAGTCTACTTACACTAACAGTTCTTGGATGCCCATGTCAACAGCTAACCTCAAACCCAAAATGCACGCTTCATACTTAGACATATTATTAGTACAATAGAATCTAAGTTGGGTTGATATAGGGTAATATTCCATTGATTAAGACATAAGAACAACTCCTAGTCCAGCTCCTTTCTTGTTAGAGGCACCATCAAAGAATAACTTCCAACCTTGACTGCTATCGTGAATAACTTCATCGATATAAGATATCTCTTCGTCTGAAGAATAGGTTTTAAGTGGCTCATAATATTCATCAATAGGGTTTCTCTGCCAAATAATCTGCCAATGTTTGAGATTTAATTGTGATCCGCGTTACATAGATAATGTCACACTCTGTGAGCAATATTTGCCATTTTGCAAGCCTGCCTGTGAGCATGGGCTTTTGAAAAATATATTTCAATGGATCCATACAAGAAATGAGATAAGTAGTGTAAGATGAAATATAATGTTTCAACTTTTGTTCTACCCAAGTTAAGGCACAACACATTCTTTCAAGAAGGATGTACTTCGCCTCGTAAACGGTAAACTTCTTGCTGAGGTAATAAATGGCCCGCTCTTTCTTCCCAGTGTCATCATGTTGACCCAGTACACAACCAAAAGAGTTATCCATTACTGACATATACAATATCAAAGGTCTTCCCGTCTCGGGAGGAACCAACACAGGGGGATTCGATAAGTAATTCTTAATTCTTCCAAAAGCTTCTCGACGTTCTTTGGTCCACTCGACTGTGGCATTCTTTTTCAACAACTTAATGATAGGCTCATAAGTTGTTGTGAGTTGAGCAATGAATCTGTTGATGTATTTAACCTTCCTAGAAGCTCATAACCTCAGTTTTGTTCTTTGAAGGTGGCAATTATTGAATGGCTTTTATTTTTGAAGGTTCCAACTCGATACCTCTTTGACTGACTATAAACCCCAAAATCTTCCCCAATGGTACTCCAAATACACATTTTGCAGGATTAAGCATGAGATTATACCTGCAGAGCCTTTCGAAGAATCTCTATAAGTCTTTCACATGATTTGACTATTTTTTAGATTTAATGATAACATCATCCACATAAACTTCAATTTCTCTATGCATCATATCGTGAAACATGGTTGTCATTCTTCTCATATAAGTTGCCCCTGCATTTTTTAATCTAAAAGGCATAACCCAATAACAATATGTACCACATGGAGTGATAAAAGATGTTTTTTCTGCAGCTTTGTCATCCATAATAATTTGATGGTAACCCCCATAACAATACACAAAATATTCAACCTCATTTTCATCACAATTATCCAATAAAATATGGATGTTAGGCCAAGGAAAATCATCTTTTGGACTTGATTTGTTCAAATCACGATAATCAACACATATTTAAACTTTGTCGTCTTTCTTAGGGATGGGTACGATATTGGCCAACCAAGAAGGATATTGAGAGACTTGAATGAATTTGGCCTCAAGTTGTTTTGTGATCTCCTCTTTAATTAATACACTCATGTCGGATTTAAGTTTTCTCAACTTATGCTATATCGGAGAAAAATTAGGATCAATTGGCAACTTGTGAACAACCATGTCAGTGCTTAATCCAGGCAGGCCATCATAAGATGACGCAAAAACATATTTGTAATCAAACAGGTCTTGGATTATATCATCCTTTTGATGTAGAACATGTACACTTGTCTTAGTCTCCTTATTAATTTCATGATCCCCCAAATTTATCGTCTCAGTTTCACTCATGTTTGGATTTGACTTATTTTCAAAATGATTGAAATCCCTCCTTACTTCTTCAAATACTCCATCTTCATCATATTTCTTGACTTATTATTTTAATATAAGGTCGAAGATTAGATTGGATATTATGATCTGGCAAAAAATTATTATGCATATTATATCACTAGAATCGGCATAGAAAGAACTGTATAAAAGAAAATGAACAAATATATTAGACTGAAATAAAGATGAGATTACTTCCTATTGAAAAGGGAAATAAATACATTAAAATAAAATGACAAGCTAAAATCCTAATTACAATCCTTGAATGAATCAGACGACAAAATAAAAAACAAGACAGACTACCAAGACTCGTCTTTAATGGGGAGAGGAGTGGCCTCCCAATTGTTTAGCTTGACATCAGGACCAATGAATTGTACATCTCTGTCGCTAGTGCCTTGTCAGAGTTCCACCATATCAACCTCGACAAATAAATCTTAAAAATAGTTGATCATTTCTTCGCTTACTTTCATCACTTGCTCTGGAAAAGATGATTGATAAGATTCGGTTGCGCAGGCTTTGATGAAAGATTTGTAGATTGGATGTATAGGCTTGGTATGTGACCATATATCTCTCTTATGCTTCTCTTCCTTCATTTTGTCCTCGACACTAGTTTGGTAGCCTAAGCCAAAAGTACCAATGCTCTTTCATAGACTCACTTGATAAGCTCTCCCTTGCAAGAAGATTCCCAAGCCTTTACCCAGCTCAAACCCATATTTCAGCAATTCATTCACCACCATTACAGACGCGGTGGGCATCTTTGGTTTTGAAATGACACTCCCCTTGAGAACATGCTCAACAGCCACTACCTCAAAAGATTGATAAATCAGTGCCTCATTCTCATTATTTGCCTTGATAAAAGGGAAGGAAGAGTCTTTGTAGATTGACAAATCCCCCTCACCATGAACAATCACTTCTTGTCGATCGTATTCAAACTTAATAATTTGATTCAACAGGGAGGGGACTGACCCAGCCCTATGCACCCATGGCCTCCCCAACAATAGATTGTAGGACGCATTGATATACAACACTTGAAAATTCACAGCGAAATCCATAGGTCCTATGGTTAGTACGAGCTCTATCTCACCAATGACATCTGTTTTTGACCCATCAAAAGCTCTAACACATACATTGTTGGGTCGGACTCTTTCAGCACTAACATTCAAACTCTGTAGAGTTGATAAAGGACAAATATTTGCTCCAGATCCTCCATCAATTAGAACTCGAGTAACATATGAAAGCTCACACTTTACAATGATATGGAGTCCTTAGTTATGTCCTGTACCTTCTTTGGGAAGTTCATAATCTGAAAAGGTGATGTGGTTTACCTCAAATATTCTCCCAGCAATCTTCTCTAATTGACTCACTGTAACTTTACTAGGAACATCTGCTTCAGTCAAATTTTTCATTACAACCTTACGATGTTCATCAGAATGTATCAGAAAAGACAACAAAGAGATTTGGGTTGGATTTTTTCTTAATTGTTACACGAAGGAGTAGTCTAATAGTTTCATCTTCCTTAGGAATTCCTCTGCCTCTCCTTCAGTGACCGGACTCTTTATTTGTATTTGGTCATTTTAGTTTTCCTTAATTCCATCGGGACATAACATCTTCCTGAACGGGTTATTCCTCCTACTTCATCTATTTCTTCATCAACTTCTTTTCCCTTGTATGTCATGACAATAGGCTCATAATTCCAAGGAACAGCTTTGGAGTTAGTCATTGGGAGTTGGGATACTAGCCTGATAATCACAGAAGGAATATGGGCCCCTTGCACGATCAAGATAGGCTTGTTTGGCCTTTTTTGGACAAATGATCTTGCTTTACTTGGACTTTCCCAAACATCTCAAGTGCTCCTTTCACAGTTAATATGGGTGTGCTTGATGGGCTCAACTTTTCTAACCTACTTTCCGCCCCTAAAGGCATCATTTTTGTTAAATCAACAGTATTTGCCGTCTTCTCAATGCTAGTTCCAACCTTAAGGATTGGCTTATATGGAGATGCAAACTCTTCGTGACCCTTCACATTTCTAGCATATTTGTTTCGGTATACCTCGTCAATGGATTTTGATTGATGTTGGGTACACTCGGACTTTCAACTATAATTCAATTAGAATCGATCAAATCCTGAATGACCCTTTTCAAATACCAACATCTCTCTATGTTGTGCCTTGGGTAATTAGAACAATATGCACAACGTTGAGAATAATCCAGATTTCATGGGGGAGGAATCGGCATCTTTCTCTTTATAGGACTCAAAACATTCAACGTCCTTATTTTTGGAACAAGCTAGCATATGACTCTCCAATAGGAGTGAATTCATATTTAACGCCATTTCCCTTCTTGTATTATCATCTAGGACGAAAAGGAATTCAAGCAGTATTTTGATGAACTTGCGGTAGTGGTGGATGATTATGGGGAATTGGTCGACGCCATTGTGGATAAAAAGGGGTGTAATTGGTTATGCATTGAAAATATGATATGGAGAGTATAGGATAGAATATTGTGGAGCCTGGGAAGGAAAATAGTGTTGTGGGGAATTATCTTGGACATGAGCCCTAGGCGCTGATACAATAGTGGCTACATCCTCCCTTCTCTTCTTCCCTCCAATATTTCTAGAACCATTTTGAAGCAATTGTCTTATGGCTTTCAAGGCAGCTTGACTTACAATCATTCCAGACTTGATTCCATTTTCCACCATTTTTCCTACCTCAATAACTTCAGCAAATATCTTCTCGATGGCATAAAGCACATAGTGAAAGTAATCAGGTTCTTGCGCTTGGAGAAAAATGTCAATCATCTCTTACTCCTTCATTTGTGGTTTAACCCTAGCAGCTTGCTCCCTCAATATGATGGCATATTCACTAAAAATTTCCGTGGTCTTTTTCCTTGTGTTGGATAACGAGGAGTGATCTGGCACAATGTCAATACTATATTGGAATTGTTGTACATAACATCGAGCCATATCATCTCATGTGTGCCAATTGGATATATCCTGATCTATGAACCATTCAGATGTAATCTCTAGTAATCTTTACCCAAAATAGGCCATAAGTAACTCTTCTTTGCCCTCTGCACCCCTCAATTGATTGTGATATCTCTTTAAATGAGCAATGGGGTCTCTGTGACCATCGTATTTCTCAAACTTTGGAGTTTTAAAACCAGCATGCAAATAGATGTGAGGAAACATACACAAGTCACTGAATGAGATGCCTTTGTGGCCTCCTAGTCCTTGCATATCTCTTATACTCTATTCCAAACTCTTCATTTTCTTAGTCATTTCTTCATGTTCCTCATTCTTGACCATCTTCTCAATTTCGACAGGGGAACTATATTGAGGAATGTGGGGATAAGAGCTTGGAATTTTAATGGCCTCTTCAAGAGTGTAACTGTGATCATGCCAAACTTTGGGAGAAGGATCGCTGTTGGATTTGGGCACCATCGTTGGTTGCGGGACGCTATTAGTCGGGACAGTTGACGCAAAGAGTAGATTTATCATAGGTGTATTCAAAGGGCGCACCATAGAGTTCCAGCGACACTGGATGTGTTAGAATAGGCGCCGAATCTAGGTGGATATATTGGATCGCTTGTCGACACCTGGATAAGGGGAGACATATTTGTATTAAAATAGTCCCGGATTGAAGACGCTGGAGGTTGTCCACTCATCCAAGCCTCGTACATCTCTACCATTTGTTGTTTTAATGCCCTTATCTCTTCTGTTGTCCCTGTTTCTTGTGAAGTCATCTGGTTTTGGATCTCATCATTGTCCGATTCATTTTCGTCTTTGGGGGGCATTTTTTGTTTCCCTTTCCATCTTGTATTGTAAGGATGTGATGCGAGTTAAACCACAAACCAACTACCTTTAAGCTAGTATGTTTCTCTTTATTTCTCTCTCTCTCTCTCTCTCTCTCTCTCTCTCTGAATGGAGTAACAAACCGATTAGTATTAAGAAATTATGCACATTGCATCTACATACATACTTTTAATATGGAGGACCTTATGTTTCATCCCGGCTTACCTAGGCATTCTTCTCTTGCTTAGTTATGTATTATTTTATTATTATTACTTATTTATTTACTTACTTATTTATTTTTTTATTATTTTATTTTTTGTTTTTGTTTTTTTTTTGAGAAAAAAATTTGGATCGAACCCCTTAGGTTGCCTACGTATCATGTTTAGCCCATGAATCAGATCTTGTGTAGTTCGAGAAAGATATTACTAAAAAAATTTTGCATGACATATGCGCATAAGGTGACCAACAGCAAATCTTTTTAATTCATTTTCAAATATTTTTAAAACAATAATTTGAATAAAACATAAAAAACAGAAGTACCTAAGACTTGGATAAACTCTAAATAAAATAACAAAAATGAAAAAGAAAGAAAGAGAAAGGAGAAAAAATAATAATAATAATAATAATAATAAATAAAACAATCACTACTAAGAAAATAGACTTGAAAAGAAACTGAATCCTCGAATATTAATCATCTCAAAGACCCTTATAAATCTTCGTCAATGCTTTCACTAGATAAGGAGCCAAAGCACGGGCCTGTCAGCTCAACCTCTCATCGTTCTGGTATAAATATCGTGCATAAACATTATTGAGTTCATCCCTGAGTTGTAGTATTCAATCTCTGGCTTCATCCATACTATCATAACAATTTTGTAACCAGTGGTGAGCAGTATTGACTTCATGCGTCAAATTTTCCCTTAATTCTTGGAGCTTTTCAATTTGAAGGTGGAGTGCATCTGGCTAGGCTATCCTTTGACCTCTTTCAATCTTACAGTCTACCTGATAAGCACTGAAACGTCTTGTTATTTCTTTTTCCTGTTCCATAGATGCTTTAACTTGAGTCTGGAGTCTAGACTGCGCAGATAAGCTGGGCCTTTTCTTTTTTATACTCCTCTTCCAGTTGCTCCATAGCTCCTGTGGCAATGCCCAAGTCTTCTTGTAAGGTCAGAATGGTAGAACGGTGTTTTCTAACTCTAACATCAAATATCGCATCACGTTGGGTCAACTCCTCTTTAGCGTTCTTCAGGTCATTACTTAGGATATCCAGAGTAGATATATAGCTTCTTTCGATTTCGAGGAGTGCTTGCTTAATCCTAACCTCAATTTCTGCTTCTCGATCTATGGGTCCTTTTATTGACCCTTCAGGCATAACCTTAGGAAGGGATTGATAATGAACCCACTCTAACTATGCTTGGTCCACCTTACCTTTGATGCAATCCTTCACCATATCGTGGGGACTTGAGAGTATGAATCCCCCCCCCCAAATCTTAAGTATCTCTGATTGCCTTAAATGTATCTCAGGATGAAACTCATACATGAATTCCCGCAAATCTTCATTAGGTGGTAGAAACTGATGTCGCCCAAGTTATCGCATAACTCTAAGTGGCATGTAAGGTTGTACACCTCGAAGACCCATTAGGACGATGAATGATCGAAAATAGACATGTATATCACCTCGGCCGACGGAAACCAACGATAATTCCACACAATCTTGTCAACAGTCAGATTATTGATGTGTTGCTTCCAAGCTTCAATACCATTCAGAAAACTATGATCTTTGATTATTTCTTTGTGGCCTCCAATATAATCATTTCGTTCTACTTTAAAGCCCACTGCATAAGGGTGATGACGAATGTGTTCAATCATCCATAGTTGTAATAACATATTGCATCCCTCAAAGTAGTCTTTTCCATCCTTTCAAATTGTTAAAGTATGATAGATGTCAGTCAGAATCATTGGTACGAGGGTGATGTTAGGCTTTTTCTCAAAAGCTGTAATGACTGCAGCCAAGTTCATGCTAATTTTTTCTCCCTTTTTTGGAAATACAATGATCCCCAAAAAAGACACCACAAAGGCATCATAACTGTGTGCTTCCCAGGTCAGACGACACTCATTATTGCGGAGTTTCTTTCCATACACTTTTAATTCATTACTTTTGCCATATCCTTTGTACAAAAATTCTAACGGAACTCATTCATTATCGAGACAACCACCTATATCATTCTCATTTATATGCAGTAATTCTAGAAACCTCCTCCAATTAATATGTTTTGGTATCATAGGCTCTCCTTCGTGAAGATGTTTACCCTTTCCAATTAATGCCCCTATCTCTTTCAAGTGTGGGGATGAGTTCACAAGCATAAAAACAGAATACATTCCTTAATGGGTCCCAAAAATGCACTAGTGCTTCTATCAAATCCCGTTGTGGCTCAATATACAAAAGGCTTCGTAGAAATTCCAAGCGTTTGAACACCATTCCTTGTCCATGATTTGTCATATTTTTATACCATGTCTTCAAGAGTGTCGGGGCCTTATCCAATATCATGAATCGAGGTGATTGATCCTCCCTTTGTATCTTATCTCCCTTTTCATATGGATTCATATTTTCCTATATTATGATAGTGACAAATTAGGCTTAATAAAATATATATTTTTTAATAAGAATAACGTAAAAATTATACACAAGAAAAAGTAATTTTTTTGTTTTTTTATTTTTTTAAATATTATTTTTATTTTTATTTTTTTTAAAAATGGTTATTAAAGGAAAAATGAGAAACAAAATATATATATAAGTAGCCCTCAAAATTTCTCCAAAAAAAATTATTAGATAACCAAGCCAGATCCCTTTTTTTCTAAAAATAATACTATATTTGATTATATTTTATTTTTTGTTAATTAAATTTCCAATTTTTTTTAATTTATATGGAAAAAACTTGATAGTAATAAGAGATTTTTCTATTTGTGAAAGAAATATAAATTTTGATAGAGAAAATTGTGTTCAATAAAAGGAATATATCAAAATTTTAATTTTATATTTTTCGTTATAATTAATTTTTTGTTATAATTAATTCATCTAATGCCGATCAACATTTTTATAGCCTTCCCATTAATGCAACAAGTAACACAAATAATGTACCTGATAGTTCTAAGTAGGGATACTTTCTCCTAGACATGCTCGGCCCCTGTGTCGAGCTCCCCATTAATTCAACAATATGCATGATGTAGATAAATCAAATCCTATAAGGGATAGTCATAGTGGAGGCTTGTTTTACTAGGTAAAAAACCTCATAGAGCAGGTGTCTAGACTGACTGTAATACGAGCGGACCACTCGAGTAGAGAAGGAATAGCTTACCAGTAGCAGGGCTTTTCGGTCTCACTGTTAGTCCTTCCCATCCTAAGACGTGTGTTATTATAGAATTCTTCCCTGGAGCGTTGCTGCATATCAGGTATCTGATGTCTCGGGAGCGTATTCACATCTCCGAATAAAGTATCTTCGAAGACTCAGATGGATGCGCGAGGAGAGATAGTTATATAATAATTCACATATTATCAAAAGGGTATATAAGCAAGCAAATAACATATTATGTCATTAAACACAATATCCAAAAACTGATAAGCACGTAAAAAAATAATAAAGTCATGTAGAAGACCATGTTTACAAGCTCGAATACTAGTTATGTCCCCAGCGGAGTCGCCAGAGATGTCACAACCCTTTTCCGCACGACAGCATAAGGATTTTCCAATTTAAGTGTCGTTATTAATTAAGAGATTATTTTAATTTTCAGAGTCGCCACTTGGAATTGAGTTAAGATTTTTCAAGTCACCTTTTCGTTTTTAACCCCTAACAAAAAGGAAATGACTCTTTTAGTTTTGGTCTGCGAACCAGAAATTCGGGTAAGGAATTCTGTTGACCGAGGGGAAAGTGTTAGGCATCCCCTCTAGTCCCGTGGTTCTACCATAGTCGCTTTATCAACTTTTATGACTTAAACTAATTTTTTGAATATTATATTATAAAAACAAATGTATTTACCCTCTTTCTTTGATTTATCTTTAACATATTTAAAACTATTCTATTTTATAAGCATGTCAAGTTTTTATATATTATTAGTATTTATTTATTTATTTATTTATTTATTTTATTGTTTCAAGATTTTGTTTGCTTCTTAATTTATCTTTTTATTTTTTTATTGTATTTTTTGTTTCTCTTTCTTATTTCTTTTGTACTAATTTTTCACGTTTTTTTTAAACTTTCCTTATGTTTTTTTTTCTATATTTATTTTTCTTCTTTTTCTTTTTTACCCTTTATAATAGTTTTTTTATGATAATAATAAAATATTTTATTATATTTTTTAACACTATACTTTTTGTTGTTGTTTTTTTTGTTTTTTTTTAAAAAGTATTTTTTGTTTTTATTTATTTATTTTTTATTTTTTCCTATACATTTTCTCCATTCTTTTTATTATATTTTTTATATTATTATTTTTCTAATTCAAATGTTCCTTCTCCATTGATTCTTTTCTTCTTTAGTTATTCACGTATTCTATCTCTTTTTCTTATTCCATTTTTATTTTTATTATTTTTAATAGCATCCAAAAAATAATAATGTAAGACAACACACATAATAATATAATATAAAATATAATTTAATGTTTTTCTAAAACACAATCAAACAAAGAATTAGTAAGACATGAATATAAAAATTTGGATAACTACACATATTATGATTATAAAATTAGCATCTTTACATAATAACCACACATATTATCATTATAAAACTAAATACGAAAAATAAGAACAGACTTGGACAATAATTTTACTTAAGGATGAAATAAATGATGGGTTATTTAATATGAAATAAACTACTATTTGTTATAGCAATTTCACACTAAATATAAAAATATAAACGATCTAAACATAAAATTGACGTGAAATATTTGAACATACTTCATATAAAAATATAATGGTTTAACCATATGTGAAATTTGAAAACTTTAATATATTGCAATCAATGCTTGTATAATCATGATATTAAATTATACAATAAAAATTAAATAGTATATCTTGCAAAAATTCCACCAAAAGAAAACAATCCGAACTCGAAACCACGAAAATAAACCTCAACTTCAACTCTTATTTGTGAGTCAAAGCAAAACATGAAATAAAATGTGAATTGATTTTTCTGTTTGTGAGTCATTTTCTTCCTTTTTGTGTATATTTTTCTTTTTCTTTTCACGTTTGGCCTCCCTTTTTTTTTATTGAGTCTATGTCTATATGTACAGTGATTAGGTGTGTAGTAGTGTGTAACGTGTGTGCAGGTTCGGTGTGTAGTGTGAGTGGGGAGTATGGGAGTTGGGTCATGGGGTCGTGGGGTGTATGGGAGTGGGGTAGTGATAGTTTAGATTGTTTATAAATTAATTATATCACTACTAAAAAAAGGCCAAAAAGAGACCTAGAAAAGAGACCTCACGAGGTCTCTTTTCGGAAAAAAGAGACCTCAACGCTAGGTCAGTAAAATGTAGGTCACTTTTTTACAGACACCTCATGAGGTCGCCAAATGGAGACCTCACAAGGTCACCAACAAATAATCTGATTTTTTACAAAAAGGAGACCTCACGAGGTCACTATTATATTATTTAATTTAATTTTATATTTTTTATATAGAGACCTCATGAGGTCACAATTTTATAATATTATTTAATTTTATATTTTAATTAAGAGACCTCATTAGGTCGCTAAGATATTATTTAATTTAATTTTAGATTATTTTAAAGTAGAGACCTCATGAGGTCTCTTTTCTGCATTTATATTTGGAGACCTCACGAGGTCTCCATTATGATATTTACGGAAAATATAATGCAGAAAAGAGACCTCATGAGGTCTCTTTTCTACATTTATAAAATGTTAATTAGAGACCTGATGAGGTCTCCATTTTGAAATAGCTGAAAAAATTAATACAAAAGGGAGACCTCATGAGGTCTCTCTTCTGCATTTATAAAATAGAAAATGGTAAATAGAGACCTCATGAGGTCTCTAATGTGAAATATCTGGAAAAATTAATGCAAAAAAGAGACCTCATGAGGTCTCTATTATGAAATATCTGGAAAATTAATGCAAAATAGAGACCTCATGAGGTCTCTTTTTCTAGAAAAAAACTGGCAGAAAATTATTATTTCTGCGGCTTCTCATCACCTGTCATTTTAATTCAGTACCCAAATCAAACTCAAAGAGCTTCAAAAACTCAATTGAAGCAATACATTTACTAAATATTCTCTTATCAACTCAATTGCAACTCACTTCAACATAATTATATATTAAACAAAAACCATGATATCCATAAGTTATATAATACATTCCAACGTTATCATGTATTCACATAACAAATAATTCCCATCACAAAATTATAAAGTTAACAAAATGATCCATAAGTTAGCTATCACAAGTCTAAACTTCACTAATGTGGTAGTGTGTTTTCCACATAATCATCACTTTCTTCATCACTACTCTCATGGGTCATATTTCTTTGTTGACCATACATTGGATATTGAGTAGGTTGAGATTGAGGAGGTCGAGGAGGGAAAGTGACATCACCAGAACAAGGGGGAATCCCTCCTGAGGCAAGTAATGCATCGAATTGAGCCTTAAGACCCGCAAACTGTAATTCCAACTGCCTTTCCCTAGCCCGTGATTCTTCGGCTTGGCTAGATAGCTCAACAATCTTTTTCTCCATAGCCAAATTTTTCTTCATTGATTCATCATGATTTGAACTATTTAGGCCTTCAAACTCAGAAGAAAATTCACGAAAGGTTTTGTGCGGCATTCCATATGCATACCCATATCTACTCGGCCCACAAGTCAAGTCTAACCAAACTCTCTCATCCTGTTCTTGAGTAAGTGGCATACCTCGATTTTCTTCAGGCAGAGTTTGTTGTAAATCCTCCAAAGCTTGAAGATATCGATTCTAAATTGAATGTTATCATATGAGAATATAAATTTAGAAAATAAGTAATTATTTTTTAAAATTAGAGCCTTACATAGGTCACTTCAGCTCGCGGTTCAACCCACACGTCTGGATCTTCAGGATTTTTCTTCTTTCTAATGTGTGTTGCCTTAAATGCCTCAGCTTGAGTTATCGGTCTTCCTAGTTCCTTTTCCTACATAAAATAATAAAGTTATAATCAAGAGTAATTAAATATTAACACATAAAATATATAAACACAAAGAAAAATGATACACACCAATTTTCTCCTCACACTTCCTAGACTTTGAGCCCCACTTGTGTGTAGAGAACCACCCTTAGTAGATGATCTTGCCTTTTTACCGATCTCACTCATCTGCTTAAATCTTGGATCATATTTTCAATGCACGAGTAATTTTGCCCAATCCTCCGATAGAACCCAGCTAGGTTTGCTATTATCTCTACGAGCTTTATTAAACAAACTAGCAAGAGTATGCGTAGCTTTCTTGTGAAAGTTTGCACAAATTTTGGCCTCATGTTCCGGACGCCAAGCACATTTTTTCTACAATCAAAGCATAAATTATTTTATTTGATAAGTATTAATGAAGACAAGTATTTTAATAGTGTTAAACAAATAAATTCGAATATACCCTGAACTCCAAAAATATTTGTCTCTTGAGATTGCTAGGGAACTTGCCCCATGTAGGATAAGCATCTCTATAGAGTTCTTTGATTGTCTGAGAAATGATCCCCACAGCATCATCTGGATTGAAACTCAACAGCATCTGGTTTTTCATAATTCAAACATTGACATTTATTACAAGGACACTTAATCATACCACTACGTTGAAAAGGATCTAATGTCTTAGCATACTCCACAAAACCAATGACACCTTCTACAAATTCAGGTCTTAGCCCCATTCGACCAAAATTAGTCATATTATACATCCAACTACGATCCATCTACATAAGAATCATAAATTAAATTTGTCAAGCACTAACACAATAGTTACAAATTTAACTTATTAACCAACTTAACAAATTTCTAAGTCTAATTAGTCTAGTTTTAAATAAATTCTAATACTATAGTAACAAGTTTAACTTATTAACTAACTTAATAAATTTCTAAGTTTAATTAGTTTAGTTTAACTTAATACTAACACGATAGTTCCAAACTTAAAGCTAAGTGTCAACACTAGATGGACACAAATTGATTTTCAAAAGAAAATCAATTTTGTCATCAATAAGATCAACTAGTGTTGGTACTTATGCTTAACAAATAATTATATCTAAAATTTAAAGCTAAGTGTCAACACTAGATGGACAAAAATTGATTTTCAAAAGAAAATCAATTTTGTCATCAATAGGATCAACTAGTGTTGGTACTTATGCTTAACAAATAATTATATCTAAAATTTAAAGCTAAGTGTCAACACTAGATGGACACAAATTGATTTTCAAAAGAAAATCAATTTTGTCATCAATAGGATCAACTAGTGTTGGTACTTATGCTTAACAAATAATTATTTCTAAAATTTAAAGCTAAGTGTCAACACTAGATGGACACAAATTGATTTTCAAAAGAAAATCAATTTTGTCATCAATAGGATCAACTAGTGTTGGTTGTTAAGCTTAACAAATAATTATTTCTAAATTTAAAGCTAAGTGTCAACACTAGATGGACACAAATTGATTTTCAAAAGAAAATCAATTTTGTCATCAATAGGATCAACTAGTGTTGGTACTTATGCTTAAACAAATAAAATATGGATTTAGAATTTGAAACTTACGAGATTTTATAACGATCTCAAATTAATATACATTGCAAGAGAATTCATGGGATTTAATATTTCCTTACCATCCAGAGAAGATAATTATTCATTAGATAAAAAGTTAGAATCTCAACAATAAATATGAATTTGTTATCGTCACTATGTACTTTGACATCCCATCCAAACTTTCAAATATAAGATCGATATAGCAAATAATGAAAATGGTTTGTAACATATCACATGAGTCCACTTTCAAACAAATTGATTCATGTTCACATGAAAATGGTTTGTAACATATCACAATAAGATATAAATATATAACAATACAATCAAATGAACCTCAAATTCATCTCAATTATCTAACACATTTAGTTTCAATATATTTTCTGCATTTATAATTATAGAAAAAAACTGAAAGAGATGATTGAATTTTAGTATTGAAGTGTTTGATGTAGAGTGGAATATGAGAGTATATATATAAGAAATTTTGTAAAATATAATTTTGTTGTTATATAGTTTGAAAGTTCCTTTGTGATTGTATCTTGTTGCTTGAAGTTGATTCATGTTTTGTTATTCTTTGGAAGTATTTAATTTAATACCAGTTTTGCTGCGACATAGGTGTTTTGAATATGACTTTTTACTCATCTTTATTCTATTCGTTTTGATTTAATTTCCTTACCTTCATTGGCAGGGTCTAGCTTACAGGCTGGTGAATTTGCACTTTTGCAAAACGAAGAGGTGATGTGCACATTTCCCCTTGGCTGGATGGAGGTTTTTTCATCTTCCCATCTCTATTTGATAGCATACCAAGTGGCTTGGAAAGTTAGTAGAACATAGGCTTGCATCGAAAGTTTAGGAGCTACACGATGAGCAGCGTGGAGTTGAGACTATTTTTCTGTGATAGACTCTTCTGTTGAATTCTCAAAGCAGTTGCCCTTGTATATTGGGTTAATCACAGATTATAAGATAATTCGATTTCTGAATGTTGATTGTTACTGAACATCTTTTTTGGGTGTGTTGAGTAATAGGTTTTTTAACGACTCGTCTCTGAACTATTTTGAGTATGTTTTAACTGTTGATAATACGTTTTACAACGCCATTTTCTGCAGTTCTTTTGTGGAAAGTTGAGCTTATTAGTGCAATCTCTTGCTCTGCTACTAAATAGTTGAAGTCAGGATCCAGAATACTTAAAACACTTGTCTGAGAAAGAGTTCCACCCCAAACAACATATTCTTAGGAGTTGAAAGTTTGAAAGCTTAAATGAAGCTTCGGTCAAATAGCAGATGAAATTTATAATTGATTATTTTTCAAAGCAGATTGAGTCTTCTTTTGTTTCTGAACCAAAAATACCATACAACCAATTAGCCATCGTTGATGTTGAACATCTTGTAGCAATATTAAATTATCTATGATTGAAGTTAGAGAGTTGGGTTCAACTATTGAGGTTATTTTAGTTAGTTTCAATACACATTTAGTTTCAATAACCAAAAATAAATAAATTTACCTGGAGATGGAGGCGCTGTGCTACTGCTGAGGCGCTGCAACTGACGGCGGCTGGCGAGCTGGCGGCGGCTGGCGAGCTGGTGGCGCGAGACCTGGCGGCGGAGCGAGAAGGTCGACAGAGAGCGAGGGTCGACAGAGATAGCGAGGGTGGACAGAGATAGCAATGCGAGAGGGTCGACAGAGACAGAGAAAGAGAGAGGCGGCAGAGAGGCGGTCGACGATCGACGACGAGAAAGAGAGACGCGACGATCGACGACGAGAAAGAGAGAGGCGCGCCGTGACGAGGTCAGTGAGAAAGAGAGAGAGGCGCGCAGTCGTGTAAAAAAATTAAGAGAGGGAAGAAAGAGTTATTTTAATTTTGGCTAGGTTTTTGGTTTTGTCTAAGAGACCTCATGAGGTCTCTAACTTTTTAAATATTCAATTAAATTAAATTTTTATTTTTAATTTAACAAGTATAGACCTCATGAGGTCTCTACTTGTTAAATTAAAAATAATAATTTAATTTAATTGAATAGTTAAAAAATAAGAGACCTCATGAGGTCTCCAATTTTATGAGAATTAGATTAAAAATTTAAAATTTTTAAATAAGTTTGGTAAAAAAAATTATTCATTAAATTGACCTCACGAGGTCTCTCCTACATTAAAAAAAAATTAAAAGATATTAATTTAAATAGCGACCTCATGAGGTCTCTTATTATTGACCTATTTTTGAGGTCTCCATTTTTAGGTCTCTTTTTGGTCTTTTTTTAGTAGTGTATATAACATTATAATTATAAAAATATTAATTATTTTGCATTAAAAACAACAATGATACTAAATGGCTAAAAATATATAACTAAGAAATGATTGTGTATTTATTACTCTAAATTAAAATAAAAAGATATATATTTTTTGTAACTTTATTTCTTTTTAAACAATTAAAAATAAAGTTCTTAAAAATAAATGATTTATATATATATATATATAATATAATATTTTAAATAATCTTAATAAAATAATATAAAAGTCAAAAAATATTTTATTTAGATTTATAAAAATATTTATGCTTTAAAAAAATTAGTGTTAAATTTAAATTCGATCAAAAATTACGTGTCTACAAATATAATTGTATATTGCATTTGCTGACTCTTTGTATATTATGTGTTACAAAATCTTGTCCACATTGCATTATAGTGCAATTTTCACATGCAATTTATATGTAGATGACAAGTAGCAAAACAAACTTGTGTGTAAAATTTGTACTGGTTTGCGTTTTTGGATTCTCTTGTTCTTGTTCCTATCTCAACAAAACATTAGCATAACACATGTGCGTCATATGAAACAACCTTGTGGTGTAAAATTTGTACTGGTTTGTATTTTTGGATTCTCTTCTTATTGTTTCAAACTTATCTCAACAAATTAGCATAACACATCATATATTTTCAGTCACTTATTCTCATGTTGAAATCTACACATCATATTGTGTTATAGATACGATATATCTGGTCAATGAGGCTGCATTCTCATGTAATAAAACTTCTTGATAAAAAAATATTTTCTTTAAACAAAACTTTATATAGTACGAATTTAAAATAATCAAATTTTAATACAAATTAATATAAAAACGAAAGACAGGATATACATTATAGAGAAGTGGGACATGTTAAATCTTCAAAAAGCAATAACGTGGATTTTTTTTATTGTAAGATTATATATTACATATAATTAGGGAGTTACACATAACGTGGCATTATCATTACTAAAAGACGTATATATATCCAATTTTAATCATAGTTTCTTTTTGTACATGATATTGAGGTTGACCTTCAAACAGTGATTATGTAAATGTTTTGAACACATTATTTAATTGGCCACTAACAATGTAATATTTGGTGTTATTTATTTAATGGTTGGTTATTTAGTTATCACACAATTTCTTTTGTTACCATACATTTTTTTTAGTTTCGTACCTAAATTATTAAGAGTGAGTTTTATTCATAAGTTATCGCTTATTAATTTAAAAAACACACATCTTTCTTTTATGACATTCTCCAGTGTGTAATATACTCACTTTTTTATTTTAAAAAATTTCTCACATCACACTGCACATGAACAAAACATTTTAACTCGAAATTAAATAATTATTAGCATTAGTTAAAATTAAAGATCAAAAAATTAATATAAAATGTTTTTCTTTCCTGACTCTTTTACTTCCTCTCGCCGTACAACCCTCCCACACCCTACCCCACCCCACACCCCAAAAACAAAAAATCTGCTTTGTTTACGGTTGTTTTATAAATGTATTTAAATTTTTTTGTTTTTACTTAATCTCCCTTTTCCCCTTCAAATTTTAATTTAGATAATTTTTTTAAACAAAAATTCTACCAACTCCATCTAAACTCCAATGCCAATTACTTTTCTTGTTTTGTGTTAGAATAGATATATAATTATCGAAATTATCTTTTACTTGTCGCTATGTACTCTTTTAAGAATAAAAACTTTATTTATCTTATATTCGATATATAAATAGAAAAGAAATCAAAAATATATATGTATATTTAATGCAAAACAAGAAAGATTTTCAAAACTAAAAAGTAAAGTAGGAATGAAGGAATAATTATAATGGGGTAGAATTTTTATTTCTTAAAAATAAAATAATATCAATCTTTTGGGGGATTAGTGGGTGGGTGGGTGGAGGGTGAAGTATGGATTCGTTTTTAAAAAATTATGAAAAAAACTTTTTTTTTAAAAAAAAGCCCGGTGGATTTTAGGGGGGCGGGGGAGGTTGTGAAGTAATGTAACAAAAATAATTTATATATATATATATATATATATATATATATATATTGGAATAGCAATAATTTAATCTTTAATTTTAATCAATTTAATATTAATATTGTTATTTATTTTTAGTCAAAGCGGAATATTTATCTTTATGAAATGTCATGTGTCAAGATTTTTTCAAATAAAAGAGAAATTATGTTATACACATGTGTGTGTTTTAAACTAATAAGTGATATTTTAGATACGGCAAAGGATCAAATATACTCATGTACTATATGAAATATTTATATATATCCTTAGTTATACTTTTGGGTCAAATATACCCCTTTTGTTATACTTTAAGGCTAAATATGACCTTATGACTAACTGAAAACAGGTGGATGGCTAAGATTGAAAGAATTATTCAATTTAAATTATATCAAATTTGAATATAACCCTCTACACCCAAATAATTTAATCTGACCTAATTTATATCATTGACCCACCTGTATGTGCCAATGGAGGGAAGTGAACGATGAGTTTTTTTATAACATTGATCAACCAACTGGTTGAATATGCCGTTGGCACCAACTGAAGAGCAATTTGACTATGAAAAAGAAATTTTTTCAAGGTAAAAAAGAAAAAATAGCTCTGTAGATCGAGAATGTTGTCAATGGAACAACTCAGGTGAGCATTGGTAAACGATGGAAAGAGTTTCTTGATTACAATGACATAATTGGCTTTATATTTCATGATGATGCAAAGAATCTTGACAGAGTTGCCAAGAATTGAGTTGGAAACCTAAATAAGCCATAAAAATGTAAAAATGACCAAAATAAGCCACTATTTTAGTTACTAACTAAAATAAGCTTAGTGGAAGAAAAGGTTCCACTTCATCTAATTTTCTAAACGTTTTCCGTTACTGTCATAATGTGTATTTTTAATGTATAACGGAACTTTTTCTTACACTTTATAAAATATAAGTAAAACTTACACTTTATAAAGTGGAGTTTTTTCTTCCACTTTATAGAAAATTACTTTACCTTTTCACCTTCTTCTTCTTTCTTTCACTTTCATGCTTCTAAGCTTACACTTTGAAGATTAACATTGATGGTCCCAATCTGATAACTGAAGCGGCCCCACACTAAATAAATTAAAATTTTGGAGTAGCACAACCCGAGAACATAACAATCCGTCCCTACAAATTATATAAATTAGGTATTTATTTTACATCTCATATTTTATTTACTTAGAATGTGTTTCATTTATATCATCTTGTGTCTAGTATAGTATCATTTTGCCTAATGGTTCTGATTCACAGAGTAAATTATAACTTACATGTTCTTAAATTATTTTGATTTTATTTTACAATGGAATAGTAAAAATATTAAGAAAAAAAGAGCTGACTTAACATTCTTTCGTATTCCTAATTTAGATTTTATTTCTGCGTGTTAGTGGAATAATTATTGAAGTTCATAAGAGGATTAGTTGCTCAATCTCTATGTTGTATTAAATTTGAAAATAAATTTCGAAAAAGAAATATTCCTATGGTCCAACTTTGGATCGTACTTTAAAAAGGAGATTGGAATTTTGAATTGTATAGTAAAGTTGATTTTTTTTAATTTTGTGAGAGTTCTTTAAGATACCCATTAGCTTTGACAAAATGATATTAATGATTTTTGAGAATGATATTAAACCACAAAGTTATAGTGCTAATTTGTTTTTATCTTATTATTTAACTACAATAGAATGAATCAAAATATAATGATGCAAACACCTGAAGCTAATCTGGCAAAGTAAAAATACACTAAGGATGTGTTGGGAGCTCTGTACAATCTGGCAAATTAAAAAAAAAATATCACATACTAGACATATAGGGAGTCTAGCAACTAATTTAGTGTAGATTCCTTTTTGTATGTGTTATAAACAATTCCTTTCACAAAATATAATTACCAGCATATTCCCAAGAAAATATCCCAATGGTCTTTCTTACAAGTGATTGTTTACTTGTTCAAATACTACTTCGGTAACACTGTTTGGGTGATTGTTTACTATTTCTGTGATTTTGTTTTAGTAATTTTTTTTGGAGTTAGCAGACTCAAGTTATTTCACCAACTTGAGCTGAAAGCCGAGAGAGTTATATCGTTATTCTTTGTTAGATTTCGATTAATAGTAAAAAGCATTCTTCATGATTATGTAATAGTTAATAACTAAGAATTTTAAACATTATTTATTTAAAATATTCTCGATCATCATATATGTTCTCACTACTTACTCAATTAATATTCTTTTTTTTCTTTTACCCCCTTCACAATTCAAAAGCTAAAACCTTGTTGAGGTACCTCGACAAATAATAAGAGGTATAATATAGAATTTCACTTTTACCGCAGAGTTCCAACAAAGCTATAGAAGTAAATAAAAAGCAGAACTGTCTAGGCATTAATATGTCAAAATATAATTATATTATACGAATTAATATAATTTTGGTTACAGTATACAATGGAGCGTGTTGTGAATCCTGGACCGATTGATCATACACTTCTTCTCTCTCAGCATGAGCATAAATCAGAATTGTTATGGAAAGGTGAGATACCATTAGTAGCCTTATGAGGACGGTGCGCATGAATGATGCCTGAAATTTATTTCGTTTGCACCAATCTCATGATGTGTTGAGGAGATCTTACGTAGGTCCGAACTGTATGATGTAGTTTGTGTGGGAAGGCAGTATGATCGTGTCCTTGTTACAGCTATGGTTGAGCGTTGGAGGCTAGAGACTCATTGCTTCCACTTACCTTTTGGTGAGGTCACGATTACATTGCAGGATATGCAGGTCTTGTTTGGTTTGCACATTGATGGTGATGTTGTGTATATTCAGGATGCTACCCGGAGGATTCGTCCATGGCGTACTTTATTAGAGACTCTCACAAGATGCACCATAGCACCTACTGATATGGATGGTGCGAGTCGGGTGAGGATACATAGCTTTACCGGCTACTTGCGAGATCAGTTACAAGTAGATCCGATAAGAGATGCTACTCCAGTGGAACGAGTGGAGAGTATTGCTAGACTTTACATGCTTGTTATATTAGGGGACATCTTATTTCCGAACTCTTCAGGAAACCTTATTAGTTTACAATACTTGGCGTTCGTAGATCCTATCCACGATGTAGGTAAGCACAGTTGGGGCAGTGCAGTGCGTGCTAGTCTACTTGTACCGTGCACTTTCTCGGGCATCTATCAGTAATGTGATTGACATTTGCGGATTTATTCTTCTCTTTCAGGTAACTTTACTTAAGTTTTAAAATACATTCAAATGTAAAAATCTTTAGCATTATACCGTACAAGAAAATTTTTTCTATATTCAATTTTTTAAAATATTTAAATTACATACAAATAGTTTATTTTCTTTGCCTGCTTCTTTCGACAGAAACTTGCATTGATAAAGCACACGATGTTATTCTATTAGAAAACCTACATAGTTTAAAAAAAAAGGGGTCCAACCAAAGGTTGAAACTTACTTCATAATAAATATGAATAGTTATTATAAAACCTACATAGTTTTAAAAAAGATTCACATACATTTTCCTACAGCTTTAAAAAAATAATATATATATATATATATATATATATATATATATATATATATATATATATATATATATATATATATATATATATATTGTTAATGATGATAATTTAATTATTTTGTTTGTCACATCAAGGTTTGGTGTTGGGAGAGGGTCTTGCTTGTACAACCATCATCTCCTCCGGCGTTGGACGCGTGTAAGTGATAGTGATACTGAGTCATATCATGTTCATATTCCAATTAGAGACCAGTTAGACCGCATGACGGAGAATCAGGTACATCAAATAATTTGTGCAACTCTACTAAAACAATTAAAAAATATAAATTATATATAAAAATAAATCAATAATAATTTTATTTGTATACTAATCAGTTAATGTTGATTTTATTCAATTGTTATATTTTAAAAATAGTTTCACCGTACAATGAGATTTTACATACACTGCCTCATTATTGTATGGTCGATGAGCCTCTATGGATGGCATGTGTCCCTATGTTTTGCCTAGAGATTGTTAAAGTGCACTCTCCTGATAGAGTAATGCGTCAGTTTGGTCATTCCCAGCATGTACCTGTGATTGTTGGGGAACCAACCACTATGTGTATGATCAGCGTAGGAGGCTTGGACCAAAGGTTCTTGAAATGATGGATAAATATTTTCGTGATTGGGGTAATCTACATTAGAGTTTAGCGGTGGAGGTAAATGATGGTACTAGCGGGGCAGGGTATAAATTATGGTACATGCGGCATGGAAGATTTCTTATAGGTAGGCCTGCATTAGAGGTTGATGTATCGTCAGGCTTTGTTCATTCCGCTGATACTAGTATTGCAATGTCCAGAGGACTATTTAAGTTGTATAGTCTTGCATTACAGTGGCAGAGAGACACAACCTCAGTTTCACATGGTGAAGAGGTATCTCAGATTGTTAAAGATACATTGGTTGAGGCCGAAATACAATTTAGAGAGCCATTTTTTGAGGGAGATCCTTTATTTGAACATGTGCGTGCAAGAGGACCCAGACGTGGACGGATGGGGCATAAAAGTAGAGCTCGAGGACGTGCTCTAGGACGTGGCGCTGGTGGTATGTCTATTCCTCCAGACATAGAGGCAGAGGTGAGAGTAGAGGCTGATGATTTGCATGTTCATCAGTTTGGCACGTCAGACATCATGAATTTATTACATATGTCATTTGATCCTCATTCAAGACCGACTCGAGATGTGGAAGAATCGGACGTATGAGCTATGATTCAACAATAGATGTTGGAGATTATATACCTGATATGATGGTAAGCATTAACAATTAATTATAAACTTAAAACATTACTAAGTTATATAAATATTTCAAAATAAATAAACAAAACTATTTATATATTTTTGTAGGGCACATTAGTTACTGTCCATTGTGACAACGAAGATACTACTATTTATAACACTCTAAATTTTATCGAAGGATTGCTTGATGATCCAATTGAATCACAGGTTCGTGTTATTTATCTATTTAATACAATTATTTTCTTTAATTACTGAATGAAGGGTCTTTTGTTTTAGTTATCGAGAATTCGAGATGCTTGACCAAACAGTCTATAAATATGTTCTCCGAAAATAGTAGGTGGAAGGAAAAAAACAATTTTGAGATCCCATGAATAAGGCGATAGAATCTCAAACTTTGGTGTTGAAACATCATACATGCACACATAAGTGGAAGTGACTTGAATGTCTATCACCTCTAACAATACACAACTTGCATCACATTGCATATTCCTATCATTTAAACTTTTATTTTTTAATTTCTACTATCTAACTTTGTATTGCAGATCACCTTATCACCACTCTCGTCTTCAGATGTTACTTTCAATATGCCAGTGGATGATATGCTGTAAACACACGAAAGAAAAAAACTTGCTAAAAGAATTGTAAAGAATGTGAACATAAAGAACCTTCCGGCCTAAAAAAGGAAGAGGAACAATGAACATGAAGATGGATATATGGGACTTAGACCACGAGATATTTTACGGATTTCAAAAAAGGGTTGTGTAACATAATATTATTATATTTGTGTATGAATCTTTTTTTGAGGGTATATAGTAAATTATTCTAATCATATATAGTTTTATTTTGGTGTATGTATCTTTTTTTGTGGTGTATAGTATTATTGTTTTAGTTATATATTATTATTATTATTATTTTGTGTATGTATTTTTTTCTTTTAAAAGTGAATGAAAAAATTTGAAAATTTAAAGATGACTTGAAGATGATCAAAAGTTTGAATAAAAAATTAGAGATAATGCCCAAGTACCCCCTCAACCTATGCCCGAAATCTTAGAGACACACTTATACTATACTAAGGTCCTATTACCCCCTGAACTTATTTTATTAATAATTTTTTACCCCTTTTTAGCTTACGTGGCACTAACTTGTGGGCCCAACGATGGTTGACTTTTTTTCTGAACTAGTGCCACGTAGGCTAAAAAGGGGTAGAAAATTACATATAAAATAAGTTCAGGGGGGTAATAGGACCTTAGTATAGTATAAGTGTGTCTCTGGGATTTCGGGCATAGGTTGAGGGGGTACTTGGGTATTTTTCCAAAAAATTACATAAAAATTGATACAAGAATAAATTAACATAATTAAACATCTTTCTTTAGCTACTACCACCATATGAGGCGTTTCGAGTTCGTGAATGATAGTTGCGCCTATCATGGCCTATTTGTTTGCGGGTGGTTTTATTTATGCTCCACTTTTCGTAAATAATTTTTATTTTCTATAATAAGAAAGGGACTATCAATCCAATACTTTTCACCGCCGAGTGGATTGAATTGTACAAAGTAGATTTTTTTGTAGCTATGCTCCCATGCTTGATACCCAATTTGGTCAAATCCCTTTATTGCATGAGAACACAGAATGTGGTATGATTTTCATTTACCACATTGACATTTTCCTTGTGATGCACTTACAATGTGCTTATTACCACCACGACTATGATGCATATGTGTTTGCACCTCAAATATGTTTTTCCTTTGTTGGTGGTAGTTGATCAGTGTGTGTCGTTGTGACTTTTTTCTATTATCCTCAAAAATCTTGAATGATTTAGGCATCCATTGTTGCATTTCCTGTACTAGATGATTAACAAATTTTGATCTTGTAACAAATTGATTCATAATTTGATTGTAAGTGAGTCTTACCATTGCAGTAACTGGCAGATCCCTTGTTGATTTGAGAAGACCATTGAATGATTCAGAACTGTTTGTTGTCAGCAAGCCACATCTCTTACCTCCATCCCTTTGCAATATCCATTTGTCAAGATCATTCTTCATTAGCCACACATGTGCTTCCGCATTAATCTCCTTGATCACTTTCATTTTTTTCGAAAAAAATTTCTCCTGACAGTGATTTGTAGTTGCCCATAACAGGTTTTTCAAAGTGATGTTTTTGAATTTGTTTTTTGAAAATTTTCTTGCAAATGTCTCAAACAAAAATGATGGAACCCAAATGGAGCCTGCCAATTCGGGAGAATTATAAATGGATAGAGTATTTCGTGATGCCTATCTGATATCAATGTGACCCCTCTACGACCCTTGACAACGTGCAAGTGCTAATGATCCAAAAGTAAAGTCCATGTCTCTATGCTCTCATTTGCAACTATTGCAAATGTCAAAGGTACTATAGAGTCGTTACCATCTATTGTAATCGCAATCAACAACTTGATATCATATTTTCCATAGATCGATATAACAGGACGACAATGCACAAACCCATCAATGTATTATTTAAAATCCCAAAAGACATAGTAGAATACATCTTCAATGACATCAACACGCCGCTCTGTTTTCCATTTTACTATTGTTCCAGGTTTGAAGTGTTTCAAAGCTTCCATGAACCTCGGTAACTCGGCAAAAGAACTCTCCCAAGTACCATAGACTTTTTCAAAAGCCCGCTTGCGACCAAGATAGGTTTTTCTTCTACTTATCGAAATGTCATATGCTTTAAGAACAGTTGTTTGACAGTCTTTGATGGGAAACCTGAAAACTAATAATAATATTAATTATCAAATAAAAACTAATATTTTCTTATTAATAAGAATCATCTAAGGATAAAATAGTTCATTGGCTTTCTTTCTATATCAACACGGAGGACGTTGGCAATCATCTCAACATCCAAGTTGAAATGTCCTTCGCGACATGTACCCATATTACATGTATGTTCTTCAATGTGTCTTCCAACTTTTTACATGTTAGTATGTTTATCAATAAAAGAAGTCAATCTAAATTAATATCCTTGTTCTACAGGCCTGCAAACAAGTCACCGTGATTTTTTTGTCGATTTAATAACAAAGTACTCCCTTGCTACTTTCAGATATAGAATTTAACTGCTCTTTGCAACTGCTTCTTTGAATTGAATAATATGCATTTTTCAATATAAATAGCACCATTCATGAAATCTTCTGGTTCATGCCACGTACGTTATGATGTATACTAATCATATGTATCACCAATGATATTTGAACCATCCGGGAGATGATCAAGATAAGGAATTTCATGATTACGTAATGGGCTCATGGACATTGGTCTTGGCGATCGATTGAGATTCAAAAAATCATCATCACTAGATGATGCCAAAAATGGAACATTATCTTCTGATTCCTCGGCATTAGGCAAATCATCACTATCACTAGCTGAAGGTGAGCCATAATTAGGAAGGTCACGATCATTGATATTCCAGGATCACTAGGTTCATCTTATGTAATATTTTCCCTATATATGTAAAAAAGTATAAATATTTCGTTCATGCGATTAACTTACTTAAATAAACAAAATCAAGCGTTGGACATACTAATAATCATCTGCACCAAAAGTAGGCGAGACATGAAAATTTGAGGATGTTCCAACATTTTCCGTCGTTTCAAAGTGTGAGAACTGACCAAAATAATTATCTAGTCCATAACTTGGAGCAATATTCCTATCTTGCTGAGGTAAAGCGCTACAAAATATATAATAATAAGAAAAATAAATCATATAAACTAATAAATAATTGAAAAAATCAACAAATATTGATTGAAATATAATTATTGAGCATTACCAATCACTTTCATTGATAGATTCATTTAAATTAAAA
Source organism: Solanum lycopersicum (assembly GCF_036512215.1). Lineage (NCBI taxonomy): Eukaryota > Viridiplantae > Streptophyta > Magnoliopsida > Solanales > Solanaceae > Solanum > Solanum lycopersicum. The sequence goes on from NC_090805.1 coordinate 20,859,719, forward strand.
TCATATCGGCTGATAAGAATATTTTGATAATGAGTCATGTAAGGAAAATCAGTAGATTGAGTTATTGGAAATTCATCAAAGCTATTACGAGTTTCTAATTGGGGATTGACATCGACTGATAAATGAGAACGTTGTTGACTAATCTTAGGCTCCTTCCTAACATAGATTTCAAGTATTGTTAACTTGATTTGATCTATGTGGTCATTTGGAACCCCCAAAAAGTCGGTCAACGATTCGTCATAATGGATAATCCACTCTCCAAAATTAACTTGTCCTTATGATAAAAATGAAGTAGGGTATTTTCCGACTATAACTAAATTATACTCAGTATTGTTTATACTCATTCTTTTATAAATTGATGAAATAAATTTATGATATTGAATATTAATTGGATATTTAGCATTCTGTTTGGGAGGACAATAATAATAAACAATATTTTTGTCATGTATAATTTAGTCATTCCAATAAATTGAAACTTTAACTTAGGCGTAAAAGACATTTTTTTAGATTGAATGAACAAATATAGAAGATTTTATGTTGTAGGTGATATCAATTATTTTAAACGTCCTTAAATAGAGATTGAAAGTTTTTTCAGAAATAAAAAAAATACATAGTGTAATATTTTTTTCCATTTTATGACATGTCAAATCAACATAATTGTATGACAACACTGAAAAAGCTTTTTCAAAACGTGAAAAATATTTTTCTTATAAAGTGTAAGAAAAAGTTACACTTTATAAAGTGTAATAAAAAGTTCCACTTTATAAAGTGTAAGATTTTCTTTCACTTTATAAAGTGGAAGAAAAAGCTCCACTTTATAAAGTGTAAGTGTTTCTTACACTTAATAAAGTGTAAGCAAAAGTTTCGTTATACATTAAAATACACGTTATGACACCAACGAAAAACGTTTGAAAAATTGAATAAAGTGAAACTTTTTTTCTACTAAGCTTATTTTAGTTACTAACTAAAATAGTGGCTTGTTTTGGTCATTTTTATATTTTAGTGGCTTGTTTGGTTCCCAACTCCCAAGAATTGTACCTGAATTTGATTAGGTCGGGTTAAATTGTTCAAGGCGGGTTATATTCGAATTTAATTATTTTAAATTAAATAATTATTTTAATTTTAATCGTTTATGTGTTCTTCGTTAATGATAAGGATATATTTAGCCTGAAAGTATAACGGGAGAGATATATTTAGCCCAAAAATATAAGTAAGAATATATTTAAACTAGTTAATATAGTACAAGAGTATATTTGACCCTTTGTCCTATTATATATGAAACACATATGCCCAATAATTTACGTATAAAATTCAAAAATTGTTTACACTTTATCTAGTATGAGTACTAAGAATAAAATCAGCCAACCAATTTTTATCTTTAAACTATTAGGAATTTGGATGTCATACTCTTTACGGTTGATTGAAATAATAATATATGTCTACACATGGAATGAATTACGTTGGAAATGTTAATATGCAACTCTACCTACGGTTGACGTAAAGTAAAGAGATAAAACTATAATATTGATCTGCGACTCTACCTAATGTCGACGTAACATAAAGACATAAAACTTTAATACTAATATGTGACTCTCTTTGGATTGTTGCCTACGGTCGATGTATATGAATCATGTGATTTTTTATAATGTATCGATGTTTATTATGTATTATTATTTTTTTGAATTTTGATTACTGTATTTGAAATATTCACATATAGCAAACATAAAAATCAAATTTGTATGTTATAACATAAAAATCATATTTGTATATTATAATTATAGTTTGCATAATTGCACTGCATAACAAACATAAATATGTATATTTCGCTATACATATACGAAAAAGCAGTCGTATAGTTTGCCATACATATGCAAAGAAAGCAGTTGTATAATTCGCTATACATATGCAAAGAAAGCAGTTGTATAATTCACTATACATATACAAAAGAAAGCAGTTGTATACAAAATATCAACTGTATAATCTTTGTATGTATAAAACGAGAAAGAGAGAAAGACAAAAGAAAACTGACAAAGAATATTTGTATTGTATGATTATAAGTGTTTAAGACGAAAAAATATGTATTGCATGTGTATATACAATTTTCTTTCGTTTTATACAAACAGAAACGCGATTTATATATTTTGTTTTTTTTTGTATAAGCGAAAGAGGCGAGGGTGGCGAGTGAGATCTGGAGAGTGACAAGAGAATTCTAGGAGAGGGGAGAGAGCGGAATGAAAATATATGTGTATATATACAATTTCCTCTCGCTTTATACAAATATAAACACATTTATACATTTGTGTTTATATCAAAGCGAGAGAGATGAGAGAGATTGCCACCAAACGAGAGTAGCGAGTGAGCACCTGCTAGAGAGGTGAAAATAGCAATAAGTTGTTATAGAATACAATTAAATAAAAATATATTTATATCATTTAATTTGAATTAATGATTTACTTATTATATACAATTTTCCCTATTTAAAAATAAAAGAATTACCAGAATTTAATATTTAAGATCATAATTTACATACTATTATTTAGTATTTTTATTCACAACATTAACATTTTTTTATTTACAAGTGTGACAATGGATTATAAAATAAATATCTACATGGTTTAAGACCTATTTTATTGGTTAGTGGATTGATTTAATAGAACTCATATTTTACATTTTATTTTAATTACTATTTAGGATCTCCATCACAATTATATTTGAATACGCTCCTTAATAAATATCTCATTTTCTCTTTCTAGTTAATCTTTACATAATAGGAATACCAACTAAATGTCATTTATCATCTTTTTCCTTGGTATTTACGCACTATTACTCTTTTTTTCTTTTTTCTTTTTCAATGTCATCTCTTTATATCTCTTTCTTAAAAATATCCATTGACAAATTTCTCTCAATTCTTTTTTTCCTTTCAAATTCATCTCTAACAACACTAAAAGATTATCTACGCGTAGAAATCATTACCTCAAATAGATTTAAAAAAAGGAGGGGAAAAGAAAAGAAAGTTATAAGTGTTATTTTGAAGAATATTTTGCTACCGTAAATTTTGTGTTGCCAATAATTATAGTGTCCTTGTTTATTTAGGAATACAAATTCTTGACATGTAAATGTGCTAATATTGTGATGTATAAATGTGGTACTAAAGATGTCAGTATGCTTAGGCTAACACCTCATTTGTTTGCCGTTAATGGGGTTTGAATCTTAATTATTCAGATTTACCTCATTAAGAGTTTTTAGGAGTTAATCTTAATTATTAAGATTCAGTTCATTAAGTTTATTTGTTTTATTTTCTTATAAGTTTTTAAATGAGTTCAAATATGTCTGAATGAATCAAATGTATAACACATTTTTAACACTATTCAGACGGAACGCACCGGGTGTTTACACCAAACTAATTCACTTTTCATTATATATGTGATTAATTAATAAGGTTAAGAGTAAAATGAACTATAAACGCATGACATGCATGTATTGGATTGGTGTAAACACCCGGTGCAGGTAATTTTTACCCTATTTAGACTCAAAAGTAAGACTTCTATCTTAATTCAACTACATCACAACAACTCATAAAAATTGTTTTCTTATTTAATAGGGAAATGGTCAAAAGTACCCCTGGACTATTCGAAAAAGTTTAAAAGTACCACTCATTCACCTATTCGATTAAAAATACTCATTCATCCATTCCTTTGGTCCATAATTACCTTGAAACTAACAACCTTTTATTTTTTAATTATTATTAATAATTATTATGTGGCATTTTCCTATTAGATAAATTTAAATTTCAACCAAAAAATCTTTTACCCATTTGACCCATATTCACATTTTTTGACCCAAACCAAACAAAAAACTCATCAAAATTAAAAGATTTGAACATCTCTTCTCTACTATTCAAACCTAATAACCAATTCTTTTTCTCATCACCATATGCAACCTCAATCAATGATAACTAAAATAATACAGATATTCATATCACTAATCAATCAAAAACTAGCGAATTTAATACCAATTAAAAATAAAAATCTCTTCTTGATTGTGTTAGAATTTGGTCAATGCCATCACTAAAATACAATCAAATAGAGCTTTTTAGTGTAACTCCACTATGAAAAATTGAATCTTTGAAAAGGGTGTGAACCAAAAGGAACAAGAAGACCCAATTTGGGTTTTTCTCAATACCATCATGAAAACACAATCAAGAACAACTTTTTTAGTGCAACTCCACCATGAAAATTGAATCTTTTAAAAAGGGTGTGAACCAAAAGGAAGAAAGAAATAAGACCCAAGTCAAATTACCTCAATTCCACTATAAAAGACGATTTAGAAGAGCTATCTAGTGCAACTTCCCCTTTAAAAATTGAACCTTTTTACATGGTGTGAACCAAAATGAAGAAACAAGAAAGACCAAATTCAAACACAATCAAGAAGAATTTTTTTATTCTGTTTGATACGACCAAATTCAAATATAAATATGTCAATTTCAATTTCAAATACTAATTAATTCAATCATTAATTTTATTTTGAAATTGTTGAATAAGAAAAGAGGAAAAAAGAAAATAAATTATTAAGTTCAAGGGAAGAGAAGAAGTCATGAAGTATAATTTATTATTTTTGATAAAAATTTTAATTGGGTTTGGGTCAAAGAATGTGGATATGAGTCAAATGTGTAGAAAAAATTTGATGGGTTGGATATAAATTTATCAAATTAAAATATGCCACATAATAATTAATAATAATAATAATTAAAAAATAAAAAATTGTTAGTTTTAGGGGTAATTGTGGACTAAAAAGCTGGATGGAAGGGTATATAACCCAATTGGTGAATGAGGGGTATTTTAAACCTTTCGAATAGTTCATGGGTAATTTTGACCATTTTTCCATTTAATTAATGTTAGTTACATGCTTACCATTATAATTTCCTTTATTTTATTAACTTACTATATGTCTTTTACTTTCATAAATTAATCAATATATTTGAATTGATAAGCGTTCCATGATATAATATATAGCACGATTTCAAAAAATATAAAAGAATTAATTATTTGACCGGGAACTATAACACATGTCTATTATGAAATAAAATATTTTCATAAATTTTATAGCACTACTCTATATAAACTATTTTACAATGCATTATATTACATTCTAAAAGTGTTTGAGTGGAAATAATAGTCATATTAATAATGTAACTTAATATTAAATTCTTAAAAGATAGATCATATTCATATTACCTTGTTGCAATAAAAATGTTCAAAATAGTATTTTTTATAAAAATAATTATTTTACTAAAATGAGATTTTTAAAATATTTTATTGATATAACGTTTAATTTGATATGCACATTTAGATATTGAAAACAAGTTATCCCAAGACAATGATCAGATTCAGATACAACATCTTAATATTCAGATTTACATATCTAGATCTTAATGCATATCTTAATATTCATATATATATTCAGATTCAGACGTCTTAATTTAATGAAAACAAATGAGGCCTAAGAGTGTGTTTGGTATGCTTAAAAAAAATTTCTGGAAAATATTTTCCAATTTCCCATATTTTGTTGGGACAAAAGTTTTGGAAAAATATTTTCCAAATCAACTCATTTTCCACAAATTTGAGGAAAATGACTTCCCTCAAAAATTAAGAAAAACATTTTCCAAAACTCTCCTCCAATTTCAAATTACATTTTTAATGGGAAAAACATTAATTTTTTTAAAAATATTTTTAATTTCAAAATTTTATTTTTTTACCCGATCTCTGACTCCACCCTGAGGCCACCCCCCCCCCCTTCCCCAAAAAATTAATGTTGCTTTTAAAAAATATTTTCAACTTCAAAAATTTATTTTTTAAGTTCAACGTCGCCGCCCCCTCGGCCAGCCCCCCCCCCCCCCACTCAACCCCGACAACCAAAAAAATTAATTTTGTTTTTTTAAAAATACCATCAACTTCAAATTTTTATTTTTTCACTCTTACCCCTCCGCCTGCCCCCACCCACTACCTCACCACCACCCCAAAGAAATAATATTTTTGTTTTCAAAAAATATTTTCAATTTCATAAATTATTTTATAATCTAGTAAAAATAAAAGATGTCTCTCAAAAATATTTTTCATTCATAAATCAAACACTAAAAATCATTTCTCGAAAATATTTTCTACTCACCAACCAAACATGAGAAAATAAGTCCAAAATCTACATGTTTTTCTAGAAAAATATTTTTTAGGAAAATATTTTCCACGAAAAACATTTTCCTCCATGCCAAACACACCCTAAATCTAGTTATTGATTACTTCTATGTTTATCTAGGTTTATAGCACTTAAAAATATCAAAAACTGTTATGCATAGACAAGATCTCTTAGGAGTATTAGCTTTACTATAAACGTTTTTCTTTTTAATATCTGGAGGTTAGGTTTCCATGTCCCGCTCTAGCTCTGTAATTTTTGTTAATCTTATTAACATGATTTTTTTTTAAAAAAAAATAAAGGTTATAATGACGATAATTGTAATGTCTAATTTGTTAATATATTGGGCAATGGTGAAATATGAATTTGTTTATATTGCAGGGTTGAATTGTGAAAATGAGTAGTGTGTATTAATTTATAGTAATTCTGGTGTCTTTATGGTTAATAATTTATCTATTATTTTACTATAAGAAGGTATTGATATGACATTTTTTGTGGTAGTTAGTTACTGTATTGGTATTTTTTGTGGTTGTTTGTCTATTAATTAATAAATATAGCCTGATGAATTGTGGAGGTGATGATGTTATAGTATTAAATGTGATATTGAATTATTATGTTGGTAATTTTTGTGATTTCTTGTTTCCATTAATGTGATGTTTTGAGTTGTGAGATGTATATATTATGATGTAGAATAGTGAAAGTGAATATTTGTATTGGTTGTTTCAGTGAGAACATTAATAGGTGTTGTATACCATTTAATGCCCATAGAAATTCTTAAGTAATTTTGTCTTTTTAGGGTTATACCATGTGTTAATCTAACAACATGACTCAATATATGCAAATAAATTACAAATTTATACCATATTATATATACAACAGACGTTTATACCAACTATGGAGCCAACATTATACCAACAATTGTTATAATGATATATACCTTTAAATATATCAATATATAATAAAGTTTGACATTTAATTTTTTTTCAAAGAAAATCATTTTATACCATGAAGAAAATCAACTTTTTGATGATGGTTTGACAGTTTGAAAGGTATAACATAATCATTTTGAATTACTAAGCATTACAGAATGATCTTCAAAAATTGATATATAATTTGATAAATAATGCCACTACATGTCCCATAATAATTTGGAAAAATTACATAAATTAATACATTTTAAAAAATAATTACTGATTTTAGCGATACTTTTTGTTTATTACCATTTATAGCAATACTTTGTTAAATCTGTAATATGAATTAAAAGTGAATTATGTATGCAATATATATGAATTATAATTGTTTTTTGAAATATATCATGTTTGTTTGGTAAAAAATTGTCACATTGTATTATAAATGTATTAAAATGTGTGATAAATGTATTATTCATCATTAAAATTTGTATTATATGTGAATAATAAATTATTCTTTATAATATATATTAAACTTGTATTATAAATGAATTAAAAGTGATCAAGTGAGATAAAAATATTATTGCTATAAATGGTAAATATTTTTTTATTATAGTATATTTATGTAAATTTCCCTAATAATTTTTAGGTTATTCTAATTTTTAGAGAATTACAGCATATGTTAATCCAACAATATAACTCACATATGCAAATAAATATAACATATTTATACTATACTTTTAACCAATATTCAATCATTTAATCCAGAAATATTTAAACCAACAAATATTATGATATACCTTTTAACAACTTTTTTTCTAAAAAAAAAGCATTTTATATGATGAAGTAAATTGACTTTCGACAATGGATAGACTAGTGTTTCAAGACTAGAGTGAATAGGATTACTAAAATTGTTAATATCATTAAATATTGAGATAAATATCAAAAATATATCTGAACTATCTCTTTTTGTAGTTTCATATTCAAACTATCACTTATTATTTGAGAAACACACCTCAGTAGTGTGTCTAAAGCGCTATATCTTTTATTTTAAAAAAACTGACACATGACATTTCACATTGATAAAATAATCCTTCATCACAAAAATAAAATAATAAACTATTAATATTAATTAAAAAAAATCAAAGATTAAATTACTACATTCCCAAAATCTACTTTTTTTTAAAAAAAATAAAAAAATCTATTACCCCACTCCACCACCTCCTCACCTCCCCCCTCCCCGACAATTCCCCGTCCTTTTCTTTAAAGAAAAAATAAAATTATTTTATAAAACATTTTTAAAAAATTCATACTTCACCTTGTCCCACCCCCAAATTGATATTATTTTATTTTTAAAAAATAAAAATTCCACCCACCATATTTAACTCTCCATTCCTAATTTATTTTTATTTTTTACATTTTTACATTTTCTTGTTTTGTATTAGATATGTACATATATTTTTTAGAAATATTTTTCTACTTGTGTACCGAATAGAACATAAATAAAAATTTTACTTAAAAAAGATTGTAGCAGCAAGTAAAAATATTTTTAATATATTTATATCTAACAGAAACGTAAAGAATTTGAAGCATACGGTTAGGTGGAGTGGAGGTGAATTAAAACTAAAAATACTTTCATAAAAGAAATTTAAATTAAAAAAAAAAACTAGAAAAAGGCTCTCGGGATGGGGGGTAAACTAAACAAATAAAATCCAACAATATTAACAAATATTATAGATATTTGGGGAAGGTAAATAACAAAATAGAGGAAATTAATAAGTTAGAATACCACTAAATGTTGAATATTATGTTTTCCTTTCTTTTTTGTTTTGTGTGTATTTATAAAAGAAATTTAAATTAAAAAAAAAAACTAGAAAAAGGCTCTCGGGATGGGGGGTAAACTAAAAAAAATAAAATCCAACAATATTAACAAATATTATAGATATTTGGGGAAGGTAAATAACAAAATAGAGGAAATTAATAAGTTAGAATACCACTAAATGTTGAATATTATGTTTTCCTTTCTTTTTTGTTTTGTCTGTATTTTGTAAAAGTTCTATTGCTATGTTGATGAAAAGTAAAACTACTGTCATATAGTGATTATTTAGATACTTATTTTATATAGTTAGATTATTTACCCTCAATTTAATTGAAGTAGCAATGTTGATACATTGTGCAATGTACTGCATTCTCGATCCTTTATTTATATTAAAAGTTTTTCAAGAAACACAACGAGAAGCAAAATGACTGAAAACTCAATTGACAAACAAATTATTGAAGTGGAGTGCGTATGACTAGAAATGTTAATTATTTTTCTTGTCTAATAAAGTAATTTTATTTGTATCAATAAATAATAATAATAATAAAAAATGCAATGTTGATAAGATTCTTGAAGTAAAATTACTTTTCTAACAAATAAAAAATTTAATATTTCTAAATTCTAAAAATGTCCAGTCAAACAAATTATAGTGTATGTTTGTATGGTTAAATTTTTGAAGTGGAAAATGAACAATCAAATAAACACGAAATATGACCATTCCCATGTATTGAAAAATAAGAGAAATTTGAATTTGGAAGGAAAGAGTAAAAATGTGCAAACATATATGTGTGTATATATATATATATATAATGTGAAACATGTATTATTATAAAAATTTATCAACAGTTTAACTGAATGAACCCAAAGAGCCCCCCCCCCCCCCCCCCCCCCCAACCCAAAAAACAAACATGTGTCTAGAGAGCAGGTTGATTAGAGAAGGGAAAAGGATACGGGAGGCAAACGAGGAGGCCTAAGAACAATACTACAACTCCAAGAGCCATGTATTTATTTTGAGGATGAGTGACTTCTTCTGATAGTGGAGCAATAGGCCCTCTTTGGAGGAAGAATATTAGGACTACCCAGTAAAATGCTACATCGTTAAATAATGAACATATTCCCAGAAGACCAATAGATAGAGCACTAAGGCGAGCTGAAGCCTGCGCAGCATCAAAATTAACCATCAATTCATCCATCCATCCATCCATCTTTACACATGTTATAGACACTATGTTATGTTATGTTACCTTCCTTCCCCACATCGCAAATGCAATCCGACCACCATCAAGCTCTCCTGCAGGAATGCTATTGATAGCATTTATCACAAGTCCAGCCCACGCCCATATCACAAGCGGATGTACTGATATAGGACTTCCTTCCTGGAGAACATCTCCTAAATAAAGCTTGGCTACATGTCAACAATCAAAACAAACGCTCAACTCTTTCTTTGCACAATAGAGTACCAAACATAACACAAACTACTATTACTACTTACCTATACCACCAGCTAGAAATGATTCATGGAACACAGACGGATCTACGATGATGCCAATCCCATCACTAGGAGGTAACATGAATCCTGAAAGCAAAAGAATAAACCCCACACAGAACCCAGCTAATGGTCCAGCTGCTGCAACTTTCAACAGATCTTCACGATTTGGTACAACATTTAGAATCCTTGTTATAGCACCAAAACATCCTATCTGCCACCATAACAGCTCATTAAACGTGATGGCCAATCACATTTCACCACTCACCATGACTAACTAGACAGCACCTAAAAGTTCTCTTGCAGCCACATCACTGAGAACTACCATACATAGAGTATTTGAAATTAAGTCGGAACTTGATATATGGTGAACTTATGCATTTTCTTCCTGAAGCAGTAAGAGATACAAGGAAATATAGAAATTTAACAAGAGTGTCTAAAATTTCCAATAAAGATGATCAAGTTACACATTACGGGCTGTAGCAACAATTTACAGAAATTCTTAAAAATTTATAGAATCTTCCTTTGAAGTAATGCAAATGTATTTCGAAATAGCTATTGGGTTGGGTCCATCCATAGCCAATTAACATATAAATAACCATTATGGGTGTTGAGAAAAAGAAAAGATAGTTTTTTAACATTAATATGATGGCCAGTGTTCAGAAACAGAATATTCAATACATCTTACTACAAAGGATTTTTAGTCTGAAAACAAGGAATTCATCAGCTTCATGAGGATTACTAAAGACCGATGACACGAGTCGTGGTTGCTACAGATCCGGAGATACCAGTAAATCTGCTCACTATTAATTTCGGTTAAGTACTACACTTACACAGGAAAGCAATTGAAATTCACACGACTATCGCTTTGCAGGAAAAAAAGAGTAGAAATTCACTCAACCTTGCGGCTTGGTGATGCTAAAACCAATGACTTGGATAACCATTAGAAGAGTTTTTGGTCCCTTACAGGTGCTGCAAGATATCTGTAATTTAATACTATCGCACTAGAAAAGAAAGAGAACTCTTGTCTCTGGGTGTCACTAATGAGCATTCTCAAGTGTTATTATAAAGAGAAATATCATATCAGGCCAGATTAACATTACAAGACTGACTATTTCTAATAATAGCCAACTACACTGCAGACAGGACAAACCAAATGTCACGAATTATCATCAAAAGTAGCTTTATGACTTGACAATTTTAGTGTCCAAACATTTATCAGTCTGACACGGTTAGCGAACTCCAATACAACAGAATCTTCCCAAGAGAAAAGGTGCAGTAGATAATTGATGCATTCCTGACCCAACAAGGATATCTTATCAGCTGACTGGAGAAATGCTTCACCTATGAGTCATAGTTGGCAGTTACAAAAGGACTCCACAACCCCCAAAATTATTTTTTATCAATATGAGGTTTTAGATCAACTAGGACGACATATGAATAAGGAGACACAAAGGGTTGTCTAATCCATAGAGTGCATGAAACCTACGGTCCTATACACCTTACCTGCCAGCTAGGAACAAAATATGGGATGCTGAGCTTAATCCCAACTTCTGTGGCAACTAAACGATGGCTAACTTCATGAACCCCCAGAAGAAAGGCAGTCATTAAAGCTCCAGGTAATCCATCTTTCAACAAATCAAGATTGTCGAAAACTGATCTGGGAAATAAAATTATATCTTAGTGGCTGTGAGTTTTGGCGAAACAGGTTTAAGAAGAATATGCACAGTCCGACAACATGAATTATCCAAGATAACAGATTTCAAGAAAGATTGTTATAACTGAGATTTGTCTAGATTCACTTGCTATAATTTGAGCAAATGCAAATAAAACTCGACACAATCTTGAAAATAAAAAGTGAGCACTTCTAACTGAAATGTCAAGAGAATAGAGTAGAAGACAACAAAGATTTACCTAATAATTTTGTATTTTCAAAATCCTTATACGAAAGCAGAAGTCCAGTACATAATAATATTGATATGACGCAACTATTCCATAATTCAGCTATATTGGACTTGGAAAATGAAAAATATAAATTGGACTTTAAATGTTAAGCTCCACTTGACTTTCGAAGCAAATGCAAAGCCAGTGACCATTTCAGGTAATATTAGAGTAATGGAATAGATACGGTACGTACAAAAAGTTCGATTGTAATGCTGGCACATTGCGAAGAAATAAAGTGAATACTGTAACGAGTCCAAAGGCCCCTGCTGCAAACCATTCTGGAACAGCTGCAGTCTCAGACAAACTATGTTACTATTTGACAAGGAGAAGCTCTATTTTTATTTTTATTTTGACACAGGAATTGAAGCCTGTGAGGATGATGAATAATTTACCTGTAGTTTCAGGTTGCAGGGTCATTCTTGGGACCACAACGGCCACAGGCTTATCATCCTCTGGATTGATTAAAAGAAAAAATTTATAGTCATCTCCAAGTTTTTCCTGTTAGGCAAGTGCCATTTTGAAATAGTAAGAGACCACGGTGATGTCCAACCTAAATTGGAGAAAAAGAGAGGAAACTTGAGCCACCTGCATTCTCTTTGATACTTTTTCATATGTTTTTGCAGCCTGTCCTCGTAGATTCCCTTTAAATAGTACTCCACCCTATAAAAATAAGTCGAAGAGTGGAACCACAAAGAATTGCATATTAAGCAAGAAGGCAAGAACAGAAACACAAGCGCACGACCACTTGCTTAAGAGGGTATTTACTTTTCATGGTTGTATCTCAACTAAATTTACTTATAAATTATTGGTTCATGTTTGACTTAGAATTTTGTTAAATGAGATAAAAAAGAACATTTCAGCAGATAGATCACCTCATACGGCTCCTGGCTTGTAACAAAAAACGTGTCAAAACCAAATACTTGATTTCTGAGAATTTCAACTGTTTCCTTGGGGATCCTGATTGATTCATCGAGTTGTTGAGGCTGCTTGTGAAATAGTATCAAAAGTAAGAAAAAAATCAACATGATAAACAATGTATCCAATAAATAATCAACCACCTTGACACCGGGAAGAGGTGATTCACTAGCAAGTTGATCGTCAGTATCATCCTGCTTCAACCAAGGCTTAAGAAAATGACATGGAAAAATTGAAATAGAATTGCTTTACCACTATTACAAAGCAAATTCTGAATGCGAAAGCAATAAATATGTTGAAAATGCATTTGCAACGTAACGATATATGGATAGGGCACTAGAACATCGGGTATTATAGCTGTAGTCATTAACTCATTGTATGTACTTTTACTAAAAAGTAAATACGATCAATTACCTCAAATCCGGTTAGCCCATTCAATTGAGGCCCATCATTGTTTTCAAGACTTGTATTCTCCAATGGTTGATCATTATCCTAAAAGACTACAAAATGACTTTTTATTCACTTAAACTTTTTTCCATTTAATTATTGCAATGAAGAATTCACCTGATGACTATTATTATTATTATCTTGAACAGAGTCGTCTTCCTTTAAAATACAAAATAAAATAAGAGTAAGAAAGCCTGCACATCAAACACAAATGGAATAGTAAGAATTAATTAAAAAAAGAAAACCTTATTGTTGTCGTGACTCAATCTGCAAACAAGTCTACCTTTCTTGCGGATGACCAATCTATGGTCAGCAAAAACAAATAAAAATTGTTAACAACTTCATGTATTCAAAGGAAAAAAACACACAAACAAGCATGCACCTTAACAAATGTGCTGGTGGAGTAGAACATTGAAGCCGATTGAAAGAGCAAGGGAGAACCGCCGGTATGTTCATATTTTTTTTCAGCCTCTTTTGTTTTTGATTTGATAAATATCTCTCTTATCCTTTACCGCCTAAAATACTAAAGTTCATCCAATAAAACAAAAACACGTGGAACAACTTTAAGCTTACCATTTTCAACATATATACAACTCTTTACTTTTTCCACTCTCGTACCTATATTCAATTCTTTCAATTTTTCTCTTTAACACGCCTAAACACTCGGGGTCGTTTGGTACAAACATTGATAATATAGGGATTAGTAATGCCTAGAGATTATTTTTTGTCAAGTGTTTGGTGTTGGGTTTTAGCAAGTATGAATGGGAAAAGAAAAGAAAGAATATGAAAAGTGAGGGAACTACATTGGAGGGAAAATGAAAAGTGCAAATGAAAAGTCATTTCTCCCATATCGGCAAAAGAAATGGAAAATGTTGTCCTTATAGAAGGAAACACTTCCATTACTTCTTAAAGAGATAAGAAGAAGATGCCCCCTCGCGCCGTCGTCATCGCTCGGCTTGAATTTGGATTTTGATGTGATTGATTGATAAGTTTTTTGGACAAAATTTATTTAATCAGTTTTTGTTAAATCAAATAAATCCTGTTAATATTATCTCTTATAAATTTGCGGGTAACGGTAACATTCCGAAAAGTCATTACTTTTCCGAAAAGTCATTACTTTTCCGAAAAGTCGTTACTTTCCAAAAAATAGTTATTTTCCTAACAGACACATTTTTTCAAAAATTTGTTATTTTTTCCAAAAGACACAACTTTCTGGAATAAACGGGTCTGAACAGATTTATCTGAAAACTGTTTCTTGCTGAAAAATGGCTATAAAAGGAAGTTAATTTTCGATTTTTCAAACACTGAAAATTTTTCTTTCTCTGCATTTATTTTTCTCTCAAATAAAATCAAAGTGTCGATCGACTGAGTCTGTGTGACTTGTTGCTGTTCTTAAGTTCGTTGAAGTTAAAGAAGTTTGAGGTACCGCTATTTCTTTAACATGTTTAATCCGTTTTATTTTGGGAGAAATTAATCCATAACCTTGGGTACAGTGAGGGGATTAAATTTCTTAAGGACACACAGTAGTTTCTGTGGACGCGAATTAATTCTTGTATTTTATATTTTTTTTCTGCTTCATCTTATTTCTATTTCTGTTTATTAACCTTATAAATACAGGTTATTGTAAGAATAACAATCTTAAGAAATTTAACAGTTTCTGTATTTGAGGTTTCTGGAGATTAAAACTTTTATGGTTTTCTACTCTGCTTGAATTTTTAAAATTCATTCGATTAACGATTAAAAGAACATAAAAACTTTATCGTTAAATCAGAAACAGTTTGTGTAAAGATTTGTTCTTTACTGTTAGTATTTCAAATACTTAATTTATCTGCAATTTGTGACAGAAAAAAAGAGACTAATTCAAGTCAAACAAATGCTGGAACAGTAAGTGCTGCAACAACAACGGTTGCACATAATCGTTCAAATGCTGCCTTAGCACCGGCTGAGAAACCTGCAAAGTTTTCTTGAGTCGACTTTAAGAGATGGCAGCAAAAGATGTTCTTCTATCTCACTACGTTGAGTCTGTAGAAGTTCATCAATGAGAATGTTCCTGTTATGTCAGATGAAACTCCGGCTGATGAACGATTCTTGGTAACAGAAGCATGGACACACTCAGATTTTTTGTGTAAAAATTATATTTTGAGTGGTCTGCAAGATGATATGTACAATGTGTACAACAATGCCAAAACCTCAAAAGAACTCTGGGATGCTTTAGAAAAGAAGTACAAAACAGAAGATGCCGGAATGAAGAAATTCATTGTGGCAAAATTTCTGGACTATAAGATGATAGACAGTAAGACTGTCGTCACCCAAGTTCAAGAATTGCAGGTCATAGTCCATGATCTCCTTGCTGAAGGTATAAATTTATTTAATGCCTATGTTAGAAATATTAAGTTTTCTCTTAATACTCACATAACCTTTAATGTAGGATTGATTGTGAATGATGCTTTTCAAGTGGCTGCAATTATTGAAAAGTTACCTCAATTGTGGAAGGACTTTAAAAACTACTTGAAACACAAACGCAAGGAGATGACTGTTGAAGATCTCATAGTAAGGTTGAGAATCAAAGAAGATAATAAGGCTGCAGAAAAGAGGTCACGTGGTAATTCAGCAATATCTGGAGTAAATTTTGTTGAAGAAGATCCCACAAAATTAAAGAAAAGAAAGAAAGCATTTGGTCCAAAAAACAATCCTCCTAAGAAGAAATTCAATGGAAACTGCTTTAATTGTGGTAAACATGGTCATAGGGCTAATGAATGCAGGGGTCCTTAGAAGGACAAGAAAAAGAAGGATCAAGCAAACTTGACTGAATCCAAAGGAGAAATGGACGATCTGTGTGCAATGCTTTCAGAATGTAACTTGGTTGGAAATCCAAGAGAATGGTGGATGGATTCTGGTGCCTCATGCCATGTTTATGCCAACAAAGAATTATTTTCATCATATACTCTAGCACTTACAGATTAAAAATTGTTTATGGCAAACTCCGTTGTTGCAAAGGTGGAAGGAACTGGCAAAGTCCTATTAAAGATGACATCAGGCAAGGTGGTGACTTTGAATAGGGTCTCATATGTTCCAGAATTGAGAAAGAATTTAGTTTCAATTCCAGTTCTGACCAAGAATGGATTTGAATGTGTATTTATTTCTGAGAAAGTAGTAGTAAGCAAAAATGATATGTATGTAGGAAAAGACTACCTTAGTGATAGCCTTTTCAAGCTCAATGTAATTGCAGTTGATATGAATAAAGATTTTGCTTCTTCTTACTTGCTTGAGTCTAAATGTTTATGGCATGAATGTTTGGGACACGTTAATAACAAAACCTTGCGAAAACTGATTAACTTAAATATTTTGCCAAAATTTGAGTGCAATAAATCAAAATGTCAATTTTGTGTTGAATCGAAGTATGCTAAGCATTCTTATAAATCTGTTGAAAGGAATTCAAATCCTTTAGAATTGATTCACACTGATATTTGTGACATGAAGTCAACACCATCACGTGGTGGAAAAAGTATTTCATAAATTTTATTGACGATTGCACTAGATATTGTTATGTCTATTTGCTAAATAGTAAGGATGAAGCAATAGATGCATTTAGGCAATATAAAACTGAAGTTGAAAATCAGTTAGATAAAAAGATCAAAATGATCAGAAGTGATAAAGGTGTAGAATATGAATCTCCATTTGCAGAAATATGTTTAGAAAATGGAATAATCCATCAAAAAACTGCTCCCTGCACTCCTCAAACTAATGGAATTGCAGAAAGAAAAAACCGAACTTTAAAAGAAATGATGAATGCATTACTTATAAGTTCGGGTTTACCACAAAACTTGTGGGGGGAAGCTATCCTTACAGCAAATCAGATACTTAACAGAGTGCCTCACTCAAAGACAAATGTAATTCCATATGAGAAATGGAAAGGTAGAAAACCCAATTTGAAATATTTCAAAGTGTGGGGGTGTCTAGCCAAAGTCCAAGTTCCTATACCTAAGAGGGTAAAAATAGGGCCTAAGACTGTGGATTGTGTATTCATGGGATATGCCACAAACAGTAAGGCATGTCGATTTTTGGTTCATCAGTCCGAACATCCGGATATTCATGATAATACGGTAATGAAATCAGACAGTGCTGAATTTTTTGAACATATCTATCCATATAAAACTAGACTTGAGTCATCTAGTGGGGGATCTAAACAACCCAGAGAAAAACCAAAAGAGAATGAACAAAATGAAGAAAGTCCAAGACGCAGTAAACGTCAAAAGATATCTACTTCATTTGGATCGGATTTTGTAATATTTCTTCTTGAAAGTGAGCCACAAACATTCAAGGAAGCAATGTTGTCTAGCGACCCAACCTCTTGGAAGGAGGCTGTTAATAGTGAAATTGAATCAATCTTAAGCAATAATACTTGTGAGTTGGTTGATCTTCCTCGAGAGAACAAATCCTTGGGTTCAAAATGGATCTTTAAAAGGAAGATGAAAGACGATGGAACTATTGACAAATATAAAGCAAGACTTGTTGTCAAAGGTTTTAGACAAAAAGAAGGTCTTGATTATTTTGATACATACTCGCCAGTGACTAGGATTACATCATTTCGGATGTTAATTGCACTAGCTGCAGTATACGGTCTTGAAATTCATCAAATGGATGTGAAAACAGCCTTCTTAAATGGAGAGCTTGAAGAAGAAATTAACATAGAACAACCTAAGGGTTTTGTAGTTCCTGGTAAAGAAAAGAAAGTGTGCAAACTTATTAAGTCACTTTATGGGCTAAAACAAGCACCAAAACAGTGGCATGCAAAGTTTGATCAAACCATGTTGTCAAATGGATTTAAGATCAATGAATGTGATAAATGTGTTTACATTAAAGATACTCCAAATCAGGAAGTTATTTTATGCCTATATGTAGATGATATGCTTATAATGAGCAAAGACATTGCTAATATAAAAGCTACAAAGCGTATGCTTGCTAGTAAGTTTGATATGAAAGATTTAGGAGTTGCTTATGTGATATTAGGAATTAAAATTTTTAAAACTCCTAACGGTCTAGCATTGTCTCAAACTCATTATATTCAAAAGATACTTGAAAAATTTAAATTTTTGAATTTTAAAAGGGCAAAGACTCCAATCGATGTAAATCTTCATCTTGCAAAGAATAAAGGCGAAAGTCAGTCTCAATTGGACTATGCTAGTGTATTGGGAATCTTAATGTATGTCATGAATTGTACACGACCAGACATAGCTTGCTTTATCAGTAAACTGAGCCGATACACAAGTAATCCTAATCATAATCATTGGTTGGCAATGAAGAGAGTTTTGTGATACTTAGATGACACTCAAAACTATGCTTTACATTACAACAGATATCCAGCCGTTCTTGAAGTATATAGTGAGCAAATTGGATTACTGGGTCAACTGAAACAAAATCCACAAGTGGATACGTTTTTACTATTGGTGGAGGAGCAATATCTTGGAAATCACCCAAACAAACATGTATAGCTCGCTCTACAATGGAGTCTGAATTCATTGCTTTAGACAAGGCAGGTGAAGAAGCTGAATGACTCCGGAATTTCTTAGAAGATATTCCATTTTCCCCCAAACCAATGGCCCCTATATGCATACATTGTGATAGTCAGACTGCAATAGGAAGGGCTGGAAGCATTATGTATAAAGGCAAGTCTCGTCACATAAGACGAAGACATAATTCTGTGAGACAACTACTCTCTAGTGGAATTATCACAATTGACTATGTGAAGTCAAAAGATAATGTGTCGGATCCACTTACAAAAGACCTAAATAGAGAGGAAGTTGAGAAATCATCGACGGGAATGAGACTATGGCCGAGAACAAGTCATCATGGCGGTAACTCTACCTAGAAGACTGGAGATCCCAAGATCTAGGTTCAAGGAGATAAAACAAAGTCATTGATGACGGTTCAACATTGTCAAAGGAAAAAAAATTATTATTATTATTTTATGGTCCATTCTCATGATGAGACAATGTTTAGTAACCAGGATAAAGACATAAGGACTTTTTAATGGTTTCTAAGTTTGATACAAGGAATATCAAATGGTGTATCTATGGGATAACACATTTAGAAATCACCTATGTAAGTGTGAAGTGTAAGCCACTTCAAGGAGAATCCGGTAAGGCCAGTTCTTTAAGCACTTACTATCCAAGATGTGTTCATGGCTGAAACAAACAAAACAATGAGAACTAAGAACAATTCAAGGGTTGATTGTGTGACATATATTGTCTAGGTATACACCAAAGCTCGACGGTTCAAAGATATCAAATATATCGATTGACCGAGTATATCTGATATATGTACACTACGGAAAGTTTAAAGGGAAACCTACTTATCCAGATGCGATTAACCTTTACCTACAAGACACAAAAGTTTTTTCATGCATATGTTTTGACAATAGCCTTCCCCATTCATGTGGGGGATTATTGGGTTTTAGCAAGTGTGAATGAGAAAAGAAAAGAGAGAATATGAAAAGTGAGGGAACTACTTTGGAGGGAAAATGAAAAGTCATTTGGAAAGTGCAAATGAAAAGTCATTTCTCCCATATCGGCAAAAGAAATGAAAATTATTGTCCTTATAGAAGGAAACACTTCCATTACTTCTTAAAGAGCTAAGAACAAGATGCCCCCTCGCGCCGTCGTCGTCACTCGCTTTGCTCGGCTTTGGATTTGGATTTGGATTTGGATTTGGCAAATCATGTGATTGATTGATAAATTTTTTGGATAAAATTTATTTAAGCAGTTTTTGTTAAATCAAATAAATCCTGTTAATATTATCTCTTATAAATTTGCGGGTAATGGTAACATTCCAAAAAGTCATTACTTTTCCGAAAAGTCGTTACTTTCCAAAAAATAGTTATTTTCCTAACAGTCACATTTTTCGAAAAGTTGTTATTTTTTCCAAAAGACATAACTTTCTGGAATAAATGGGTCTGAACAGATTTCTTTGAACAGACACGTTTCTTGCTGAAAATAGCTATAAAAGGAAGTCAATTTTCGATTTTTCAAACACTGAAATTTTTTCTTTCTCAGCATTTATTTTTCTCTCAAATAAAATCAAAGTGTCGATCGACTGAGTCTGTGTGACTTGTTGCTGTTCTTAAGTTCGTTGAAGTTAAAGAAGTTTGAGGTACTGCTATTTCTTTAACAGGTTTAATCCGTTTTATCTTGGGAGAAATTAATCCATAACCTTGGGTACAGTGAGGGGATTAAATTTCTTAAGGACACACAGTAGTTTCTGTGGACTCGGATTAATTCTTGTAGTTTATATTTTTTTTCTGCTTCATCTTATTTCTGTTTCTGTTTATTAACCTTATAAATTCAGGTTATTGTAAGAATAACATTTGGTTCACTACTTTTCACTTAATTTTGTGTTTAATTTATAATTCTACAAAAAAATTCTTTTCTATTATACCATTGTGTTATTATGAGTGTTTATTTCATGTAACTAGGTTAAGGTAGATAACTACCGGACCGGATAATTTTTTAAATAATTATTTATTCCATTTAATTAGTTAAATCAAATACATATATATAAATTTGTTATTAATTTTACGGTATGATGTACCACTATGAAGATCAGTGATGACACAATGTATTTCTAATTTTTTGTGGATTAAGTATATATCCTAAACTTAGCATAGATTAAAGACTACTTAAATTGTTAATACCTAAAGCTTATTTTTATTTTTATTTTCAAAACAATAGTTCAAGTGGGTAATTGAAAAATTATCTTGAATATAGAAAAAATCAAGAAAAAATGGAGAAAAAAATATTAGTAAAATCATTAAAGTATACCAAACAAATGTGAAGAATTAAAAAAGAACATTTATAACCACTCTAACATAAATAAAAAGGAAATTAAATTACAAAAGAAATTTAAAAAAAGAATAAAGGGTTAGTTTAGTCATTTAGGGATCTTATCCAAGGTTTAACAAACCTTGGATTAGTTATCCCTCCATTTCCAAGGGATAAGATAATACCACATATGATGGATAAGCAATCCATGGATTAAATTAAATGAAGTAACCAAACAATGTATTAGTTGGATTAAATTTTAATCCATAGATTATTCTATCTAATACCGCCTACCAAACGGGTCCTTAAATTTATATAAAATTATATAAGTATACATATATCCAATTGTATTACATGTTTTTTTCCATTTTGAGACTATTATGTATATCATCACTTTTAAAATCAAAAAAGGGTTATATTTGTCCTTAAATTCTTAAAAAGGGTCATATTTACTCTTCGTTATACATTTTTGATATATTTGTCCTTACAATCCAACTTTAGGCAAATATTTGCCCTTATAGAGTGAAGTACTACATCACCATTTCTATTAGTCTATGTGTCCCGTACATAGCACCTATGTGGCTCCATGTATATATATTTTAATAATAAAATTTTATTTGTAATTAGTATTCTAGCCGACTCATTTAGTAAAATCCGACCCAATCAAAATAAAAACCCATTAACTCGATGTCAATACCCATTGCCCTTATTTCTATACTCATCATTCTTGCAACACTTCTCTTAGAGAAAAGCCATTCTGTTATTTTTTTTCGTGCGCTAATTTAATCTATGTTATCTGAATGTTTTTGTGTTATATTAATGAGGTATTAAGAAACCTGTCCGATGAAGTACTCCCTGAATTCATCCCAGGACCGATGCACTTTGACAACGACATATCTGTTGTGAAGAGTTAGCAGTTGAAAAAATTTATGAAAATCGATAACTTATGAGATCTTGTCAAAACGACCTTTTTGTGGACGCTTTGATAAAACTTATGTTTCTTCTGAAATCTTGTAAAGCCAAGGAGAGAAAGTTGAAGGTTGTTGTCTCTGCATTATCATGTTTTGATGGAGAAATTAATGTGAATGGATGGGTAGTGATGGCTCTTTATTTTGGTTGGGTCAGATAGAATATTAAATAGAAAATAAAAATTTATAATAAAAATATATACACATGGAGCCACGTAGGTGACATGTAGGCTCCACATAGTCTAATAAAAATGGTGATGCAATATTTAACTATATATGGGCAAATATGAGTCTAATGTTGGGTGGTAAGGACAAATATATCAAAAAAGTATAATGAAGGGTAAATATGATCCTTTTCTAAGAGTTAAGGGCTAATATGACCCTTTTCAGCTTATAACATAGATGGTTGAATTTTTATTTTTGCCGAAGATTCTTGCATTTGCATGATTAAAAGAAACAAAAAAAAATTATTTCCAAGTGCAATAGCTCATTTTGTTTAGGCCTAACACATCAGTGACTCCTGATCGTTGAGATGATGTTTCACTTACATACCATAACTGGATGATGTTCATTTTAGACACCTCATGTATGATCCCGTTGCGTCATTCGACATTTTCTTATTTTAGCAAAAACATATAATGTTTGTTTGTTACACTCGCCAATGACGTATAATATGAGAATTAAATTATTACAGTTGTCATTTGCAAAAGTAGTTCTTAATAATTGATTTTGAGTAAAAATAAAAAGAATGAAACATATTTTATCCAAAATAAAAAAAATAAATAAAAGAACCACACGGTAGTCTTTTCCACAGCCCCTCCCACTCCACGATGATCGTCTCATCCAAAGCCTTCCTTCCCCCTAAAACGCGACCTTCAAATAACCCCCAACCCCATCCCCTCCCCCAACCCCCGCCTATCTTCTCCAAATAAACTAGTGTGCACCATTTTTCATTACAAAAAATGAAACTTCCAAATGCCCCACACTTGTCTTCTCCCAAATTCCCCACCTTTTTTTGAGAGACTAACCCCACCACACATCTGTACACCATTGCTAGTTTAAAGAAATTTTTAGTTTAGTTTAAATAAATTAATATTAAATTGTTCTAAGAAATGATTTCATGAATGAGTTTAGTCCTAAATTTAAAAATATTTTCTGTCTTTTTTATTGAAATTCTTCATCAATCATGGATGAAATTTAACTTGGGCAAAATAGTGGACGAAAATGAAGACAAAGAAGAAAAAAATACTTAAAAATTAACTAGAAAGTCATTTCACGCGTGATACACTTATTATGCCATGTAATAAAAAAAATGTGAAAATGATATAGCGAGACCTTACATGAGATGTCTAAATAAATATCGTCCTGTCAAAGTATTTAACTGAAACATCGTGCCAACTTTAGGGGGCATTGTTAGGTTAGGTCTTTTGTATATGCATGAGGCATTCAATGCTCCAATCTTTTTAGTCAAGTTAGTGCACATGTGTTTCTCTTTTAAAGTTAATTTCTAATATATATACATGTATAATTTCCATAAAAGCAATTCCCACATTGAGAAATGTAAATTCGGTGTTAGCTTTCCTCAAACTATATAAACCCCTTATTACGAGTATCAACTAGCAACATCTTTCGTCTCGCCTGAATGTAACATTTCGGAAAATTTTATATCTATTGAAGAGCCTAATAGGTCTTTAAGAATGCGTATTGGGGATATATAGACATTTCAATGCCCAATATTGAGAAATATTGGGCATAGTATAGAAAATTGGCTAAGGGGTAATAACCAATTTCTATATAATACCCAATAAGAAAAATATTGGGTATATTAGAAAATATTGACTTAAAGGGTGTTAGCCATATATCTAAGTATTAATGATCTTGTTTAGGAAATGTACATGCAAGGAAGACCCTAAGATAAATTTCAGAAATTCATTAGTTGCAAACACATTAGGTACTAGACATCCAAGTGTCAAGCCTAGTACCCTAAGTACATAACCATTTAAAATGATCATGTAGAGTGAGCAGTACCCTATGTCTTAGTGAGGGTCCTTGGGACAATAAGTAAACATTCCCAAAGGAACCATAAATAATAGTTAGTTAGGAAAGTACAACCAACCCATGTGCAAGCACATGTGAAAGACATGTGAAGAAGCTGCCAAAGGAGGGGACCACCCTAACCGAATTCGGTTTAGGATAGTTAGGGGGAAAACATGCACAAGGGAACACTCCATGTGGGGCCTAAATTCCTAACCAATTCTAGACTCTAACCTACTGCCCTAAATAACTAATAACCTAGGACCAAACGAAATAAGCTAATTAGTGCACCCGACAACCTAGGACTAAACCATGTTGACACTAACCTAGTACTAATTGAAGAGACATCCTAGTAGTTAACCTAGGATGGTCCAAAAGGTTAGTTATGGTCCTAAAAACTTAGGGGTACTTTAGCAATTACCCTAGGTTATCTAATTAATTAATTTAGCAACTTAATTAATTAATTCAAAAGGGCTAAAACCGAAATTACAAAGGAAATTTCCAGATTTCGGTTAAGACAAGAAAGGGACAACCTAGTACCTAACTTAGGATGGTCCAAAGAGTTAGTTAAGGTCCTAACAACCTAGGGATACATTTGTAATTAATCTAGGATACTAAATTAATAAATTTATCAACTTAATTAATTAATTTAAAGGGGAAAAACCAAAATCACAAAGCAATTTCCAGATTTCGGTTAGGACAAGAAATAGACAATCTAGTACCTAACCTAGGATGGTTCATAGGATTGGTTATGATCCTAACGACTTAAGGGTACTTTAGTAATTAACTTAGGTCATATAATTAATTAAATTATAAATTTAATTAACTTTTTTTAAATGGTCAAAATGAAATTCTTACACTAACCTAGTATAATTCAAGAAACATATTAGTACTTAACCTAGGATGGTCCTAAAGGGTTGATTATAGTTCCAATGACTTAGGGTTACTTTAGTACTTACCTTAGGTCGATAAACTAATATGATTAAGGATTTAATTAATTAATATAAAGTCAAAATGTTGACCGAAACCATAGTCAACACCAATTTCCAGATCTGACTAAGTGTTATGTTCTCCTATGTTTAGTCAACTTAGGAGGGGCATTTTTGTAATTGGTTAATTAGTTTATTAAATTAAATTATTAAAACTAAGTGGTATAATTCAAGATTAGTTCTTAAACCTAAAAATAACATTCAAACTCATAGAACATGCGACACAAAAATAGTAAGCAATGAACGAAAGAAAAAGGTAGAAAATTTATCGATTTCTCTAGGGCGATTTGAAGGTTTCTTCAAGGTTTAGTTAAAGGTGGTATTCGTAGATTAATTTATACATAAGGTATGGATTTCTCTCCTGGAATTCTTTCTCCAAGAGAACTTTCTTTCCCACGATTCAAAGATCTTGAAATCTAGGGTTGTTCCCGTGTTCTCGTCGAACTCCCTTGTCCCTAGTATCCTTTTTGATTCAATGTTAAATAGGCTAGAGATCATGTTGTTGGTATGCGGTTCTAGATGATTTTATGTGTAATGTTCTTGCAATATAAATAACTATTAACTTATGAAGTTGTGATCGTATAAAGTTAAGTGCTTAAAACGTGACTCATGAATCGACGATGTGTTAGTTATACCCGTAATTGTTAAAGAGTTGATGTGTTTGTCCGAATGTTGTATTGTTGTTATCGTGACGTTATGAAGATGTTAAATTCATCAAATTTTAATATGATGCTTGATACGCTCAAACTTACTTCTCAAATGAGAAGTAAAGCGGTCGCGTCAAGTAAATAACCCAACTAGTGAGGTTGGGATCGTTCCCATGAGGAAAATAGTCTAGACTTAACTTCAACTTGTTATTACTATTGTTCGGTTGATGACTTCCTTAGAAAGTAAAAACATAAAAAGGGGGGTTTGTATTTCCTAATGAGTAAAAATAACGAACGAAATTGAAAGAGACACTTAACAGTTTTGAAAGTTGAATTATAATAAATTAATCAAAGTAACTAGGGTTTACGTGTTCCCCAGAGGTTCATAACTTGATAATTCTAACAATAAGAATTCTTTCCTAGTATCTTGCTTGCAAAGTGATAAGTTATGTATTTCTAAATCCTTGGTCCGGCATCTAGAAAATCTCACTCCGCACCTTGGTCCGGCTACGTGTGTTGCTTTCCTAACCCTTATCTTTACCTCATATTAAGCATCGTATTCGATATTTGACTAAGTTATTACCTCATACCAATCAACACTAGCATATTAGACAGTATACACTAAATCTATGTTAATAATTCTTTTCCTATTATCTACCTCCTTGGTCCGGCAAGTAGCATTTAGGCGAGTTCTAACGTTGATCATCCGTTAAAAAGACTTCTAATCGAATAATAATTCATGCAAGATACTATTCTAGAATTGTTATTTTAGCTAGGGTTTATCACATTATTTGTCTATGGTTATCACAACCCTAGTTATGGAGTTTAGTTACTCATAGCCATAAACACAATATTCAAATATATTAAATAAGAATTCATGCACTTACATCAATGAGAAAGAATAAAGCCCAAAAATTTACTTGATTAATCACCAAAAATCACTTGTAAGAATCTCCAAAAATCAAACACTAATACACAAAGTATATTAATATGATGTCTAATCTAGCAAAGTCTAACCTCAAAAACGAGGTTTTTTGAACTATTTACAAAAAAATCAAAACCTAATTAAACAAGGATTCTAATTGCTGGAAATCTGCCAAAACGCGGCTGGGTCGACGGACCACGCGACGGACCATCGTGGTCATGACGGACCGTCATGGACTCCGTCGTCCTATACTTAGAAATTTCTTCTGCTGCTCTCTTCATTCCCCTCAACGGCAAGTATGACGGACCGTCATAGGCACAACGGTCCGTCGAGGGTCTTCGTTTCAAAATACTTCTACTCTTGGAATCTGGGTACTGGGATCACTTCTCTGATCTTCACGACGAACCTGCAGGACGGACCGTCACAAGCTTCGTAATCCCACACTTGGTCAGATTTCCCATCTTCCTTCAGCAGCTGCACTACGCTGCCACCTACGGACCGTCTCAGGCACGACGGACCGTCATAAGCTCCGTTGGTGGTCTCTTCTGCATTTTTTCGCTCAAAATCTCCGCATTCAGCTTTGGACAGATTTCCTGCAAAACAAAGAGAAACTTATATCAAAATTAGCACAAAAAGGCTTTCGGATACACTGAACTTAAGGAAAAAGTATTAATTATACCTTGAAACCACGGTATATCAACACCCTTAACTTAAATTCATTGTTTGTCCTCAAGCGACGCACTATGACTCACTACACAATCTTTGTACAATAGTATTCATGTTTTATCCTTTGCAATCATTTGGCTATCAATCCCGATTAATCTCTTCAAATCTATGCATGCTATCACTATTAGGCTTGAATTTTGTGGGATTCGAACATGACAAAGACTCACCATGCACTAACACGTATCCTTTTCAATTTCTCACCGAGGTGCTAACAATTCCGGTATTGCAACTAGTGTCCTCACTTCAGAACAAAATCCTCATTTTCACACAATGATTTCAGTTTGAGTATAAGGATTACTTTTCAACACTCACTCTCAAAACAAAGTCACACTCATTCATACCTATTGCCATAAGCTTGCCCTTATTTTCACTGCCTTAAGTTCGCTATACAACCCTTAGGATCATGATAGGACTTTCTTAGCTTGTAACATAGGCTCAGAGTCAGGTAGGGTATATTTAGGTATACTTTAGTGACTTTTTGCCCTCCTTGACATATCGGCTAAACCTTCCACTTTCTATCACTTTATCTCGCCCAGTTTCTCCCATTCTTTCACCTTGCTATTATCCTTTCTTTCTTCATTTGTGTAGGTGACTCTTTTCCCTTTTTTTTCTCTTGTTTTTTTTCTTTTTTTTTCAATGAGTTCTTGAGTCACTTTGCTTTTGTTCTTTCTCTCTCTTTGTTCTTTCAACCCCACTTTCCAGAGCATTCCTCAAAACAACCACCCTCAACTCATGGCTTTGCCATGAGTCAAGGTACACAATACCCAAAGTCGGGTCAGGGCCATAACGAAGGTTGTTTATGTATTAGCCACCCTCAACTTATGCTTTTGGCATAAGCTGAGGTGCACATTTCCAAGGAGGGACCAGGGCCAAAATATTGTTCCCAAAAAAGATCAGTTGGGGTGAAAAAGAAAGGTCTAATTTTAAGCTCAGGTTATTTGGATCAAAGAAGGATAACTTTCATTTGGTTTCTTATAATTAGGCTAGAAAGGAGCTATCTTGAATGAGGGCCTATGATCCTTTCCTAATTGTCTGTTACAACTTACTTCTAGCAAGACTAACCAGGCAAGTTGTAGCTCAGTACCAATAGGGGACTATTCAAATTTCCTCACACTCACTTGACATCTCATCACTATACCAGATTATTAGATACCTAGTTCGAATTGAAGACTTAGGGTAATGCAATGGTGTAATTCTATTTCATGCTTAGAGCCACACAGTTATCAATTACTATGCCTAGTCATGCAACATTTTCCAGTTTTCTCAAGATATCATTTTAGCCATCATGCTTCAGAGTTAAACTATGTACAAAAGATATAAACATGCTGGTTCAAAATAAAAAGTAATCAGTCTTTTGGGGAAAAAGAACACAGGCAAGAAAACCCTAAAAGAGGATACTGAGTTGGGCTACTCAGACTTCACCCTACACTCACTTTCCATTTAACCAACCCCAACAAAAAAAGCATGCAATTATCCCCAATGCATAAAAAAAATCTAAATATTAGAGTGGTAGGTGAAGCAAACCTGTGGCGCAAAGCGCCGTCGATCAGCAAGATGGTGGGTCCAGTTCCCTGGAACCCACGTCCTCTGCAATCTGGGATTGAATAAAAGCACCAAATCCCCGACCATAAACTCTCGTTTTTCAATTTTGTTGTCATGATACTTCTTCATATTTTCTTTGTATAGGGCTGAGCTTTCATAGGCTTTCAAGCGAAATTCATCAAGTTCATTCAACCCATTTAACCGTTGCTCTACAGCTTCGCTCCAATCAATTTTTAACTTCTTCATAGCCCACATGGCTTTATGCTCTAACTCAACCGAAAGATGACAAGCTTTCCCATATACAAGTTGGTATGGAGACATACCTATGGGAGTCTTATATGCTGCCCGGTAGGCCCAAAGAGCATCATCAAGTCTCCTTGACCAAGCCGTTCTACTAGCATTCACTGTTTTGGACAATATCTATTTGATCTCCCGATTCGATACTTCAACTTGCCCACTAGTTTGAGGGTGGTAAGGAGTGGCCACATTATAGCGAACCCCGTATTTCTCTAATAACCCCTTGAACAATCTGTTGCAGAAGTGGGAGTCCCCATCACTAATAATGGCCCTTGGTGTGCCAAAACGGGAGAATATATTCTTTTTCAAGAATGCAGTGACACTCTTCCCTTCATTGTTTGCGAGGGCTATGGCTTCGACCCATTTAGATACATAATCAACTGCTACGAGAATGTACTTCATTCCATGAGAACTCACGAAAGGGCTCATAAAGTCAATACCCCAAACATCAAATAACTCAATCACAAGAATGGGGTTTAGAGGGAGCTCTTGCTTTCTTGAAATACCACCATCTCGTTGACATTTGTCACATGCTTTAGCAAACCCATGAGCATCTTGATGAAGAGTTGGCCAATAGTAACCACATTGTAATATCTTGTGAGCGGTTCGGATACCACTGTGATGTCCTCCAATAGGTGAAGAATGGCATGCCTCCAACACACTCAACATTTAACATTCTGGCACACAACGTCGAATAAGCCCGTCGGCACAACTCCTATACAAGTATGGTTCATCCCAAAAGAACTTCTTTACATCGTACATGAACTTTTTCCTTTGATGAAAGGACAAGTCTGATGGAACAATGTCACTAGCCAGATAGTTCGCAAAATCTGCGAACCATGGAATCAAGTCTTGTAAAGCAGCCAATACATGTTCATCGGGGAAAGTATCATCAATGTCAATCTTTGATATACAGTGGTTTCACGGTACAATTAATACTTTTTCCTTAAGTTTAGTGTGTTTGAAAGCCTTTTTGTGCTAATTTTGATATAAGTTTCTCTTTATTTTGTAGGAAATCTGTCCAAAGCTGAAAGCGGAGATTTTGAGCGAAAAAATGCAGAAGAGACCACCTACGGAGCTTATGACGGTCCGTCGTGCCTGTGACGGTCCGTAGGTGGCAGCGTAGTGCAGCTGCTGAAGGAAGATGGGAAAGTCTGACCAAGTGTGGGATTACGAAGCTTGTGACGGTCTATCATGGCTATGATGGTCCGTCCTGCAGGTTCGTTGTGAAGATCAGAGAAGTGATCCCAGTACCCAGATTCCAAGAGTTGAAGTATTTTGAAACGAAGACCCTCGACGGACCGTTGTGCCTATGACGGTCCGTCTCACTTGCCGTTGAGGGGAATGAAGAAAGCAGCAGAAGAAATTGCACCAAGTATGGGACGACGGAGTCAACGACGGTCCGTTTTGGCCACGACGGTCCGTCGCGTGGTCCGTCGACCCAGCCGTGTTTTGGCAGATTTCCAGTAATTTGAATCCTTGTTTAATTAGTTTTTTATTTTTTATAAATAGTTTGAAAAACCTCATTTTTGAGGTAAGACTCTGCTAGATTAGACATCATATTATTAGTCTTTGTGTATTAGTGTTTGATTTTTGGAGATTCTTACAAGTGATTTTTGGTGATTAATCAAGCAAATTTTCAGACTTTATTCTTTCTCATTGAAGTAAGTACATGAATTCTTATTTAATATATTTGAATATTGTGTTTATGGCTATGAGTAACTAAACTCCACAACTAGGGTTGTGGGAACCATAGGCAAATAATGAGATAAACCCTAGCTAAAATAAGAATTCTAGAATAATGTCTTGCATGTATTAATAATTCTTTCGCTTAGAAGTCTTTTTAACGGATGATCAACGTTAGAACTCGCCTTAATGCTACTTGCCGGACAAAGGAGGTAGATAATAGGAAAAGAATTATTAACATAGATTTATTGTATACTATCTAATAGGCTAGTATTGATTGGTACAAGTAATAACTTAGTCAAATATCAAATACGATGCTTAATATGAGGTAAAGATAAGGGTTAGGAAAGCAACACACGCAGCCGGACCAAGGTGCGGAGTGAGATTTTCTAGATGCCAGACCAATAATTTAGAAGTACATAACTTATCACTTTGCATGCAAGATACTAGGAAAGAATGGTTATAGTTAGAATTATCAAGTTATGAACCTGTGGGGAACACGTAAACCCTAGTTACTTTGATTAATTGATTAAAACCCAAAATTAAAAGCTGTTAAGTTTCTTTTTCAAGTTCGTTGTTCATTTTCACTTATTTAGAGATAGAACCCCCCTTTTTATGTTTTTACTTTCTAAGGAAGTCATCAACCGAACAATAGTAATAACAAGTTGAAGTAAGTCTAGACTATTTTCCTCGCGGGAACGATCCCAACCTCACTAGTTGGGTTATTTACTTGACGCGACCGCCTTACTTCTCATTTGAGAAGTAAGTTTGAGCATATCAAATTTTGGCGCCGCTGCCGGGGACTTTAGCTTTTAGATTAACTTGAACTTATTAGTAAAGTTTAGTTGATATTTTCTTTATTTTACTTTGTTTTATTGTTTTTGATTTCCTTTCAGAACTATCCTCCTTGTATGCCAAATACACGGAGAGGAAGAAAACCCTTGTTTCCCTATGATCATGAGCTAGAGCGTACACTGCGCAATATGAATCGAAACTTGGGAATAAATGTTGAAGATCCAAACGAGAACATCCCAGATCCAGTGGATGTTCATGGTTAGATGTTACTCGACGCTCCGGGTGAACATCAACAGAGGGGAAAAAATCTCGTTCCACGGCCCCAAGCATACTACAGAGGGTGTGATAAAATAGCAGATGCAGATGGGCCACTTGTCTTGCCCCCTCTACCCACAGGCCACACTTTTGTGGTGACTAGTAGCCTAATGCAAATGCTCACTGCCAGAGGTTTGTTTTCAGAGCTACCTTCTGAGGATCCACATGCCCATATAGCTAAGGTAAGGGCAGTGTGTAAAAGTTGTGTGGGGAGGCCTGATTTGGATCTAGATGTAATAGGTCTCAGAGTGTTTCGTCTCTTATTGACAGGAGAGGCTGCTATGTGGTTTACTGAGCTCCCATACAACTCCATCTTCACCTAGAACCAACTACGGGATGTCTTCTTAGCACGCTACTATCCTGTCTCCAAGAAATTAAACCACAAAGACAGGGTGAATAACTCTGTGACACTACCAGGAGAGTCAGTTAGTAGTTCTTGGGATAGATTCACCTCATTCTTGAGAAGTGTTCCAAATCACCGTATTGATGATGAGTCATTGAAGGAATACTTCTATCGGGGACAGGATGATAACAATAAAGCGGTGTTGGACACTATAGCAGGTGAATCTTATGGAGAATGCCCATATGCTGAGATTGCTAAGAAATTAGAGAAAATATCCCGTACCAACAAAGCTTGGAGTACTAGGAAGTCCGATACAGGGAGAAACACCTTCGCAGTGTAGTCCACTCACAACCCAATCACAGATGATATTCGTGAAGAAATGGCTCAGATGAGAACTGAGCTTGGGTTGGTACTAAAACATGTCACTGGGGGTGCAGAAA
Organism: Solanum lycopersicum; assembly: GCF_036512215.1. Lineage (NCBI taxonomy): Eukaryota > Viridiplantae > Streptophyta > Magnoliopsida > Solanales > Solanaceae > Solanum > Solanum lycopersicum. The sequence continues at coordinate 20,892,948 of NC_090805.1, forward strand.
AGATTATCGCAATCAACTACTTGGCTAAACCACCACCTCCAAATGATAAGTGTTATTATGAGGAGGATTCCTATGCAGTAAATGAACAGATGGGGGGTTTCCGACCAAGTGCCCAAGGCTCTAATAAGGAGAATTGGCGCCAAGGTCAAGGGAACCAAGGTCGGAACTATGGTAACTACAATCGTGAGGGTCATTATGTCCGAGATGGAAACTACAATCGCGACAACAACTTCAACAGGGGTAACTATGGTAATCGAAACGACAGGAATGGACCCTATGTTCCTCCTCAAAGTCTTGAAGTTACTCCTAGGGATGGTTGAGGTAGTATGTCGCGAGTTGAGGATATGTTGCATAAAATGATGAGGAGGTTCGATGCTAGTGATGAGCACAATAAAGAGTTGAGGAATGATTTAGCGTGTATTGGGCAAAAAGTTGATACACATGCTATATCGATTAAGCAACTTGAGTTACAATTGGCCTAATTATCTGCAACTGTGAACACACGGCAACCGGGCACTCTTCTTAGCAACACTGTCCAAAATCCGAAAAATGATGGACATTGTATGGTAATTACTACTCGCGGTGGCAAGCAAACCATTGACCCACCTATGCCATCTAATGAGAATAAGGTGACAAAAGATACTGATAAAGTGGTAAATGTTGATGCTGATTTAGAGGATAACATTGCAAAAGATGCTGAAGTGCCTAAAAAAGTAACTCCTATGCCTAGGACACCACCCCCATTTCCTCAAAGATTAGTGAAAAAGACCGAGGATGGCAAATATCGGCGTTTTATAACAATATTGAAGCAACTTTCTATCAATGTCCCTTTGGTAGAAGCTTTAGAACAAATGCCCGGTTACGCCAAGTTTATGAAAGATTTGGTCACAAAGAAAAGATCGGTTACTTTTGAGGTTGATGATAGAATGCAGCATTGTAGTGCTATTGCTACAAGATCTTTGGTCTAAAAGAAAGAAGATCGGGTGCGTTCACTATTCCTTGTACAATCGGGCTATTACATTTTGCAAAAGCATTATGTGATCTGGGGGCAAGCATAAATCTCATGCCCCTCTCGATTTACAAGAAGTTGGGTTTGGGTGACCCAAAGCCCACTGCGATGCGGCTACTGATGGATGATCGAACTGTAAAATGGCCCGTAGGGATACTTCATGATGTGTTAGTAAAAGTGGAGCCATTCATCTTTCCGGCTGATTTTGTTATTCTTGTGTATGAGTTTGATTTGTAAGTGCCTATTATCCTTGGAAGGCCATTCCTAGCTACGGGAAGAGCCTTAGTAGACATGGAAAAGGGGCAGATGAAATTTCGGTTGAACAATGAGGAAGTGACCTTTAATATTTGTAGGTCCAAGAGGAAGAGTGGTGAGCTCCAATCGGTATCTGCTATATCCTACAACATGGGTGAGACATTTGAGACACAAATAGAAGAACGACTAGGTGTTGAAGCATTAGCGGCAGTGATAATGAACTTTGATAGCGATTGCATTGAAGAGTATGAGTCATTAGTTGCGGCTCTTGACCGAGGTGATGTTCGGTTTAAACCGAAGAAATTTGAGCTTGATATGAAAAATCGCGAGACCCCACCCGCGAAACCATCGATAGAGGAGGCTCCAAAAGTTGAATTAAAAGCTCTCCCACCTCATCTTAGATATGAATTCTTAGGAAATGGTGACACTTTTCTAGTAATCATTGCATCAGACTTGGATGAGCAAAGGTTCAAAAGAGCTATTGGGTGGACCATTATGGACATTATTGGGATCCCTCCTGGTATTTGCTCTCATAAAATCAAACTCATGCCTGATCATAAGCCGAGTATTGAGCACCAGAGATGCCTGAATCCTCCTATGCAAGAGGTTGTGAAGAAGGAAATCATCAAGTGCTTGGATGCCGGAGTAATCTATCTAATCGCCAATAGTAGTTGGGTATGCCCGGTTCAGTGTGTACCTAAGAAAGGGGGAACGACTGTGGTCCCCAACGAAAAGAATGAACTTGTTCCAATGAGACCGGTTACTGGATGGAGGGTGTGTATGGATTACCGTAAACTGAACTCATGGACTGAAAAAGACCATTTTCCTATGCCCTTCATGGATCAGATGTTGGATAGACTTGCCAGAAAAGGGTGGTATTGTTTTCTTGATGGGTATTCGGGGTATAATCAGATTTCTATTGCACCAGAAGATCAAGAGAAAACCACTTTCACTTGTCCATATAGGACTTTTGCATTCAGAAGAATGTCGTTTGGGTTGTGCAATGCACCCGCAACCTTTCAGAGATGTATGATGTCAATATTTTCTGACATGGTGGAGGATACTATAGAAGTTTTTATGGATGATTTTTCTGTGGTTGGTGATTCATTCGGGTGGTGTTTGACCAATTTATCTGAGTTTCTTAAGAGATGTGAAGATTGCAATTTGGTACTAAACTGGGAAAAGTGTCATTTCATGGTGAAAGAGGGTATTGTGTTGGGTGATCGCATTTCAGAAAAGGGCATAGAGGTTGATCGAGCTAAAGTTGAGGTAATAGAGAGACTTCCCCCGCCGATCTCTGTGAAAGGTGTGAGAAGCTTTCTTGGGCATGCAGGTTTTTACCGGAGATTCATCAAAAACTTTTCAAAGATTGCACACCCATTGTGCAAATTGCCGGAGAAAGAATGTAAATTTTGTTTTGATGAATCCTGTCTTAAAGCATTCGGTGAGCTAAAAGAAAAGTTAGTGTCTGCGCCTATCATTATTTCTCCGGATTGGAACAGTCCATTTGAGGTAATGTGCGATGCTAGTGGGGTGGCTCTTGGTGTAGTATTGGGACAGAGAAGAAACAAAATCCTTCACCCAATTTACTATGCTAGTAAAGCCCTAAATGAAGCTTAGAAGAACTACACAGTGACTGAGCAAGAACTCCTTGCAGTAGTCTTTGCTTTTGAGAAATTTTTCTCCTATTTGCTAGGTACTAGAGTTATAGTGCATATTGACCATTCAGCATTGAGATATTTGATGGCGAAGAAGGATGTGAAACCAAGGCTGATTCGTTGGGTATTACTGCTGCAAGAATTTGACTTTAAAGTGATGGATAGAAAAGGGACTGAAAATCAAGTTGCTGATCATTTGTATCGTCTAGAGGATAAAGCTATGAGAGAGTTAGGGGATAAGACTGACATTGATGATACTTTCCCCAATGAACATGTCTTGGCTGCTTCACAAGACTTGATTCCATGGTTCGCAGATTTTGCGAACTATCTGGCTAGTGATATTGTTCCATCAGACTTGTCCTTTCATCAAAGGAAAAAGTTCATGTACGATGTGAAGAAGTTCTTTTGGGATGAACCATACTTGTATAGGAGTTGTGCCAACGGGCTTATTCGGCGTTGTGTGCTAGAAAGTGAAATGTTGAGTGTGTTGGAGGCATGCCATTCTTCACCTGTTGGCTGACATCACAGTGGTATCCGAACCGCTCACAAGATATTGCAATGTGGTTACTATTGGCCAACTCTTCATCAAGATGCTTATGGGTTTGCTAAAGCATGTGACAAATGTCAACGAGATGGTGGTATTTCAAGAAAGCAAGAGCTCCCTCTAAACCCCATTCTTGTGATTGAGTTATTTGATGTTTGGGGTATTGACTTTATGGGCCCTTTCGTGAGTTCTCATGGGATGAAGTACATTCTCGTAACAGTTGATTATGTATATAAATGGGTCGAAGCCATAGCCCTCGCAAACAATGAAGGGAAGAGTGTCACTGCATTCTTGAAAAAGAATATATTCTCCTGTTTTGGCACCCCAAGGGCCATTATTAGTGATGGGGGCTCCCACTTCTGTAACAGATTGTTCAAGGGGTTATTTGAGAAATACGGGTTTTGCCATAATGTGGCCACTCCTTACCACCCTCAAAGTAGTGGGCAAGTTGAAGTATCAAATCGGGAGATCAAACAGATATTGTCCAAAACAGTGAATGCTAGTAGAACGGATTGGTTAAGGAGGCTTGATGATGCTCTTTGGGCCTACCGGACAGCATATAAGACTCCCATAGGTATGTCTCCATACCAACTTGTATATGGGAAAGCTTGTCATCTTCCAGTTGAGTTAGAGCATAAAGCCATGTGGGCTATGAAGAAGTTAAAAATGGATTGGAGCGAAGCTGCAGAGCAACGGTTAAATGGGTTGAATGAACTTGATGAATTTCGCTTGAAAGCCTATGAAAGCTCAGCCCTATGCAAATAAAAGATGAAGAATTATCATAACAAAATTTAAAAACGAGAGTTTATGGTCAGGGATTTGGTGCTTTTATTTAATTCCAGATTGCGCTTGTTTCCAGCAAACTCAAGTCCAAATGGATTGGTCCTTACACGGTTACCCAACTATTCCCTCATGGAGCAGTTGAGTTGGAAACTAAGGAGGGTGTGCGGTTCAAAGTGAATGGACAGTGCATAAAAATCTATCTCGGGCATGTTGAATCGGCGAATGAAGTGATCGAGGCATACCATCTTGATGAAGTCTGAGTAATCAAGTGGCCCCAGTCGTGCCGCGACATTAAATAAGGCGCTTGTTGGGAGGCAACCCAATTCTTGTCATTTTTTTTAGTAAGGATAGCATTTTTGTACTAATGAGTTTTTAAATTTGCAGGCACATCACCAGGAAATTCTGCAGAAAACTATTCCGCAGCAGCCACTGATGGATACATCGACGGACCATTGCGCATGCGACGGATCGTCGTATGCATCCGTCGTCCAGGTACGTTTTTCTGCTACGTTGAAATTAGGGCTCACACTACGGAACCTACGACGGGTCGTCACCACAGCAATGGTCCGTCGTTGGGGAACCATCGCGTGATTAATGAATTATACCCGACCCGACCCGGCTGGACCCTTTTTCAAAATCTGACCGTTTAAACCCCCAACCCCTCATTTTCACCCCATTAATTCCTTATTCCTCTCATCTCCCCTCTTTTTTCAACTTCCACATTCCCCCCCTCACTGATCATTACCCCCACAATTCTCCAAAGCCTTAAAAATATCATCTACTAGTCGGAGCTGCTGCTGTAGGTGTCTACCCTGCCAACTGAGTCATTTTCCATTTGCTTTTTCTCCATTTCTAAGGTATGTGTCTCTAAATTTATACTCATTTATCTTGTATTTTTGTTTATTAGTTAGTATTAGCTTATTTCTTAGTCGTATATTGTTTCCTTTATATGATTATGTCTAAACCTAGGCTCAAAATGTTCGAATTTGCCATGTGACAACCCTAGACATAGGTGATTTTGCATTCATAGTTTCCTAGGTAGTTGGGATAGACACATATAGGTCCACAACACTACAAGACCATGTGGGTTCATCGGGGTTGCTTAGGGTATCTACAATTCTGTCTCTGTCATTCCTTACGAGACCCCGACGACGGACCATTGTAGCCACGACGGACCGTCGTAGGGTCAGTTGCACAAGACCTAGCACCCTTGCCCAACGGACACATGTGACAGACCGTCCTACCCATGATGGTCCGTCCTGCATGACCGTCATATCGGTCAGAGACCCCCCTCCTAAGGGTCTCCATTTTTTTTCCAAGTGTCCTTCAACGGACACATGTGATGGACCGTCGTACCCACGACGGTCCGTCCTGCATGACCGTCATACCGGTCAGAGACCTCTCTCCTAAGGGTCTCCATTTTTCCCCAAGTGTCCTTCAACGGACACTTGTGATGGACCATCGTACCCACGACAGTCCGTCCTGCATGACCGTCATAACAGTCAGAGACCCCTCTCCTAAGGGTCTCCATTTTTTCCCAAGTGTCCTACGACGGACATCTATAACAGACCGTCGTAACTGTGACGGTCCGTCCTGCACACACCGTCATGCTAGTCAGAGACCCTCTTTCAGGGTTCTCTATTTATACAGAGTCCAAGTACACCACGACGGACCTCACGACGGTCCGACATAGTCACGACGAGCCGTCACCAGGCCCGTCGTGTGTCACTGTTTATACAACATTTACATATTATTTTCACTGTTTTATATCGTATGGTTTCGCTTGTCTTGTTTGTCACTACTCGTACTAATAGTGATCCTTTGCAGGTACTATATACTATGGCACCCAAGCAAGACCGAACCTACGCACGCGGGCAAAGTCTGTTGCCCCGTCTGCACGCTTGATCATCGGCTCTGATGATGAGTGGGACCCTGAATATGTGCCCCCAGGCACTTCCGCACCTTCCCGTGCTGCACGTGCGCCCAGAGCCACACCCAAGACGGTGGCGTTCGGAGTCACTGCCTCCCAGTCTGATGAGGAGCGCACACTGACCGGCACACCCTCTGGGTCAGCCACAAATGAGGAAGGAACGTCTGGATCCTTAGGAGTATCATGGTCCGAGGAGGCTTCAGGCTCTGCAGAGGTTCCCGCACCAGCCACTGCTGCAGCGTCGGTCTCGTCTGATGAGGCTGACAGTTCAGACTCTACATCCGGCGCACCACATCAGGTCCCCACACCAGCCTCTGACCAGCCAAACCGGTGGTGTGTCGACGACCAGTTTCAAGTTTACTCCGATGCCAAGTTCCTGACTGATAAAGGAGTAATGACTCGGACACTCACCTTGGAGCGGCGGGTATTTACAGGGAGTCTCCCATCGATGCCGGAGATCCACAACCTCTTCACCAGGCACCGCCTAGAGTGGACAGCCCGTCCGTTGGGACGGTATAGCGAGGAAATGGTCCGAGAGTTCTACACATCCTACATAGCGACTCTCCAATCACAGATCGATAGGCGGGCTGCTCCCGCTAAACGGGCCCCACTGGAGCAGGTTCGAGTCTGGGGCGTGCAGGTTGACATTTCCCTGCCAGCCATCTGCCGGTTTTTCTACGGCGAGAGTGCAGATGCTACTCGGACCCCCGTCACTGCCGAGTTTGACTACCACTGGCAGATAGTAAAGGATGGACAGTTTTTGCGCAAGCCAACACTGAGAGAGACCACCAAGAGGTGGATGGTCCTGCACCTGTCAGTAGATGGAGAGGGTGCCGATTGGGTCACTGAGCCGAAGGGGTCCATCAAGAAGGCCAACCTCACGTTCGTTGCAAAGTTCTTGTGGCTGCTCGTCCGTCACTGCCTTTCCCCCACAGCTGTTGATAACATCATCACCTGGGATCGAGCAGTATTGATGCCTTCCCGTGTATGATCTTTTCCCTTTTTAGGTCCGCAGGTGTGCCCATATGGCACATAGATCAGTTGAAGACCCCGCAGGGCACCGTTGACGTCGACCTCATCAGAGACGAGGCCAATGAGTTGGCCCCATGTAGAGGGCCCCATCTAGAGCTGCCACCACTTGCTGATGATCTTGCGGATACGGTTGCCCAGGCCCGCGCAGCTACACAGGCGTCCACTGACACTACCCCGGTCGAGTCTATCCCGGGTGGTAGCCCAGCCCCGAGCTCCGCTCGCACAACCCCTCTACCATTACTGGTCCCGCTTGCTAGGGTCCAAAAACTGGAGGCACAAATGGCCACTCTTCTGCATCATATCCAGCTGTGGATGCAGAAGTCGATTACTGAGTCTAAAGTGCGTCTAGAGAGGAAGATGCAGACGTTTACCGAGCGAAAGACTGCTGAGGTTAACCCGCGCCTAGATTCCTTTGAGTTGAGAGTGTTAGCCGACCAGCCCCTCCGGTAGATGTTTCGACTCTTCAGGCTGCAGTCGATAGTCTTCGTGCAGACATCGACATGATACTAGAGGCGAGGGTGCCGGATTCTGAGGTCCCTTCTGTCGAGCCTGCAGAGGACACCGTATTGGCGGCCCTGTTTACTACTTCTGAAATTCCACCACCTCCCCCTCGAGAGAGTTCCAAGAGGCGTAGGGGTCGAGCAGAGGATGAGGCGCGAGCAAGGAAGAAGGAGCGCCGAGAGATGTAGGCTATGAGGAGAGCCTCACTTGCTGAGGCGGAGGCAAACCAAATCAGAGCATCACATATAGCGGCTGGGGCGTCTAGCTCCCGCATTGTAGAGACAGCAGGAGGCACTACTGATGGTGCGGTTGCTGCTGCGGACACCACTGAGGGTGTCCAGATTGCAGAGGATGTGGGTTCCGGGGAACCGGACCCACCAGCTTGTTGAATCGACGGCGCTTTGCGCCACAGGTTTGCTTCACCTACCACTCTAATTTTTAGATTTTTTTAATGAATTGGGGACAATTGCATGCTTTTTTGTTGGGGTGGGGTAAATGGAAAGTGAGTGTTAGGGTGAAGTTTGAGTAGCCCAACTCACTATCCTCTTTTGGGGTTTTCTTGCCTGTGTTCTTTTTCCCTAAAAGACTGATTACTTTTTCTGTTGAACCGGTACGTTATATCTTTTGTACATAGTTTAACTCTGAAGCATGATGGCTAAAATGATATCTTGATAAAACTGGAAAATGTTGCATGACTAGGTGTAGTAACTGATAATTGTGTGGCTCTAAACATGAAATAGAGTTACACCATTGCATTACCCTAAATCTTCAAGTCAAACTAGGTGTCTGATAATCTTGTATAGTGATGAGATGTCAAGTGAGTGTGAGGAAATTTGAATAGTCCCTATTGGTACTGAGCTAGAACTTGCTTGGTTAGTCTTGCTAGAAGTAAGCTGTAACAAAAAATTAGGAAAAGATCATAGGCCCTCATTCAAGATAGCCCATTTCTAGCTTAATTAAAAGAAACCAAATGAAAGTTATCCTTCTTTGACCTTTCTTTTTCACCCCAACTAATCTTTTTTGGGAACAATATGTTGGCCCTGGTCCCTCCTTGGACATGTGCACCTCAGCTTATGCCAAAAGCATAAGTTGAGGGTGGCTAATACATAAACAACCTTCGTTATGACCCTGAACCGACTTTGGGTATTGTGTACCTTGACTCATGGGAAAGCCATGAGTTGAGGGTGGTTGTTTTGAGAAATGCTCTGGAAAGTGGGGTTGAAAGAACAAAGAGAGAGAAAGAACAAAAGCAAAGTGACTCAAGAACTCGTTGAAAGAAAAAAAAAGAAAAAAAAGGGAAAAGAGTCACTTACACAAATGAAGAAAGAAGGGAAAATAGCAAGGTGAAAGAATGGGAGAAACTGGGCGAGATAAAGTGATAGAAAGTGGAAGGTTTAGCCGATATGTAAAGGAGCGCGAAAAGTCACTAAAGTATACCTAAATATACCCTAACTGACTCTGAGCCAATGTTACAAGCTAAGAAAGTCCTATCGTGATCCTAAGGGTTGTATAGCGAACTTTAGGCAGTGAAAATAAGAGCAAGCTTATGGCAATAGGTATGAATGAGTGTGACATTGTTCTGAGAGCGAGTGTTGAAAAGTAATCCTTATACTCAAACTGAAATCATTGTGTGAAAAATAAGGATTTTGTTTTGAAGTGAGGACACTAGTTGCAATACCGGAATTGTTAGCACCTCGGTGAGAAATTGAAGAGGATAGGTATTAGTGCATGGTGAGTCTGTGTCATGTTCGAATCCCACAAAATTCAAGCCTAATAGTGATAACATGCATAGATTTAATGAGATTAATCGGGATTGATAGACAAATGATTGCAAAGGATAAAACATGAATACTATTATACAAAGATTGTGTAGTGAGTCATAGTGCGTCGCTTGAGGACAAACAACGAATTTAAGTTGAGGGTGTTGATATGCCGTGGTTTCACGGTATAATTAATACTTTTTCCTTAAGTTTAGTGTGTCTGAAAGCCTTTTTGTGCTAATTTTGATATAAGTTTCTCTTTGTTTTGCAGGAAATCTTTCCAAAGCTGAAAGCGGAGATTTTGAGTGAAAAAATGCAGAAGAGACCACCTACGGAGCTTATGACGGTCTGTCGTGCCTGTGATAGTCCATAGGTGGCAGCGTAGTGCAGCTACTGAAGGAAGATGGGGAAGTCTGACCAAGTGTGGGATTACGAAGCTTGTGACGGTCCGTCATGGCTATGATCCCAGTACCCAGATTTCAAGAGTTGAGTATTTTGAAACGAAGACCCTCGACGGACTGTTGTGCCTATGACAGTCCGTCACACTTGCCGTTGAGGGGAATGAAGAAAGCAGTAGAAAAAATCGTACCAAGTATGGAACAACGGAGTCCACGATGGTCCGTTTTTACCACGACGATCCGTCGCGTGGTTCGTCGACCCAGCCGCGTTTTGGCAGATTTCCAGTAATTTGAATCCTTGTTTAATTAGGTTTTTATTTTTTATAAATAGTTCGAAAAACCTCATTTTTGAGGTTAGGCTCTGCTAGATTAGACATCATATTATTAGACTTTGTGAATTAGTGTTTGATTTTTGGAGATTCTTACAAGTGATTTTTGGTGATTAATTAAGCAAATTTTCGGACTTTATTCTTTCTCATTGAAGTAAGTACATGAATTCTTATTTAATATATTTGAATATTGTGTTTATGGCTATGAGTAACTAAACTCCATAACTAGGGTTGTGGGAACCATAGGCAAATAATGAGATAAACCCTAACTAAAATAACAATTCTAGAATAGTGTCTTGCATGTATTAATAATTCTTTCGCTTAGAAGTCTTTTTAACGGATGATCAACGTTAGAACTCACCTTAATGCTACTTGCCGGACCAAGGAGGTAGATAATAGGAAAAGAATTATTAACATAGATTTAGTGTATACTATCTAATAGGCTAGTATTGATTGGTACGAGGTAATAACTCAGCCAAATATCGAATACGATGCTTATGAGGTAAAGATAAGGGTTAGGAAAGCAACACACGCAGCCGGACCAAGGTGCGGAGTGAGATTTTCTAGATGCCGGACCAAGGATTTAGAAATACATAACTTATCACTATGCATGCAAGATACTAGGAAAGAATGGTTATAGTTAGAATTATCAAGTTATGAACCTGTGGGGAACACGTAAACCCTAGTTAGTTTGATTAATTGATTAAAACCCAGAATTAAAAGCTGTTAAGTGTCTCTTTCAAGTTTGTTGTTCATTTTCACTTATTTAGGGATAGAACCCCCCTTTTTATGTTTTTACTTTCTAAGGAAGTCATCAACCGAACAATAGTAATAACAAGTTGAAGTTAAGTCTAGACTATTTTCCTCGTGGGAACGATCCCAACCTCACTAGTTGGGTTATTTACTTGACGCGACCGCTTTACTTCTCATTTGAGAAGTAAGTATGAGCGTATCAAATTTTGATCCCCTAACTCTCTCATAGCTTCATCCTCTAGACGAGACAAATGATCAGCAACTATATTTTCAGTCCCTTTTCTATCAAGCACTTCAAAGTCAAATTCTTGCAGCAGTAGTACTCAACGAATCAGCCTAGGTTTCACATCCTTCTTCGCCATCAAATATCTCGATGCTGAATGGTCAGTATGCACTATAACTCTAGTACCTAGCAAATAGGAGCGAAATTTCTCAAAAGCAAAGACTACTGCAAGGAGTTCTTGCTCAGTCACTGTGTAGTTCTTCTGAGCTTCATTTAGGGCTTTACTAGCATAGTAAATTGGGTGAAGGATTTTGTTTCTTCTCTGTCCCAATACTACACCAAGAGCCACCCCACTAGCATCGCACATTACCTCAAATGGACTGTTCCAATCCTGAGAAATAATGATAGGCGCAGACACTAACTTTTCTTTTAGCTCACCAAATGCTTTAAGACAGGATTCATCAAAAACAAATTTACATTCTTTCTCCAGCAATTTGCACAATGGGTGTGCAATCTTTGAAAAGTCTTCGATGAATCTCCGGTAAAAACCTGCATGCCCAAGAAAGATTCTCACACCTTTCACAGAGATCGGCGGGGGAAGTCTCTCTATTACCTCAACTTTAGCTCGATCAACCTCTATGCCCTTTTCTGAAATGCGATGACCCAACACAATACCCTCTTTCACCATGAAATGACACTTTTCCCAGTTTAGTACCAAATTGCAGTCTTCACATCTCTTAAGAACCTCAGATAAATTGGTCAAACACCGCCCGAATGAATCACCAACCATAGAAAAATCATCCATAAAAACTTCTATAGTATCCTCCACCATGTCAGAAAATATTGACATCATACATCTCTGAAAGGTTGCGGGTGCATTGCACAACCCAAACGACATTCTTCTAAACGCAAAAGTCCCATATGGACAAGTGAAAGTGGTTTTCTCTTGATCTTCTGGTGTAATAGAAATCTGATTATACCCCGAATACCCATCAAGAAAACAATACCACCCTTTTCTGGCAAGTCTATCCAACATCTGATCCATGAAGGGCATAGGAAAATGGTCTTTTTCAGTCCATGAGTTCAGTTTACGTTAATCCATACACACCCTCCATCCAGTAACCGGTCTCATTGGAACAAGTTCATTCTTTTCGTTGGGGACCACAGTCGTTCCCCCTTTCTTAGGTACACACTGAACCGGGCATACCCAACTACTATCGGCGATTGGATAGATTACTCCGGCATCCAACCACTTGATGATTTCCTTCTTCACAACCTCTTGCATAGGAGGATTCAAGCGTCTTTGGTGCTCAATACTCGGCTTATGATCAGGCATGAGTTGGATTTTATGAGAGCAAATACCAGGAGGGATCCCAATAATGTCCGCAATGGTCCACCCAATATCTCTTTTGAACCTTTTGAGTACCTTCACCAAACTCTGAACCTGTTGTTCATCCAGGTCTAATGCAATGATTACCGGCAAAGTGTCACCATTTCCTAAGAATTCATACCTAAGATGAGGTGGGAGAGCTTTTAATTCACCTTTTGGAGCCTCCTCTATCGATGGTTTTGCGGGTGGGGACTCGCGATTTTTCATATCAAGCTCAAATTTCTTCGGTTTAAATCGAACATCACCTCGGTCAAGAGCCGCAACTAATGACTCATACTCTTCAATGCAATCGCTATCAAAGTTCATTATCACTGCCGCTAATGCTTCGACACCTAGAAGTTCTTTTATTTGTGTCTCAAGTGTCTCACCGGTGTTGTAGGATATAGCAGATGCCGATTGGAGCTCACCACTCTGCCTCATGGACCTACAAATATTAAAGGTCACTTCCTCATTGTTCAACCGAAATTTCATCTTCCCCTTTTCCATGTCTACTAAGGCTCTTCCCGTAGCTAGGAATGGCCTCCCAAGGATAATAGGCAATTTAAAATCAACCTCACAATCAAGAATAACAAAATCAACCGGAAAGATGAATGACTCCACTTTTACTAGCACATCATGAAGTATCCCTATGGGACGTTTTACTGTTCGATCAGCCATCAGTAGCCGCATCGCAGTGGGCTTTGGGTCACCCAAACCCAACTTCTTGTAAATCGAGAGGGGCATGAGATTTATGCTTGCCCCCAGATCACATAATGCTTTCGCAAAATGTAATAGCCCAATTGTACAAGGAATAGTGAACGCACCCGGATCTTCTTTCTTTTGGACCAGAGATCTTGTAGCAATAACACTACAATGCTGCATTCTATCATCATCCTCAAAAGTAACCGATCTTTTCTTTGTGACCAAATCTTTCATAAACTTGGCGTAACCGGGCATTTGTTCTAAAGCTTCTACCAAAGGGACATTGATAGAAAGTTGCTTCAATATTGTTATAAAACGCCGATATTTGCCATCCTCGGTCTTTTTCACTAATCTTTGAGGAAATGGGGGTGGTGGCCTAGGCATAGGAGTTACCTTTTTAGGCACTTCAGCATCTTTTGCAATGCTATCCTCTAAATCAGCATCAACATTTACCACTTTATCAGTATCTTTTGTCACCTTATTCTCATTAGATGGCATAGGTGGGTCAATGGTTTGCTTGCCACCGCGAGTAGTAATTGCCATACAATGTCCATCATTTTTTGCATTTTGGACAGTGTTGCTAGGAAGAATGCCCAGTTGCCGTGTGTTCACAGTTGCAGATAATTGGGCCAATTGTAACTCAAGTTGCTTAATCGATATTGCATGTGTGTCAACTTTTTACCCAATACCCGCTAAATCATTCCTCAACTCTTCATTGTGCTCATCACTAGCATCGAACCTCCTTATCATTTTATGCAACATATCCTCAACTCGCGACATACTACCTCCACCATCCCTAGGAGTAACTTCACAATTTTGAGGAGAAACATAGGGTCCATTCCTGTCGTTTCTATTACCATAGTTACCCCTGTTGAAGTTGTTGTCGCGATTATAGTTTCCATCTCAGACATAATGACCCTTACGATTATAGTTACAATAGTTCCGACCTTGGTTCCCTTGACCTTGGCGCCAATTCTCCTGATTAGAGCCTTGGGCACTTGGTCGGAAACCCCCCATCTGTTCATTTACTGCATAGGAATCCTCCTCATAATAACACTCATCGTTTGGAGGTGGTGGTTTAGCCAAGTAGTTTACTGTATTAATCTTTTCTGCACCCCCAGTGACATGTTTTAGTACCAACCCAAGCTCAGTTCTCATCTGAGCCATTTCTTCATGAATATCATTTGTTGCTGCGTTGTGAGTGGACTGCACTGCGAAGGTGTTTCTCCCTGTATCAGACTTCCTAGTACTCCAAGCTTTGTTGTTACATGAGATTTTCTCTAATTTCTCAGCAATCTCAGCATAAGGGCATTCTCCAAAAGATCCACCTGCTATAGTGTCCAACACCACTTTATTGTTATCATCTTGTCCCCGATTGAAGTATTCCTTTAGTGACTCATCATCAATACGGTGATTTGGAACACTTCTCAAGAATGAGGTGAATTTATCCCAAGAACTACTAACTAACTCTCCTGGTAGTGCCACAAAGTTATTCACCCTGTCCTTGTGGTTTAATTTCTTGGAGATCGGATAGTAGCGTTCTAAGAAGACATCCTGTAGTTGGTTCCAAGTCAAGATGGAGTTGTATGGGAGCTCAGTAAACCACATAACAGCCTCTCCCGACAGTGAGAGAGGAAACACTCTGAGACCTATTACATCTAGATCCAAATCAGGCCTCCCCACACAACTTTTACACACTGCCCTAACCTTAGCTATATGGGCATGTGGATCCTTAGAAGGTAGCCCTGAAAACAAACCTATGGCAGTGAGCATTTGCATCAGGCTACTAGTCACCACAAAAGTGTGGCCTGTGGGTAGAGGGGGCAAGACAAGTGGCCCATCCGAGTCTGCTATGTTATCATACCCTCTGTAGTATCCCCGGCAGCGGCGCCAAAATTTGATACGCTCAAACTTACTTCTCAAATGAGAAGTAAAGCGGTCGTGTCAAGTAAATAACCCAACTGTGAGGTTGGGATCGTTCCCACGAGGAAACTAGTCTAGACTTAACTTCAACTTGTTATTACTATTGTTTTGTTGATGACTTCCTTAGAAAGTAAAAACATAAAGGGGGGGTTTGTATTTCCTAATGAGTAAAAATAACTAACGAAATTGAAAGAGACACTTAACAGTTTTGAAAGTTGAATTATAATCAATTAATCAAAGTAACTGGGGTTTACGTGTTCCCCACAGGTTCATAACTTGATAATTCTAACTATAACAATTCTTTCCTAGTATCTTGCATGCAAAGTGATAAGTTATGTATTTCTAAATCCTTGGTCCGGCATCTAGAAAATCTCACTCCGCACCTTGGTCCAGCTACGTGTGTTGCTTTCCTAAACCTTATCTTTACCTCATATTAAGCATCGTATTCGATATTTGACTAAGTTATTACCTCGTACCAATCAATACTAGCCTATTAGATAGTATACACTAAATCTATGTTAATAATTATTTTCCTATTATCTACCTCCTTGGTCTGGCAAGTAGCATTAAGGCGAGTTCTAACTTTTATCATCCGTTAAAAAGACTTCTAATCAAAAGAATTATTAATACATGCAAGACACTATTCTAGAATTGTTATTTTAGCTAGGGTTTATATCATTATTTGCCTATGGTTCCCACAACCCTAGTTATGGAGTTTAGTTACTCATAGCCGTAAACACAATATTCAAATATATTAAATTAGAATTCATGCACTTACTTCAATGAGAAAGAATAAAGTCGGAAAATTTGCTTGATTAATCACCAAAAATCACTTGTAAGAATCCAAAAATCAAACACTAATACACAAAGTTTTATAATATGATGTCTAATCTAGCAGAGTCTAACCTCAAAAACGAGGTTTTTCGAACTATTTATAAAAAAATCAAATCCTAATTAAACAAGGATTCTAATTGCTGGAAATCTGCCAAAACGCGGCTGGGTCGACGAACCACGCGACGGACCGTCGTGGTCACAACGGACCGTCATGGACTCCGTCGTCCCATACTTAGCAATTTTTTCTGCTGCTCTCTTCATTTCCCTCAACGGCAAGTATGACGGATCGTCATAGGCACAACGGTCCGTCGAGGGTCTTTGTTTCAAAATAGTTCAACTCTTGGAATCTGGGTACTGGGATCACTTCTCTGATCTTCACGACGAACCTGCAGGACGGACCGTCATAGCCATGACGGACCGTCACAAGCTTCGTAATCCCACATTTTGTCAGACTTCCCCATCTTCCTTCAGCAGCTGCACTACGCTGCCACCTACGGACCGTCACAAGCACGACGGACCGTCATAAGCTCCGTAGGTGGTCTCTTCTGCATTTTTTCGCTCAAAATCTCCGCATTTAGCTTTGGACAGATTTCCTGCAAAACAAAGAGAAACTTATATCAAAATTAGCACAAATAGGCTTTTGGACACACTAAACTTAAGGAAAAAGTATTAATTATACCGTGAAACCACGGTATATCAATGCTGTCCAATATGTCTTAAAAGCGTTACTCTAAAGTCATGAACTAAGATTGGCTTAACAAGACCACTATGAAATCATATCTTGAATAAATTGGCTATCTGGTTCCAATAAAATTGGCTAACTCTATTTGTCAAAATGAATATATGCAAATGGCTAGAAACTTATGTAAATGATTATAAGATTGGATAAGGGTTCATACATATGGTAAATTAAATATGAACATACGTAAAACTAGCTTATGTCAATAAGAATGATTTTGCTAGTCTAACATCCCAAATCTTGAGCGAATACTAATCATATGCTAAATATTGTCTAGTTAGAGTATCAAATGATAACATAAGCACTTCTAAAGTAAATATCAATGATACCATAACCAAGGGACTGACATTCATTGGGACAACTCCCAACATGCTCCACCAAAATGAACTATGAACACATGAATCTCATTGAATGAAGTGCTCATCATGCATAAACGATGATATGAAGCTACTACACTAAAGTAAGTAAGTAACGTGAGTTATAACATAGTTAAAGGGGGTCTAAATTAAGTAAGTGACCAGCATGGGGTGTTAAAGACTCACTTATACCTAAGCTAATATGTTAAAGAATACTCACGTATGAAGGTGTTAGAATGTGTGAGACTAGTCTCATTAACACCAAATGATGATATGTAAGGACAATTTACATTTCATCAATGTAAAGTAAGGATGACCAGTCATCAATAGAGTAAGTAATCTCAATCTAGAAGCAAGCTTCCATAATGCTTGAGTCAACTCTAAAAGATAAAGAAGATATTGAAAGTGAGACAAGTTGTATCTACGCCTAGAATCAATGTCCCTCAATGTAAATTCCAAGAGAGCATATATATGTTATACGATGAACAAATAATGAAAGGTGAGTAAAGATGAAATGAAAATATGTTAAGAAAGAACAGTGTGACACCATAATATAAGGCTAGTTCAAGTGAGACAAGTTGTACCTACGCCAATATATGGTCACCAAAAAGTACTCACCTAAGAGAGTGTTGAATATTAAGAGACAAGTCTCAATCAAACTCTATATGTAAGTGTAAGGACAATTCACACTTAATACATAAACAAGAGATGAGAAATCATCTAATGAGCAATGATGCCCTCATGCTAGAAGCCAGCTTCTATGATGTGTGAGATGAATGTAATGGAACTTTATACTGAGCAATAGGCTAGCTATGAGTCACAATTTCTTCTTTCGGGAAGGTAGAGGTTCATGTAAATCTCATGACATGATACTTTCCATTTAGGCGGGTATGGGTCTCCTGTTATCTCCTAGTCTTTGAACCTATGCTGCCAACATAGGGTTCTAGCAGGGTTCAATTCCCTATATATGTTAGCATGTTTTGGTTTCACTATGGCCGGTGATTCCACCTCTTTTCGGTGAAGGGTAGATACAAAATTTCATGAGCTCACATGATCAATGTATTTTAAAGTTGAAGTTCCTCAAAGTATGAAAGATAAAGAAATGAACGTTACTGAAAGTGTTTATTCAAGACAATTAGGAGGTGAAATCACATTCAAGTAATGCCATTAGGTCATTCTTTGTCATTGAACTTCATGATCTTGATGAGAGTCTTAAACTTCATCCTAGGTATAGCTGGTGTTTACCTCAGCCTACGAATGAATGAAATGAATAATGTGAGTACTAATGAACGAATGAAGCAGACTCTGTGTTTGCTAAAGAAGGCCCTCGGGTTGAGGTCCCATATGTTGGGCCCTCACTTGATATGTTTTAATGCTACATCCACAATTCCAAGGTCTCGTATATATGAAATGTATAATATATAAAACATGAAAACGTTAACTAAATAACCCATAACTTCCCTAACATGAAAGTAATGAAATCAATGGAATGATCAATAGAAAATGACTTATGAAATGTAATGAATATATAGTGTAATGAATGTCTTGCTATAAGAATAGTCAAAGCCTGTCCAATGAATTTTACAATAAGTAAAGGGCATAGCTAATAATGAATCTTCATGTCATGAAAATGAAAAAAAGCCAAATAAAATTAGCTTATAATGACTTCCTTTATTAGGAAAAATATCAAAGACAATAATGAATTCAAATATGCTTATAAAAATGATTAACTAATGTATTTAGCCAATAAAGATTGGCTTATTAAGAATTCAAGCCCAAAGTAAGCAAGATCATAAGCCTTAATGATATTCCCCAAGAACTATGAACATTATGAGATCAACTAAAGAATGGGTATAGTCAATAAGTATTGACTTATAAATATATTCATGCCCCAAATTGTAGTTAAGTCATTTCCTTAATCTTTTGAATTACTTACTTGATTCACTGTGGGTATGGGACTACAATGAATCATTGCACTTGTAAGTAAAATATAGGACCAAAGGATTTATTTAACTACACAACAACAAGAAGAAAAAGACTGAAAAATAATCTAAGTGTACAAAGAGGAGCTCTCGGCCTAAGAGGATCAAAATCTCAAATCTTCGCCCAAGTTGTTCTAAAATTATTTTGATGATACTAATGTCTTGTAATCATATAGAAAATTACGTGTGTTCTTTGAATGCATTAAAATACATCATATTCATAACACAATTCACAATCAATGAATTAAGAAAGTCTAGTGACTAGACTTTCAAGAAATAGCATGTCGTTTAGGAAGAGCATAACTTTATGTGTATGTTTGCATCCATCCATAATTAGTACAAGTGGTGTACTAACCCCTACTATTTATTATTTTATAGATACAGGTTAAAGGACAGATCAACGACTCTTGCAACGGTTTGGACATCAACGTTTCTCCTGACCATTTGGTAGATCGTTGTAATTTCGAGGATGCTACAGTTTTATTCTACCCTTAGTTTTAGACATAGCTAGTGGTTGTTTTATTTAATGTTTATTTCGTACATTCATTTTGAAGGTTTTGTAATAATGTCTGGTAAAGACTCATTCGAGTAATAATGCTGGACCCAACCTTTTCTAGCTCAAATAACTCCCCAAGTTAGTTCTCTTGTCTGTAGCAAGGGTTCAGACGTCTAGTTCTACGCTCATCAATCCATGTGAGCTCCGTCTAATCGTAGGCATTCTAGACACATTAAGCATTATTTAGCATAACCATTTTAGGGTTGTTACAAGAACCTTCACCTTTAGAAAGTTTGGGGTCCCAAAAAAGATGTTGTCTCATGAGATCAAAACATCTACTTAAGTAAGTCAAGGTTTCTAGTAGCAATCTCCTTGTTTCATAACTACACGCCCCCGTAGGACTTAGCTTAGTGAATCCACTAGAATAGCTTTTATGTATGAACATCCTACCTTGGAAAGTAGTATCCTCTCTTTTTGGTGTGGGAGTAGAACACTGGATTTCATGTAGCTCAGATGGTCTATGTTTGTTACAGCTATGTCTCCCAAGAATTTAATAAATGAAATAAGATAAGAATATGAACTCTAAAGCATAACTCCTTGAGGAGGTTACTTAGTATAGGTAGGACTATGGGCCCTACCTTGAATTGCACAAGTAAACTCCAAGAAAAAATAAAATTAGCACCTTTATGAAATGAAGACTTATGTATAATTTGTATGAATGCATATTAAAGTGACTTCGCTATGATAAGACATGAATTATGATTATGCATGTGAATTACACTGTGGCTCCATGTGTAATTGCACAAGTAAGCTTGTAAAGGGGTTGTAAGGGTGGTTTACCTATAATATTGATTAAGTGAGTTATGACTAATGTTGTAGTAAATGAATGAAACCTTATATGATGCTATGAAGTATGTGTCCTTATATCTAGTGATAAATGAAGGTAATATGATCTTCACCTTATCCCATTCATTGTCTCGAGCTGAATGTGTGGGAAAGTGTTTAGTATTCACCCTCTCTAGCTAAACCCACGACAATCCAATAACCACCGTTTATTGGTTAAGTACTTTTGGTCAAAAAACTTCTCTCTCGAGCAAACCAAAGACACGAAGATGATGTCATATTTTCAACTACAATTCTTTTAAGTTCATACACAACTATTGAATGAAATCACATTTAAACAACAAATTAACTATTAATTAGTATCACCCAGCGGTAAATTCAACCGATATTCACATAATCACACCCTATGAATTGGGGTTTTAGCGAAGCATGGTAACAAGATAGAAATCTATACCAAAAAGTGTATCCATTAATTGGGCACGATATAAAATATCTTTACACATGTTAAGGATTATTCTTCAAGACCCACTTCCGCTTTCTTGAAGTTAGGAACCTTTAAATCTTCAAAGCTCAAGAACAATGTCTCCCAAAAACTCTAAGAACTAAAATTAGAAATATCTTAATACTAAAAGTCTAAAGTAATATATGTTCTTAAAAACTAATGTCTTACTGAGTATTTATTATTTTAAAAAATTAGTGCTGTGAATGATCACTCGGTGCAGTTAGTCGGAATTGCCTATAAACTCGGCGATTTGTCTTTTTGTATATTCCATCGTCGTCATGCTTTAGCCTTTAACATCTTCGCGTGCTGTATCATTGGGCGATATTGTACTGATTCGCATAACTTTTCCCATAACACGTGGACTTCTCTTTTTCACCATCGACTTGAACCTTTCCTTCAGGGCTCAACACACTGGAATATTAGGAGAGATTAAGACCATTCAGTGACTCGCTTATTGGATTAGGCAATCTTCAGACCTTCATTTGTTTGTTCGTACAGATGCCTTGTTCCATTCTGCTTAGATGTGTCCATGATTTGTCTGCGAGTCTAAATACGTGAAAATCAATGTTTTTTAATCAGTTATTTGAGACAAGATATGCATTTAAGGTATGCGTTTAAATCATGGACTTATGAACACCCCCAACTTAAACTTTTGTTTGTCCTCAAGTAAAACCACAAGTTCAACAGTTCAAAAATGATGTTACAAACTGTAGCACACAAGACTCTATCATGAATGTACACAACAATCTCAACTTACTCATGCAAGGATCAATTCAAGACTCAAGTTGTGACACACCATTATCAAAGATTTGGAAGCGTGCGATACTTGATTTAAATGCTAGTTCAAACTCCACAAAAGTGATGAAATTCCCTCACAAAAAGTATGATTCCATATCCACACACAATGATTAAAGAATTTTAAGTTCCGGAATCATATGGGGAAACTCACACTAACAAAGATGAACACAATGCATAAATTAACCCATAGGTTCACTCGTATTTTCCTATCAACCTTTGTTTCAGCTCACTCAAGATCAAAAAGGTTTTTCCATAGTTTTTAACGGGGATCAGTGTAAAGGTATGATAATTTAGAATCATTGACTTTTATGCTCATGAATTGTGGTGCTCAAAATACTTCATCTCCTCTTTTTTCATTATTTTCTTACATGCACATAAGTCATTCTATTATTTATTTTCCATGGTTTGTTTTGGAAATCCCATTTCTTTTTAAATTTTCATAACTTTATTTCACAAGTTTTTTATTCTTTTTCATTCTTTTTTTATTTTTTTGTATGGAGGGGTTCCATTTGTCTCAACACCATGGGTTGAAGGAGATATTTCTTGCACTTCTTGACTTGCTGTCACTTTTCACAACACCCCAACTTAGCTTTCGGCCTAAGTTGGCTATTCAATCAACCACAATTCAACAAGGGTTATAGGTAGTGGATTAAGAAAGGTCATGTTTTCATAAAAGTTTCTTCCAAATTAAAGGTAATGTTCAAAGGGTGTTCAAAAGAGGTTCGCACACTCACAAGGTAGGTCCTAAAAGATGTATGCGTCAAATTGTTTCACCCTCGTCAAAGTTTCCTAAGATCATATAATGAGATCACATTATTTAGTAAACTGGAATAACAGAGAAAATTCTAGGTGTCATCATGCATGCTTTGCGGTAAGTTCATTACATAAGGCATCGACTCCAAAGTAAAACAAGACTTCACACTTTCGCTAGTGTACAAATTTCATTGCAAAAAACTCAATTTGATAATTTTCTAATCAGAGTGTGATGCAAAAAGTTCAAATATTGTCTATGCAACTTCATCTGACCTCATATTAGTTGTACATTCATGTTCGTTCAATTACGAGCACTATTCAAGTAATTGGTATTGATTTAAACAGAGACTTAAATTTGCCAAAGAACAACCACGTTCAAGTACATGCAAGAGGTGACAAAAATTTATTGGGCGAGTCAAATAATTTACAGTTAAATCATAAGGATCCACAATCTTAAACATCCACAATAAGCATTATAAAACACAATGACCCAAATAAAAAACATCAACATTCTGAATAAGGTCACACAAAAAGGTGGTGCTCACCCCACCACTAATAGAAGTATTTATCCTCAAATGCAAACCACAATAGAATATCCACAAGTTGAGATGACATTAAGACATAGAGCAAGGTAAAAAGGGGATCCTTTCTAAGTAGTCGCTCTACTTGTCTGAACATAAATTTGGACTTGAGACTCAGTTCCCGGAGTCTCTTCAAAAGGAAAAATAACACCAAACTCATTAGGAGTTTCGATAAGTGCATTTTCCAAATATCTCTGCATAGCTATGTAGATTCCTCGATCCCATGAAGGGATAGAAGGATGTCATTGATTAGTTTTTCTGTTGGAACTGGGCCTCTTGCCTTTTCATTGTCTTATAGGTGGAGGTTATTGATCCCTTCATGGGAACATTCTATATCCTTTAATTTAATTTGAATCCCCCACTCTTATCAATCGGGGTTCTATGAATTTTCAGCCAACTTTAGGTCTAGACATATCTGCAAAATTTGAGACATAGTAAGAAAAACATTTGACAAAAGCACTGAAAATCAGTCGCAAGTAGACTCACCGACTTGTTCGGTGATTCACCGTCATTAGACAGTAGGTTAGCTTGATGGACGTTATAGTGCAACAATGCTACATGAGTTCAAACAGAAGGCAATAAAGAAGTCTTTTGGTGAGTTGCTGAGTGCATTTTGCAACCTGAAGCTTCTCGTTGAAAGTTACAGAATCCAACAACACATTTAGCATTAAATTAATGGCGAGTTGGAGACATTAGGAAAAATGTTGAATGGTTTGGCGATGTCGACCTAGCTCGTTAATAAACTAAACTTGCCTATTTTCAACCCAACTTCACGAATTCAAGCTCGCAGCCCTCAAATATCAGTTCAAAACATGCACAACTCACATTAAACCCAGACCCATAGTGTAACATCTCGCAACTAAAAATAAACTAGAGGGAAGTTTATAAATTGAAAATAGTTCTTTTTGGAAAGAAATTGAAAATCTGGGAATTTGGTAAGTTAAAGTGAGTTTTTGGTCAACTTCAAACGACCATAATTGCTAAATCAGAATGATTTAGGTGCAGTTCCAAATATGGTTGAAACTCTCTTAACACGAACTTTCCAACACCGCAAAGTTTGGTTATTTCGAGTTCGGATGAGTGAGTTATACTCTTTAAAAGTCGGGCTATTAAAATAAGGAAAGTCGAATATGAAATTTCAAAGGGTAATTAGTTCTTTTGCTTACCCAACTTAATTACTTAATTTTGGTAATATTTTTAGGGGCTAAACTGACTTGGTTAAGTTAAATCTTTTGAAAAATAGAGTTAGGGTTTATGGAGAAAGAACTCAAGGGAAAAGAGAAGAGGAAAAACAAAGATTCATCATTTCATAAATATTTGATTGCGGATTTCTTCAAGGATTTAATTGCCAAAACCAGGAAGCACCCCCTAGAAAAAACATGAGGTATTTGTCCTCTTAGAGGTCTTGTACAATCCCTTAGGCATCTTTCATTGCATTTCATAGGAAAATTAGCGGAAAAAATTAAAAAATTTCATAGCACATCATATTCTAGAATATCATATTATATAATTAGATTCTAAGTCTCATTTTCCAACTTAAGACACAACTCAATAAAATATAATAGGTACACGAACCTTATCAACATAGAATAATAATCTAACTATTACATCAACTTACAGAAACATCTTGACATAGGCAGTCGTTTATTCATAAGGATCTCTTTCTTTGAACTTGGGGATCTATCCAATCCCTTAACTTAGGAGATATCCTCTATCCATCACCACCTACATTTGTGTAAAAAGATGAAGAAGAATGGTATTAGTACAAGAATGCAATAAGTATGGCAACCATGCAAAAACATGCATTTAAAGAGGAAATTTTAGTTTAAAATCATGCATCATTTCTTTTTTAGTAAACTTCATGAACACAACCACATATAATCATAAGGTCAGAAGAACATCATAATACATAAGCTACACATAAACACCATAACCTTATACAACCCCCAAGTCACACTAGTGCAATGTGTAGGCAGCATTCCATAATACTACTTACACCAGGTGTTCCTAAGAATTAACCCTAGACTAGGCATATTATACTCAACAAGTCATGACACTTTCATCATCACTAAATATAAGGCCACATACTTCATAACATCATAGAATGACTCATGCATTTGCTACAACTTTAGTCATAACTCCTTTAGTTCATATCCTAGGTAAAACACCCTCACAACCTCTTCACAAGCTTACTAGTGTAATGCACACATGGAGTCCCATACCCCCACATATACTTGTAAACTCATTTAGAATCCACAAGTGTAATTCACATGTATAATAACAATTCATGTCTTGACATAGCAAAGTATCTTAACATGCATTCATACAATTCATATATAACATACGTCTTATTTATGCCTTCTTGGAGTTCACTAGTGCAATGCATGGTTAGGGTCCATACTCCTACCTATACTAAGTAAACTTCTCAAGGAGTTATGATTAGAGTCCATTTTCTTATCTTAGTTTATTTCTTAACTTTTCTAGAAAAAAAATAACCGACATAGACCATGTGAGCTACATGAAATCTGGTTTTCTATTCCCACACCGAAAAGAGCGGGTATTACTTGCCAAGGTACGACCTTTATACATATGTGAGATCTACCTTCACATACACACCTCTAGGCACACATGTTCATAACTTCATTAGTGATATGTTTTGCATGTATGGAAATCAGTAATGATGCATAGGAGAATTAACCATTCCTTAGTCATCATGAATCTATCTTATTCATAGATATGCATGAAATGTGTGTGTACATTGGTTAACATGATCATATAATGGATATAACATAGTATTGAGGAAGACACCCTCAAAAGATAACAACACATGTACAACATTCCTCAAGTCTCAAATCATTCACATATAGAGTATTAACTTACACATTCATATTATATCATAGGAGGCAAAAACATATTCAATATTAGAATAGAAGACTCCTACCATGCATAAAATCACACATTCATATAGGGATTTCATATGTAGGGGTCATGCTATAAGAGTATTCATCATCATTAGCCATATAGACCACACCTAACCCTAATGATCATACACATATAAACAACATCATCCACACACCTACATCATGCAATTAGTGTGGAAGACTATACATATAACTTCATATAACGTCAATTCACTTAGAACATGATACTAGAATCAATCCTTACACCCATCAACTTCCTAAACATTAAATCATCATATCAATTCATATTGCATCTAATGCCCTCAACTCCATGATCACAACACATAAATATATACAAAAATCTAAACACCACCCTAAGTGGGTCATACCAATCAACATAATTCATTATTCATAGAGTGCTAAATAGAGGAAAATAGGTTAACTTACAAACTCTTCATGCTAAGATCATCATTTATCAATTACCAACAATTCTGTATCAATTAAAATAGATAACATTAGGTATAAGCAATAAAATATAATCAAATCATAATTGCATCATCATCTAATCAAGATCACAAGACCCACATCAAAGGCTAATTTGAAGGATTTAGGAGATCATTGGTTCTTCATGGAATTGGATTTAAAATAATGTTAAAAACATAGATTGATAACATATTTACCATTAGAATGATTTTGAAATCACTTTAATAATGAACCTATGGCTAGATTGAAAGATAGCATTTTTGACTTTAGAATCAGGTTTGAAAATTTGAAAGAACTCCTTAGATGAAAGAGTAACTAAGTATGAAGGGTTACCATACCTTTCTACATAAGAAGACACGAAAATTGGAGAAGCATTCACTTGAAATCCATCTTCATGGGCTGTTCTTGAGCTTGGTCTTCAATGGAGGCTTTGGGGTATTCATATTTGGGAGGGAATGTTTGATTTGGAAGAGTCAATTTTTAAATTAGAGATAAAGATTATAAAGGGACTTAAAATACTTGAAGATACCTAAAATAATTGTCCATGTTTTAATTAGGACATGGGGTGAACTTCCCAATTAACCCCTATAATGGTAGCGTCTCAAGACCGATCGCAGACTGCAATTAACGTCCAGACTGACGAACCATCGTTGGAACAACGGCGCCGTAATGCACGTCCATTGTTGGTGATTGAGGCTCCCAATTTGGGGTTGATCTTACACGTCTATGTGTGGAGCAACGCCCCCAGTCAACGGGGCGTCAATCAAGGTATGGGAAGTCATTTCATAAGCGTAGATTGCACACTGCCAGCTTTTGGTTCCTCCTCATGGACCCTTTGGCTGGTCCTTGGGGAGTCGTGCCCATACATTTCGAACCTTAGTATGCTCATATAGAAGTTAAGATCATTACCTATCATTTTAGACCCCAAACAATACATAAAACATAAAAAGGCACACAAGAACACACTAGTACGTCTGAAGAACAACTTTCGAACGTGTTGGTCGTTCTTGGATGTTTGACCTCCAAATAACTTCAAATAAACTATACAAGCTCTAAAACACTTAATTAAAATGTTATTAACCTTTTTAGTCACATGTGAGGCTCTAGCTACCCTTATTCATTTTGAGGGTCTTGACAATATCACGCACTTGGGAACATACGTCCTTGAATGACACTTGGAACTTTTAAAACACTTTCAAGGACTCAGTGACCCATGTAGAAGCTCGCAACATTCAACATGTTATTACATAATAGTCACTGCACCAAAGTTACAAGGAACAATAACTTAATACATGGATTACTCTTATAATCATTTCCATATTTACATTCTTCTTCATACTTATTGCCATTTCGAGGAACTACCTTCTCCAATATTTAGGCATGCTCATTATTTCATCATAAGGTTAGAGATACAATGGATTTCAATTGCACACATAAGCATAATCCACACTTCAACTCATGAGAAAATTAAGCAATTCATTTAGTTGCACAAAAATCATGAATCATGTTGGTTAACTACAATTTTATAGTCTAGACATAATACCATCAAGGTCTTATATGACATTACCATGTTTAGCGATTTTGCTCAAAGAGGAACAACCTTCGCCTTGTCACAACATACACACATGGCATTATAGAATTCACATAAACACAATGCACAAGGGTCAATTCATTTTAATGAGGATTTATTTAATCCAAACCACATTATTCTCAAACTTTCTTCCTTATGAAGTCAAAATGGAAGCTCACACCACACACATCACAACAATAGGAAGTTATTTCATAAAATTTCAATTTCTAGCATAGCACTATCTCTCATAAACATGCATTATTTAAGAAATTGTTACAATTCATAGGCACACATTGATGACATTAGCTAGACATACCATAACTTCTCAAGGGTGAGCCTAGAACAACACTTCCTATGTCATAAAAGTGATACATTATTCAAGGGACTGATCTTTTTTTATTTAAATAAACTCATAACTTCATTATTGAGACAAAACACCCTCATATCAAAAGTGTTATCAAGCATGTTCATGTAGCCATCTCATGAAGTTAAATGCACATTTATCAGATCAACAGGCATAACAACATGAGAAAAAAAGAAGTTTTGATAAAAAATCCTTTTTCATGTGATAATGACCTTTCATAACATGCATAACATAGTGTCATTTAAAACATGCATAACATATGGAGAACATGCAACTTATACTCATATGCAAGACTCCCATCATAACAAGCTACTTAGGAACTCTTTGGTTTCAAGCTTGAGTAAGAATAGATGGAAAAGATTGGGATATCTATAACCTTACTACTCACGTCATCATCCCTCACTTAGGTAAACCCATTTAAGAGAAATTTATCTCATTCAAGAGAACTTGGACTTACCAATCTTTCTTGTCAAGCATTACACCTCCTGGGATAAGCTTATGCAAACTTTTCTTAACATCACCTCCTTCCATCTCTCAAGAAGGAACCATTTCCCACTAGCTATTCACTCACACTCCATAAGCTGAGGAATTCAAGAGATCACAAATGAGTATCTAGCTTACTCCACTTCATATCCATCACTAAAAGTAATTCTTAATCTAGGGATGTTCAAGGGAACTCATATTAGGACCCTTTGAGAATTCATAGTCTTACCATCTAGAGATGTTATCCCCCACTTGGGGTAAGCCTAATCAAACATTCATCACCTCATGCCTGTATCCACCAAGGTCAAGGCATGTCAAGACCAAATCTACAAAGGTCCTCACCTTTTTGGTTTAAACTTCCAACCAACCATGACTAGGTACAATTTAAGCACTCCCTTAAATGGACATAGCTAAGATCATTCTTAAGAGACAACTAACCATTTTAAAGTAGGTTACATCAATTTACTCCTTCTCTTTAAGAGTTAAGGGGTGAATACTACCTTCTAAGTCACATTAAAGAAAAAAACATAATCCCAACTCATTGAATAAAACCCTTTCTCCCTTCTTAGGAGAAAGTCTATACAAAAGACTCCTGATCACAAGGGCAACTATGGAACATTACTCATATAACAAGGCAACATTAATCTTTCTCACTGTTTACCACATTTCTCCAAAGCCTTTCAAGCATATCATATAACATTATAATACCATCATGCATGATCATGAAAGAACCTATCATTCCAAAGAGAACTCCATTCAACTATAGCAACTCTTAACAAGATATAACCATATCATATCATAGCTTCTCACCATAATATCTTAATTTTCACAAATCACATATTGCCATAAATGGAATCACATAAAGATATATCAAGTTTTCACCTTCATACTTACTCATCAAGCCACAAAACCAAGGTAAGTATCAAAACTCACCTTTTCTCCCTCAAACCTTGAAACATCATCCTTCAAGCAATCACATCTAAAAGACCACTAGACAAGGAAACAGAAGAGAGAAATCATATAGAGTTGAGTTCTATGGCACAACATAAGAGTAGTGAAGAAAGTGAAATTCTATTATCCTATAGCCTCTCGCTCATAGATGATCACTACTCACTACCGATGAACAAGACTATACTGGACGTGGCAATATGAGACTTTGGACCCTAAAACTACTTTTTATAACATCATGGTCTGATACCAAGTTTGTCACTACTGGGTAGCACCCCCAAGAAGAAACACGACGTACTGGACCTCTCAGAGGTCTTATACAAGCTCTTATACATCTTTCATTGCATCTCATATGAAAATTTGCGGATATATATATATATATGTATATATATATATTATAATACATAATTAGACTCTAAGTCTCGTTTGCAAACTTAAGACACAACACAATAGAATAGAATAGGGAGACGACCCTTAACAACATAAAATAATAATTAACTATTACATCAACTTAATGAAACATCTTGACATCGGCAATTCTTGAATCATAAGGATCCCTTTCTTTGAACTTGGGAGATCTATCCAAGCCCTTCATATAGGAGACATCCTCTAGCCATCAACACCTACACTTTGCGTAAAAAGATGAAAAAGAAGGGTATTATTACAAAAATACAGTAAGTATGGCAATCATGCAAAAACATGCATTTAAAGGGGATATTTAAGTTAAAAATCATGCATCATGTGTTTTTTAGTCAACTTCATGAACACATCCACATATAATCATAATATCATAAGCACATCATAAGACATAAGCTTCACATAAACACTATCACCTAAGGAAACCCCCATGTCATATTAGTGCAATGCAAATGTAGCATCCAATAATACTACCTACACCAAGTGTTCCTAAGAAGTCATCCCAGACTAGGCATATCATACTCAACAAGTCATAACACTTGCATTATTACTAAACATAAGGCCACATACTTCATAACATCATAGAAGGACTCAAGCATTTGCTATAACTTTAGTCATAACTCCTTTAGTTCATATCATAGGTAGACCGCCCTTACAACCCCTTTAAAAGCTTATTTGTGCAACGTACACTTGGATTCCCATACCCCCACATATGCTAGTAAATTTATTTATAAGCCACAAGTGCAATTCACATGCATAATCATAATTCATGTATTTACATAGCAAAATCACTTAACATGTATTCGTATAATTCATACATAAGATAAGTCTTGTTTCATAAAAGTACTAATCTTATCTCTTCTTGGAGTTCAATAGCGAAATGCATGGGTAGGGTTTATAGTCCTACGTATACTAAGTAACCTCCCCAAACATTTATTATTAAATTTCATATTCATATCCTAGTTCATTTCATAACTTTCGAGAGACATAAAAATAACCAACGTAGACCATGTGATCTACATGGAATATGGTGTTCTACTCCCACAAGGAAAAGATAGAGTACTACTTACCAAGGTAGGACCTTCATATGTGATAGGTATTCTAGTGAATCCACTAAGATAAAACTTACGGGGTACGTAGTTATGGAACATGGAAATTGCTACTAGAAACCTTGACTTGCTAGAAGTGGAGGTTTCCATCTCACGAGACAACATCTATGTTGGGAACCCAAATTTTCTTAATGTGAAGATTCTCTTGTTGGAAGCCATACTTACTAAATGTGAAGCCCCCACTCTCATTTTTCATGTTCACTCGATGCTAATCTCAAACTCCCTTTCTAAACGTATTTAAGCCTTTAATACATTAGTTCATAAAGAAGGCTATAGGAGCTTGCTCCATCATACATCATACAACTCAAAGGTTCCTAATATGAGAATGTCCTTTCATTTTAAAACCTATATAATGGTAGAATGTCCTTTCACATAATTCTACTATTCATATAATCATGTGTGTGCGCATACATATATGAGATCTACCTGCACACACACACACCCTCTAGGCACATATGTTCATAACTTCATTAGTCATATAGTTTACATGCATGGAAATAGGTAATGATTCATAGGAGAATTAACCTTTCCTTAGTCATCATGTATCTACCCTGTTTATAGATTTGCATGAAGTGTGTGTGTACATGAGTCAATATGATCACATAATGGGTATAACATAGTATTGAGGAAGCCACCCTCTAAACATCACAACACATGAACAAAATTAATCATGTCTCAAGTAATTCACATATAGAGTATTAAGGACTATAGACTACACACACTCACATTTCACCATAGGAGGCAAGAACATATTCAAAATTAGAATAGAAGACTTCTAGCATGCATAAGATCACACATTCATATAGGGACTTCATAAGTAGGGTAATTATATAAGAGTATTCATCATCATTAGCCACATAGACCACACCTAACCCTAACATGATCATCCACATATTAAAAACATCATCCACACACCTAGATCATGCAACTAGTGTGGAAGACAATATATATATAACTTCACATAACATCAATTCACATAGAACATGATACTAGAATCAAAACTTACACCCATCAACTTCATAATATGAATTATCATATCAATTCATATTGCATCTAATGACTTCAAGGACATGATCACACCACATAAAGATATACAAGAATCTAAACAACGCCACCATAAGTGGGCCATACTAATCAACACAATTCTTTTTTTACGATACTAAATAGAGGAAATAGGTTAAATTACCAACTCTCCATTGTATTATCATGAATGATCAATTCCCAACAATTAAATATTAATTAACATAAATAACATTAGGAATAAGTAATACACTATAATCCAATCATAATTGGATCATCATATACTTAAGATCACAAACCCCATCAAAGACTAATTTAAAGTATTAAGGAGATCATTGATTCTTCATAGAATTGGATTGAAAATCATGTTAAAGCCATATATTAATCACATATTCACCATTAGAATGCTTTTGAAATCACTTTAACAATGAACCCATGTGTTACACTTCAGAAGTTTTATGACTTAGACTAGAACCTCACCTATTAAATAATGGTTAAATGATATTTTCAAACATAAAACAAAGTTATAATCTAGATTTAGGAGTATTAGAGCCTAAACATCAAGGTAAGTCATGACATCCAGAAACTAGTGCAATAGATCTGGTAAACGTCCTTAGGTCTTGAGAAGGTTTGTAAGTATTGTATGGAGTCTAAAACTTGTAAAAATATATTAAATAGGTAAATTTATGTATATAGGGTCAAAACGTCAGGGTAAAAACCCCGAAGGACTGGCCTAGGGGTCCTTGAAGGGACCTCAACTATTGGCCAACAAGTTGCCAAAGCAAAAGCCAAGTTGCACTAACAAGAAGTTAGTCTGTGTCATGGACATGATTCAACATGGTCCAATATAATGGTCCACGTCATGGACCATATAGAGGAATCCACTATCTAAAAAATTAATTTCACACTAGTTGCGGGAACAACTCTGAGATGCGGACTTGTTACCCCACGAAAAATCTGAAATTACAATTCAAGTTTTACCTCACTAAAAGTTCAATTAAGTGTCGGATCCTCAAATAAAAACCTAAAATCTTTCCCTTCTCTCTAATTTCTCTCTATGCTCAACCTCCATTGAAGAAGCTTGAAGCTTGAAGAAGAAGACCAAATTCCCAAGTTTTCTACTCATAGGAGGCTAAAGTTTTTTTTTAAGGTACAGTTTGTTTCACTCATGGGACTCCTTTACCCAAAAGGCCCTTTCAAAGATGGTTTTCAACTTCCCCAAGACTAGGGTTTCAATCTAGACATGGATTCTTTTTTCAAAACAAAATTGTTATTCGATTATGATGAAATATGGTCTTTTATCATTGTTTAACTAAGTATAGATGGTTAATTGTTGATAATAATTTAAGATTCTTCCATGAAACCTTGTTCTCCCCTAAACTCATTTTATCTTGAAATTCTATGGTAATTGTTGAAGATGATGAGTATATGAATATTTAGAATCATAATTGTTATGCATTACTGCTTGAATTTACCATTTTTATGAATTGGTTATGTATTCTTGGGTAATTGAAGTATGGAGGCAATGAAAGGGAAAGAAGGTATGAAGATTGATTCTTCATAAATTCAATTACGAAGTATCAATTACTTAGATAGTAATGCTTCTATGTCTAATGAGTGGTTGTGATGTTGATAACAAGTATTCGTCATCCTTAACCCTAGATTATTGAATTAGAGATGAAGTATGTATGAATTTTATGATATGATTATTATATGATTGAAAGTAGTTCTTATGATTATAATAAAGTGTTAAGTGAAAGGCTTACTCACATGTAAGAGGTCTCTAAAGTGAAATTGTAGTTCTCACTTATGAATACCTATGAGCTATTATGATAAGATGTTTGCATAGGAGTCTAGAAGAGACTAATGTGAACTTGTATGATGAATATGATGATTAATAAAGTGAATTAATGCTTAGCACTGAAAGGGCATGTAAATGAGATGGAAGTCTCACGTTTAGCAAGTCTAGCCTCTTACATAGGTTTCCTCACATTTAGCGTGTCCAGATTCAAAAGATATGTGTTGCCTCATGAGATGGTAACCCCCACATTAAGCAAGTCAAGGTTTATAGTAGTAATCTCCTTGACTCTTAACTATGTGCCCACATAGAAATCTAACTAGCTTAGTGGATCCACCTAGATAGAACAATTCCAACTAAGGCAAGTGTTAACCCTCTCTTTTTGGTGTGAGAGTAGAACACTGAATTCCATGTAGCTCACATGGTCTCACGTTGGTTATTGTACTTCTCTCTCTAATGTAAAAGTAAATGGACAAATTATGCATGTGAACTCTTATTATGGTTTGTCTTAAAGGCTACCTTATTCAAGCATATTATGGTGAAATATGAGGTTATGCTGTATGCATAAAGTAAGTGACTTAATATGATATTTAACTTTGGATAGGGTTATGGGGTTCTATTCTTGGTATTGCACAAGTATTACTTTTGGTTTCTTATGTGGTGGGTTAATGTCATGTTGGATTGATTTATGTTCTTTCCTTGTATGTGGATTTGATACTAAGGATTGTTTTTGACTAAATTGTCCTTTTTCTCATGCATTGATGATTTTATGCATAGGAGCCATACTTATTACATGTGATTTGTACTAACCCATATTTTTTCCCTTTTTTCCCAAACATTATAGGTTCCGGCCATTGAAGAGCTTCTAGGCTATTTTGCAGGAAGACATGGAATTTTCCCCAAAGTTGTTGGTGTGTCCTCAAAGTTTGAGGATGGTGCCATTTGATCTACTTTACTATTATTGCTTATGGATAAAGACAATTATTCTTTCCTTTATCATTGAGACTATTGTTGTAAGCCTATATGTTTTATAATGTACTTGTATAAGGGCTATGCCCTAATGTTGTAGTTCTCTTTAGATGGTATTATATGAGAGGAAGTATTAGGCTATATCTTACGGATTGTTTTTTTTGCGTAAATAAGAAGTCTAAACTTCATAAGCAAGGAGTCTATTAAAACTCCATATATGATATGTGAGAAGTCTAAGTATACTTTACTAGGTAAAAGTTCTAAATTTTTCCTTATTTTGACCTATGATATATAATGATGAATGCTAAGGGCTAGTCTAAGTCCTATTTGAGGACGAAAATGCCGGTTACGTCTAGGGGGTGATGCCTGGTCGTGAAAAACTTTGTATCAGAGCATGAGGTGAACAATATTACAATTGATATTTTAGTAAATCACGTATTTGTAGAGTCTTGTTCATAATTGTGAAGCGAGCCACACTTATGAATGAGAGGCTCTGTGATGCTTAGGAAAGTCTCACCTCTTGGTATTCTTAAATTCGGACCTCTAGTGTTTTAACTCTATGTTTCCTTTCTTATTATCTCTTTCTTGTGCTTCTAGGCAATAAATATAAGAAGGAACAACTTTCGAGGGGTCAAAGAGGAGAATATGAATGAGGCGGTTCCCCCTTAGGATCCTCAAAACCCTCATGTTCCGATTAAAGAAGGGGCTATGTCTAATGTTGAGATAAGGGTGTCCATTCATAGCTGGACTTGAATGTTGGCTACTCAAGTTTATAGGGATGCTAGGGTTCAAGTGAACCCAATGCTAGCAACATCACATCAAGGATAAGGGATTTCACAAGGATGAATCCCCCAAACTTTCTTTGGCTCTAAAGTGGAGGAGGACCCTCAAGGGTTCATTGATGAAATGTACAGAGTACTAGATGCTATGGAAGTGTCTTCACAAGAAAAGGCAGAGTTAGCCGCATATCAACTAAAGGATGTGTCTCAAGTTTGATATGAGCAATAAAAGGATGAGAGGCCAAATAAGGAAGTCCGGATTGCTCGGAGAGATTTCAAGACGGCTGGCCTTTATAGAATCTTTACCTTGGAAGTAAGAAAGAGAAAAATGCAAGAATTCGTCAACCTACTCCAAGGGAGTTGAGTGTGAAGGAGTATAGTCTCAAGTTTACTCAACTTTACAAGTATGCTCCTACCGCTGTGGCAGATTCTAGGGCTAAGATAAACAAATTTATTATGGGGATACCGATATTGTGGTTAATGAATGTAGGTCGGCTATGTTAATTCTTAGCATGTACATCTCTCATATAATGGTTCATTCCGAACAAATTAAGGAGCAAAATCTTAAGCAAGTTTGTAAGGAATTGAAGAGGACAAAGGATGACGATGGAAATTATTCTGTGGCTAGATTTTAGGTGCAAGATAAGCCAAGATTCAAGAAGAGGTTTCCCAATCAAAGCCCTACTACCACTCCAAGGATCAACAAACGCAAAGGGACTACACCCAACCTCAAGAGGGTAAAGGTAGTGGTCCTTATGTTGAGAAGCCTAGTTGTGCTAAGTGTGGTAGAAAACATGAAGGCAAGTGTCTAGTTTGCATGAAAAATTGTTATGGTTGTGGTAAGAGAGGCCATATGAAAAGGGATTGTCCTATTATTAAGGCTCATGGAAGATAAAATGCTCCAGCACAAGAAAGTGATCCGAATCCCGATGCTCCTAAAAAGAATAGCTTCTATGTTCTCTTGTCTAGGGGTGAACAAGGGTATTCTCTCGATGTCGTCAACGGTATGCTACAAGTGTTCTCCATTAGTGTCTATGATTAACTTGATCCCAATGGTACTTTATCATTTGTAAATCCTTTAGTGTTTGATGTTCTACCCTATATCTTAATTAAACCTTTTGTGGAAACTACCACGGTGGGTGACTCCATTATTGCTAAAAGAATCTATAAGAGTTGTCTTATATCATTTTCCAATAGACTTACTTTGGTTGATTTGGTAGAACATGATATGGTTGATTTTAATATGATCATGGGAATGAATTGATGGCGTTCTTTTTTTGCTTCTATTAATTGTAAAACAAGAGTAGTTAAGTTCCAATTTCATAATGAACCTATCATAGAGTTGAAAGCGGGAAACCCAACCCCTGGAGGTCGTATCATTTCGTGTATAAAAGCTTGTAAGATGATCTCTAAGGGTTGTCTCTACCAGGTTGTGATGGACAAGGACCTTGAATCCGAGGTTCCTCCATTAAAGTCAGTACCCACAATGAGGGATTTTTCAAAAGTCTTTTCTGATGACTTACTTGAAATTTCTCCCGAACGGGAAGTAAAATTTTGCATTGACTTGTTGTCGAATACGAAACCTATCTCAATCCATCCTTATTGGATGGATCTGGCCGAGTTGCAAGAACTAAAGTTGTAACTCAATTATTTACTCAACAAAGGTTTCTTAAAACCTAGTATTTCTTCTTGGGCGCTCTAGTATTGTTTGTAAAGAAGAAGGATGGATCCCTTAGGATGTCCATTGATTACCGTCAACTAAATAGGTTACCATAAAGTACAAGTATCCTCTCCCTTGGATTAATGATTTGTTTGATCAACTCTGAGTGGCAAACTACTTTTGAAAAATTGACTTAAGGTCGGGGTATCACAAACTTAGGGCGAGTGGTGAAGGAATACGTAAAATAGCATTCCGAACTAGGTATGGTCATTATGAGTTCCTAGTTATTTCTTTTGGTCTAACTAATACCCCAGTGACTTTTATGATCCTTGTGAATAGAGTGTTCTTAATTCCTTTGTTATTATCTTCATTGATGACATCTTTGTATATTCTAAGAGTGAGCACATGGGTTATTTCAGGATAGTATTACAAGTCCTCAAGGAAAACCAAATCTTTATCAATATAGTAAGTGTGAATTTTTGTTGAGCTCGATTTCTTTTCTTGGTCACATTGTTTCAAGTCAGGGTATAGAGGCCGATCTAAAGAAAAAGAAAGTAGTTATGAATTAGCCAAGACCTTTTACTCCAACCTATATTAGAAGTTTCTTGCATTTAGATAGGTATTATATGAGATTTGTTGATAGTTTTCAATAATCGATTCTCCTTTGACAACCTTGACCCAAGAGAAAGTTAAATTTAAGTGGTCGGAAACTTGTGAAAGAAGTTTCCAAGAGTTGGAAGATAAGCTTACCTCTGCTCTAGTGATGACCTTACCAGAGGATACCCAAGGGCTTGTAGTGTATTATGACGCTTCTCGTGTGGGTTTGGGTTGTGTCATGATACAACATGGTAAGGTTATAGCTTAAGCCTCTAGAAAACTCAAGGTGCACGGGAAAAGTTATCCAACTGATGACCTTGAATTAGTGCTTGTAGTGTTTACCTTGAAAAATATGGAGACATTATATTTATGGGATCCATTGGATGTATTTACTGACCATAAGAGTTTTCAATACGTGTTCACTTAAAAGGAGTTGAATCTCCAACAAAAAAGATGGTTGGAACTTTTGAAGGATTACGACATGAGTGTCCTCTATTACCCTGGCAAGGCCAATGTGGTAGAGGATGCTTCAAGGCATATGACTATGGGTAGTGTGTCTCATGTGGGAGAAGTTATGGAAGAACTAGTGAAAGATGTTCATAGATTGGACTGATTAGGTGTTCGGTTAGAAGATTCTCCAAATGGGGGTTTCCTGGTTCATCATAACTCTGAATCTTCCTTAGTGGTTGAGGTGAATTCCAAGCAAAGTCTTCATCCTCTATTGGTGGAGTTAAAGGATTCGGTCCTTAGCAAGTTTAATGAGTCATTCTCCCAATAGGGGGATAGGGTACTTAGCTAACAAGGTATATTGTGTGTACTGGATGTAGATAACCTGAGGGGATTTTGTTTTGAAGAAGTTCATAGGCATCACTATTCTATTCATCCAGGTGCCACTAAAATGTACCATGATCTTCAAGAGGTTTATTGGTGGGATGGTTTGAAAAGGGACATAGTGGAATTTGTGGATAGGTGCCCTAATTGTTAACAAGTAATGGTCGATCATCGAAAGACAGGTGGTTTCACTCAAGTAATGAATTTTCCTTCTTTGAAGTGGAAGATATCAATATGGACTTTGTTGTGGGGTTGCCTCGAACCCGGAGGCAAAATGATGCAATATGGATAGATTGACGTTATTTGCCCATTTTATCCCTGTTAAGTGTACTTATTCAGCGGAAGAGTATGCAAGGTTGTACCTTAATGAGATCGTGAGTTTCCATGGTATTCCTTTGTCCTTCATTTGGGATGGAGGTGCCCAATTCACTTCTCATTTTTGGAGGTCATTTAAAAAAGGTTTGGTCCTCAAATAGATGGTCAAGAAGAGCGTACCATCCAAACTTTAAAAGACATGTTGAAATCTTGTGTTATCAAATTCAAGGGTAATTGGGACGATCAGCTACCGTTGATTGAGTTCTCCAATAATAATAGCTACCATTGAGTATCTCCATGGCACTTTTTGAAGAAGTTTATGGTAGGAGATGTAGGTCTCAACTTGGGTGGTTTGAGGTAGGAGATTCTCAATTCCTTGGTCCCAATATAATTTATGAAGAAGTGCCGATTGAGATCTTATATCATCAATTCAAAAGGTTGAGGAACAAAAAGGTGGCCTTTTAAAAAATCCTATGGAGAAACCATCTTATTGAGGGTGAAACATGGGAGGCCGAGGCCGGCATGAGTCCCGCTACCGTAATCTTTTTCCTCTTACTCCTAGTCAAAGTTTAGGTAAGTAATCCTTTTAAAATAAAATTATGAATAATGTTGAATTCGGCTTGCTTTTCTAGTAGGTGCATATTATTTGTAAAGGTTCATGCTAAAATGAGTTTTCATGAAAAATGCTCTTATGTCTAACTTGCACTTATATGTATGTGTATAGTTGTCTTCATGAGATTTGTAGTGAGCATGTAAATTGAGTGGTAACTCTTGATGTTCCTATTGAGATCATGTTGATATTGAGAAGGTAGTTCTCATTATATGATATGAAATGTTGAGCTCTTATGTACGGTAAATTGTAAATTGAGTTTCTATGTGCAATGTTATGATTATGTGTAGAATGGAGTTGAGTATTCCTCGTATGAGTTGTGACTCATGATGTTTATATTCATGTTGTTTTTTTGGTTGGACTTCTAATATTGAGTCTTTCCTTTCCCTGTAAAAAGATTTAGGTGTCATTCGGGGACGAATGTACCTAAGGGGGGGGGGATAATGTAATAGTCTAGAATTCCATGACTTAGACTAGAGCCTCACCTAATAAATAATGGTTAAAATGATGTTTAGATACCTAAACTAAAGTAATAATCTTGATTTAGGACTATTAGAGCCTACACATGAAGGGACGACCATGACGTCCAGAAACTAGCACAATAGATGTTACTTTAGGCTCTAATACTCCTAAATCAAGATTATTACTTTATATTCATCATTTTACCTATTTAAAGTATTTTTACAAGTTTTAGACTCCCAACTATTGGCCGACAAGCTGCCAAAACACCATCCAAGTTGCATTATGAAGAAACCAGTCCGCGTCGCATACATGATTCACCATGGACCAAAAGCATAGTCCGCATCTCAAAAATTAATTTCATAAAACTTGTGGAAATATCCCATGATGCGGACTTGTTTCCCGACGAAAAAACTAAAATTAGATTTTAAGTTCGACTTAACCTAAAGATCAACTTAAGTGAGCGGTCTTTTGGGTATTTTAAGTGACGGATATATATTGATTTTACATCAGTTTTCACCAAAATTTCCCACTCAATCAAAACCCAAAAGCTCTCCCTTTTCTCTACTTTCTCTCTACTCAACCTTCATTGAAGAAGCTTGAAGCTCGAAGAAGAAGAACAAATTCCCAATTTTTCTACTCAAATTGGAGGCTCAAGTCTTGGTTAAGGTGTGGTTTATTTCACTCTTGGTATTCTTTTCCCTAAGAATTCCTTTCAAAGATGTTTTTCAACTTCCCCAAGACTAGGGTTGCAATCTAGACAGGGGTTCTTTTTTCAAAATGAAATTGTTATTCAATTATGATGAAATATGGTCTTTTATCATTGTTTAACTAAATATTGATAGTTAATTATTGGTAATCATTTAAGATTCTTCCTTGAACCCTTTTTATAACCTAAGATCATTATATCTTCAAATTTTATGGTAATTGTAGAAGACCATGAGTATATGAGTATGTAGAACAATAACTGTTATGCATTACTTCTTGAATTTACCTTGTTTATACATTGTTATGCATTCATGGGTAACTTAAGTATGGACGCAATGAAGGGGCAAGAAATTATGAAGATTGATTCTTCTTGAATTAATTTATTAAGTATGAGTTAATTATATAGTAATGCTTCTATGTATAATGTGTGGTTGTGATATTTATGACAAGTATTTCTAATCCATAACCCTAGACTATCATTAGTTACGAAGTATGTATGCATGTTATGATATGATTATTATATGAGCGAAAGTATTTCTCATGATTATAATAAAGTGTTAAGTGAAAGTTTTACTCACTTGTATGAGGTTTCTAAAGTGAATTTCTCACTTATGAATACCTATGAGCTATTATGATAAGATGTTTACATAGGAGTCTAGAAGAGACTATTGTGAATTTGTATGATGATATCTAAAGGTAATAAATGCTTAGCACATAAAGGGCTTGTAAATAATATGGAGGTCTTATGTTTAGCAAGTCCAGCCTCCCACATAGGTTTCCTCATGTTTAGCAGGTT
Organism: Solanum lycopersicum; assembly: GCF_036512215.1. Classification (NCBI taxonomy): domain Eukaryota; kingdom Viridiplantae; phylum Streptophyta; class Magnoliopsida; order Solanales; family Solanaceae; genus Solanum; species Solanum lycopersicum. The sequence goes on from NC_090805.1 coordinate 20,934,817, forward strand.
CGAATTCTAATTATATGTGTTCTCTCATGATGTGGAAACCCCCACATTTAGCAAGTCAAGGTATCTTATAGAAATCTCCTTGACCCTTTACTATGTGACCATATAAGACTCTAGCTTAGTGGATTCACCTATATAGCTATGTACAAAAGTTTGTACCTTAGGCAATTTTTAACCTTCTCTTTTCGATGTAGGACTAGAACACCGGATTCCATGTAGCTCACATGGTCTCATGTCGGTTAATGTAAAATATAATGGACAAGTTAAGTATGTGAACTATTATAATGTCTTGTCTTAAAGGCTACTAAACAGTGTGAGGGAGGGTATGTGACTTCTCTTACACATTGAACACGTGGGATCCTAAGGGATGGTCTTAGTAGTGTTCTTGTATGATTAAGTTGATTATATATTATGTATTTCAAGTTATATATGATCTTATTATTCAATAATAATATGATGAAATATGAGGTTATGTTGTATGCATGAAGTAAGTGACTAAATGTGATACTTAGCTTTGGATGGGATTATTGGGTTTTATTCTTTGTATTGCACAAGTATTGCTTTGGGTTGCTTTTGGGTTGACTTTTGATGTTTACTTGGATGTGCATTTCATACTAAGCATGGTTTTGACTAAATATTCATTTTTCTCATGCATTGGTGATTTCATGCATAGGAGTCATACTTAGTACATATGATTTGTACTAACCCATATGTCTTCCCTTTTCCCCAAACATTGTAGGTTCTGGCTATTCAAGAGCTTTTAGGACATGGACTTTTGCCCCATGTTGTTGGTGAGTCCTCAAAGTTTGTGGATGGTGCCATTTGATCTACCTTATTAGTATTTTTTATGTCTACAGAAAGTTATTCTGTCCTTTATCATTGAGACTATAGTTGTAAGCCTATATGTGGCATAATGTACTTGTAATAAGGGATATGTTCAAATGTGGTAATTCTCTTAAGATGGTTTAATGTGAGACAAATATTAGACTATATCTTATGGGTTGATTTTTTCCCTAAACGAGAAGTCTATGTAACCTTCACAAGGAAGGAGTCTATGTAAACTCCACATATGATATGTGAGAAGTCTAAGTGTAACACTTCAAAAATCTAAGACGTATGCTAAATCCTAACATAAGTGTCATAAGGTTTAGACATTGTTTTAAGATCTATATTGACGAATATAAGTCATTTAGAAAGTCTAGAAACCAAAACGTCCATGACTTACAGAAACTAGTTTAGTGAGGTGGTAGCGTGCCTTAGCCTATTTGACTAGCTTTTAAGAGTCCAAAATGATAAAAATTGGTGAAAGGGTGTCTAACATGTTTTTAAGTTGATTCATATTCGAAACATCCGAGCACGACTCCCCACAAGGACCAACCAAGGGCCCTTGAGGAGGACCCTTGCAAAAGTTGGCAAAAGGTTTCAAGAGAGTGTCACCAACAGATGCCATAGACTGGCCATTGGTGAATTGATGGGGCTTCGATGTCACTCATCGATATAAACTTAGCCAAAATCTTGGAAGTGTCATTTTTCACAATCTCTGAACTTATACGGATGTGCAACATGGAAGGGGGGTTGGCCGTCGATTGAACCACGATTCGTCGATTGTTGTGACATCTATAAGGGTATTTTTTCACTGTACATTTTAATTTAGTTCCAATTAATTAATTAAGGGGTTAGTTCATTAGTTAGGGGTTAAGGGAAGCCTAATTAAGTTAATTAATACCCCATATAAAGACCCCTACCTCATTAAGCTCTCATAACTCACATAATTCCCAAACCAAACCCTTTTCCTTCTCTCTTCTTTCTCACTCTAGTGACGACTCCATTGAAGACCAAGCTAAGGGAGGATTTTAGGGCTGAAAAGAGTCAATTTTCAGAATCAATCTTCATTAATTATCAAGGTATGGGATTTTTTTGACCTTTGAGACTTCTTTCCTCAATGGGTTCTACCAAATTGATTTTTTAAAAAATTGGGTTTTCACATGGGTTTCATCCAATCTCAAAAATTATGTTATGAATTAATTTTTTATGATTTATTTTTGATATTATGAATAGATTAAAATTTCTTCTAACATAATTATGATGTATCTTGATGGATTGGTCTAGTTTGTAGAAGATAACCCTTATCCCTTAACCCTAGATGATGATCTTGATATGAATTATATTGTATTGCTTCAATTGACTTATTTATTGGTTGAATTACTTGTGGATGAATGAATTAGTGTGAATTATAGTCCAAACATTATAGTTCTTGAGAAGTTGATCTAGTTTATGAAGTATGTTGTGAATTGACCTAAGTATCTTGTCTTAAGGTATGAATTAGTATCGAATTATGATGTAGTTATTATTTTTGCCCTTATCATATTGGTCATTGAGTTATGATGATGTTATACTCTAATTGGGTTGAGTAAGGGTTGATGGTAAGACCTTGATGATGAGTTATGAAGGAGACTTGGTAAGTCTCGTGATCCATATTCTTTACTTCAAATTATGGTTAATTGTGATTAAGTCATGATGTTGTATCGGAGTATGCCTTGTACTAGAATTGATAGGTTGGTACGATGTTGAATTGAAATGTCTTGACTATGGTTTGGTAAGTGTTATCTGAAGATGTAAATGTTATAAGGATGGATATGCCTTGTGTTTGAATTGATAGGGTGGTACGATGTCGAATTGAAATGTCTTGACTATGGTTTGATAGGTGTTAGCTCAAGATGTAAATGTTATAAGGATGTTAAATGATTTACCAATGTACCTTACTATGATAGGAAAATGTTAATGTGCTAACATCACCTATATGAATTGTAGTGAAAGGATTATACTCATGCAACTATTATTGAGCTATGATGATGATCATGATGCTTATACAATGGTTAGACCCTATGAGCTGCAATACTTATGATGATTATGAAAGACATTAAAGACATTTCAAAAAAGAACTCTAGCTTAGCACCGAGTGAACTAGAGTGAGGAGTGGTCGTTCCCACATAAGGAAGGTAGGATCACTAAAGTACTCTTGAGATTGGAGACTACAATGCATGTAGAGTAAAGAGGGTCCCAACTATATCTCCTAGTTCTTGAACTATGTTTCCCCATAGGAATACTAGTTAGTGGATCCGTAGTTGCTATGTTCATGTTTTGGTAATACCTTAGCAAGTAGTCCGCCTTCTTTCGGTGTAGGATTTCATGACACCAGATTTCACATTAGCTCATGTGATCTATGTCAGTTAAGGCAAGATGTTCCCAAAAGGTAAAATGAACTAAAGGAATGAACTCTAACTTAGATGACCTAAGGGGTTTATCTTAGTCCAGGTAGGGGTATGGGACTCTACCTATAGATTGCACTAGTTAGCCTTAAGGGAAGTCTTAGGAAGATGTTCTTATGTATGTATATGCTTATAAATTAAAATAATATGCACATGATGATCTTACATATTAATGATGATATGTGATGTTCACTACTCTTATGAACATGTATTTGGTCTATCATGCTAAAGGTATGATATTGTGTACTCTTAATGTTATGTTATGTGAAGTGGGATGTTGATCATGATTCTTGTTGAGTTATTTGATTGAGTAAGGTTATGGATCTTTGCTTGGTCATTGCACTTGTTACCTTGATAGGTGTTCATGGGTAATTGCCTTACTTTGGTTATGTTGAAATGTGCTCTTATTCATGCTTGTTGAAGTTATGAGTTGATGGTAGAGTTACTTGTACTATATGTCAAATTACATGATATGCATGTTGACTTGAATTGTTTTCATATTGTTGTTCTGGTGATGTACATGCCTAAGACTTCATGATTATGTCTTATTGATTTGGTATTGTCTTGTTGATTATGCATAAGTGTTTTCAAAGCAAATTGCATACCTTTATGAAATGTCCCTTTACTTTGCATGATTTCAAAGTATGTGTGCATATGGTCTCATACTTATTACAAATGGTGTACTAACCCCATTTCTTCCTTTTTCCCAACATTTTAGTTTCGGTCATTGAAGTGATTTTGAAGACAATTTGAAGAAGGCTTGGATCTCTTATTCATCCAAATATGGTAGGTCCTCACTTTCCGAGGGCGATGCCTCTATCTAGATAATGGAGTTGTTTCATGTTCAAGACTTCTATGTCTCTTTCTTTTCCATTTAGTTAGAAACATTGTATATCCCTTGTGAGGCATACTTATTTTGATGTATGGATTACGCCCAAGTTCTTACACTCTTATTAGATGGCTATGAGATGAGGCGACTATTATGACTATGTTATATTTTATATATCTATGTGCAATAAAAGTAGAAGACTAAGTAATCTTTCTATTTGAAGGGTCTATGTATACTCGATATATATACTATGTGCATGTAGAGGTGTATGTAAACCTCCAATTAGAAGTAATGAAAAGTTTTGAATTTCCTCTAAATTTGACCTATGAATGTAATGATGTAAGCTAAGAGGCTAGTCTTAGTCCTCAAAGAAGAAGACGACGCCTGTTACGTTTAGGGGGTATCCCGGATGTGATACTAAGTATACTTCACTATGTAAGAGTTTTTATTTTTTATGAACTTTGAGCTATGACATGTAACAATGAATGCTAAGGTATACTCTAAGTCCTCTTTGAGGACGAAGACTTCAGTTACATCTAGGGGGTGCTCCCCGATTGTGACACCATGACTAGATTGAAAGATAGGATTTTTGACTTTAGAATCATGTTAGTAAAGCCTTTGAAATGACTCCTTAGATGAAATATTAACTAAGGATGAAGTGTTACCATAACTATCTACATAAGAAGACACAAAAATTGGAGAAGAATGCACTTGAAATCCATCTCCATGGGTTGTTCTTAAGTTTGGTCTTCGATGGAGGTTTTGGGGTTTTCATATTTTGGAGGGAAAGTTTAATTTGTAAGAGTGAAATTCTAAATTAGAGTTTAGGCTTATAAAGAGACTTAAAATACCTAAAAATACCTAAAATAACCGTTCACATTTTAATTAGGATGTCGGGTGAATTTCTCAATTCACCCCAGCACGGCAGCATATCAAGACAGATTGCACGCTTCAATCGACGTGCAGACTGACGGACCACTGTTGGAATGTTTCCACTGTAATGAACGTCTGTCGATTCTGAATGAGGCTCCCATTGTAGTTCTGAGCTCAAACATCTAAGTGTACAGCAACGCCCCCAGTCGATGGGGGCATCGATCAAGGCACGAGGCGTTATTTCATGGGCGAAGATTGGACACTGCCAAGGTAGTGTACTGTCAGCTTTTGGGTCCTCCTCAAGGACCATTTGTTTGGTCCTTGGGGAGTCGTTCTTGGATGTTTCAAACCTAAATACACTCATATACAAGTTAGTATCTTACCTATAATTTTAGACCCCTCACAACACATAAAATATACGACGGCACACTATAACACACTAGAACGTCTAAAGACCAACTTTCAAATGTCTTAGTCGTTCTTGGAAGTTTGACCTCTAAACAACTTTAAATCAACTATACAAGCTCTAAAATACTTTATTAACATGATATTAACCTTTTAAGGCACATGCGAGGCTCAAGATACCCTAGTTCATTTTGAGGATCTTGAATCAATCCCACAATGTATGTGAGTCTCTCATAGCATTGAGTTCATATACCCACGCGCCAAGCATGTTTAATACATTGAAATTTATCCTAGAAGAGTTGGAAAAATTGATGTTCTTGAGATATATTCTTGAATTCAAATGTTGTTATTCAATTAGGATGAATTGAGAAGTTTATGTGATCCTTACATTGAGTTTAGGGTTCCTTTGAATAAGCTTCTTGAGTATTCAGTTGCGCATATGAATTTAAAAAGATTTAAGATAATAAAATTTAGGTGGATTAAGGCTGAAAATGTAGAAGGAAAAAGTCGAGTAAGGTCCCTGAAACAAGTCGGCTTCGTGGACCTGTTCCTATAATGAACAAAAATCTTCTTCACCTCACGAACATGACGCATCCTCCTCCTCCTCAAAATTAAATTTTGTGAATAATTATTTTGGAGCATATCCACGTCATGGACATGTTCCAAGATTGTGATTTCTTAACTTTTCTTAAGTTTAGATATTCGGAATCATTTCTAAACTTCATGGGGTTTCAAGAAACGAATTGTGGATAGACATGAGTTCAGGTAACTCACATCTCCATAAAACCATGTAGCTACCATGAGTAGAAAAGGTCATACATTTTAGATGAACCCGTTTTAATATAAACTAGTGGATTGATTGGGAAATTCAAGTATTATACCTTTTCTAGGTATAGGATGTACTGGTAGCGTTATGTAGATCGCTATATCATTACTATAGCTCTTATGTGATGGTTTTCGATTAAAGAAACTCCCAATAGAAGTTATTATATTTTTTATATACATAGTTTATGTGTATTTCTTACATACATCTTAGAGTTAATTATATCTTTGCATACATATAGAGTTTATAACATGTTTTTAAATAGCTTTTGTTCATATTGCACTTACATTATATTGAAATGAGTCAGTTATGTTATGTTGAGTTGAGCCAGGTAAGTTCTTCAGCTTACTTCAAATTCTTTCTAGTCTATGTTGCATTGGCATTGAAAATCACATACTCATACATTCAGTGTGTTGATTCTAGTTGGCATGCATCGTATTATGATATAGACGCATGTAACAAGGATTGGTATCTAGCGCACCGTTGATCTAATTGAGCACTCCAGAGTTAGTTGTTGAGCATCCATGCATCCCGGAGGACTCCTTTTATTGTTTTTCTGTATTTTTTTATTAGGATGTTGTGGAGTCTGTCCCAACATCTATCACAATTATTTTAGAGGCTTCACAAATAGTGTGACAGTCAAATATGAGTCTATTATCTTTGTAAGTCTTTTAACTTTGTATTTCAGATGTTTTTCTATGAGACTTGAGTAGCCATTTTGTCTAGTTGAAAGCTTTCTTTTAAGACATTCTCCAGTTTATTTCACAAGCTCCTTATATAGACTATTCTTTTGTTTTAATTCTTCCTCTTAGTAAGTAAGCCATGCTAGGGATTTTCTTGGGGCCAACAATGGTCTCCGAGTGCTAGCAACATCAGGAATGTAGGCTTGGGGTGTGACAAACTTGGTATCACAACACAAAGTTTAAGAGTCCTAGGGAGTCTATGAAGTCGTGTCTGTAGTGTCCTTGTTATTAGTGTGAATCATGCCACATCTAAAATTAGGAGGCTACAACATTTAGGAATTTCTTCACTTCTTTCATATTCCTTTTGTGCGTTAGAGTTTATCTCTAAAAAGTTTCTCTTTAACTTGTGCTTACACATAAATGACTGTGAACTGGGCTTTGTTTGAGGAGTCTTTTTGGGGAATTTCTTTCCCCATGATCTAAGAGAAGCTAAGGGACAGTTGTAGACATAAATAGTAGAATAAACTTGTTTATAGCTGGGTTGTATCGTCTGTCGAGTAATGAAAGTAAGGTTACGACATTAATAGATGACATGAGCATAACAAAGTAGATGATCCATGTGTAATAACTTGATGAAGAAAACATGAGGGATAGAGAAGTCAAGAATAAGAGGGTTAAGACATAAGGAACAAGTCTGAGTAGCAAAAGAATAATGTGAACTTCTTTCTTCCTAACAAAGGCATAAAAGACTTTCCCCATCATCTGCTAGTGTACCTGTACAAAGAATAAATAGATGTACAATAGTAAAAATTTTCAGAACTTCAGATCTAGACTTGCACATTTTCAATGTAGTAAGGAACAAAGGGGTACTGAGACTTTTACATGTGCTAAGCGTGGTTAGAACCATTCAGAGTTGTGTCATGTTGGCTCCGCTGGTTGCTTCATGTGTTGTTAGAGATCATTTTAAAAGAGAGTATCATAAGGAGAGGAAGAGAAATGCTCAAGTGGTACATAGAGACTTGTCTTCTTTGGTTGCTTCATAATATAGAGACGCATCTAAATGAGCTACTTCATGCGCAGGCGGAGAGGAAATTGTCTTTATGTTATCACTATGTAACACCCCGAAAATAAAATTGGATGAACTAGAGCCTCACTTGGGTTTTAAGAGTTTATAAATTGTTAACTTAATGATTAAATGAGTTTATAGGTCATTTTGGTTGTGTTTGAGGTCAAACGTCAAGGAGCGACCAAGACATTCGTAGACTAGTCGCTTGTGTGCTACCATGTTGCTACGTGTTTTGGGAAAAATGTTAGTGTGTTGTTTGAGCTCAAAAGTTAGAGGTTATGACCTAGAACCTATATTGGACATGTTTAGGTTTAAAACGTCCGGGTACGACTCCCCTAGGACAACCCTATAGGTCCTGAGGAAGACCCAAACACTTGGCCATGAAGTTGCCATGGGCAGCGCGACCAATAGCTCTAGGGAGTGGGTCCGCGTAGAGGACTAGTTCCAGCCACGACCAAATATTTGGTTCGCCTCACAGGACTGGTTCGACAATTCTCTTTCTCAAAAATTATTTTTGTAAATTCTTCTAGGAACATCTCCGCGTAGCGGAGTGGTTCCGCGATGATGATTTCGGAAACTAAAGATAAGTTAGACTTTATTTAAAGGTCCAACTAATATAGGTGTTTTGGGCATTTTGTGGATTTGATTTAAGCCATTTTTAAGTCATTATACACCCAATCCCCAATCAAAAATACAATTACCCAAATTAAAAAAAATCAAAACTCTTCCCTCCCAAAAGTTCTCTCAAATTCCATGGAAGAGATGGAGCTTGGTCTATCCAATGGATTTCCTTTTCAATTATCTTTGTTTTTCCTCTAATACGGTATGGGTATTGTTTATATTTACTCTTCAATCAAAGAGCCAATTCAAAGTATTTTTGAAGTTCTTCAAAAAACCTAAAAACCCCAATTTTGATTCTATGCATGGCTTCTTGCATGAAATGGTTTTAAATAAGGATTTAAGTTGTTATTAATGATTATTTATGGTTTTAAGGAAGTAAATTTCATGAACCCATGTCTTTTCAAATTTGCTACATTTCACCATAAAGTGGGTGTATTGATTTTGAGTTAAGGGTTATCGATTTGTGGTTGAATTTGTATGGGATGTTCGTATATTGTATTATTATGTTGATTTTTGAAGAATTGATATTGAATTGAATAATATGACATTTAATCCTTGAATGGACAAATAGTAATTTGGTCATTATGTTTATTGCTCGATCATGTTTAGCTTAATTGCATAGTTGAATCATACTATTATATATGTTATTCTATTGTAAAATTATAGAGAATGAAGGGATGGTGATGGTGGCTTTTGGAAGAAGGTAAGTTTGCCTAATTACATTAGTAAGGATAATTTGATAATTGAATTGCTCATGTGTGTTATGGTCCACTTATGGTGGCGGTGTCTACTTCTTGTTCTTTTAGTGATGATGGTCTTGTTTGCATTATTGTGTGAATTGTCGTAGTATCATGTTATGGTATATATAATGGTATATTGCGAAGTTGGATATTTCAAGTTAATTTGATCAATAATAGGTGTTATGACATATATGGACGTATAAAGTAAACGATGATGTCACTTATGTGCAATCTTGTATAATTTGGATCTAATGTGATGAAAATGAATTGTAACTAAATGTTGATATGTAATGATGTTAGACTATGAAGAGTCTTCATATATTGATATGGTGTCTTGATTAGGTAGACCTAGTTTTCCCTACTTAATACATGAATGTAATTTTGGATGTTATTTCTTGACTTGGTAAGCATCCTCTCTCAGAATGAATGAATGAAAGTCTATTTTTAGTAGACCTAAGGCTATTCCCTTTTTTAAATGATAAATGAGGTTTTCTAGAGTATGTCTTGAACCAGTAGACCTATGAAATGGTGCTCTTCTTGAAAAGTTCAGAACCCTAAGTGAATGTAGAAACCTTGAATATTAAAAGAAGTTTTATAATGAAGTGAATCGGATAAACCTAGCATGGCATCCATTTCATGAATGAGCTATCCTAACGAGCCTTGACCAGCAACCCTTGTGGACTGCTTCTTGGAAATGGTATTATGATTTGGTAGGCTTAGTGATATTCCATTCTAATACTCTTATGTGAATGAACTTACTCTATGAGAAGGCAAAGCATCGAGTATATATTCTTAAGCTAGTAGCTCTACTTGAAGTATTAGACTAGAGTACGAAGAAGCCATTTATAATCCCTTAAATCATGTGCTTACATGGGAGGGGTCCTAGATCAACCTTTGGAAAGTAAAACACCTATCTAGTGTGGTCTATGACAGTTAATTCTTATTCTCATCATGTGGAATGTGCACTCTAGTAGTTGGATAGGTTCTACGACATGTAGTTAGTAGTATGGGATTGTATCTACACATGGTACAAGTACGCCCTGAAGATGCTAAAGTGAGTTCCCTAAGTCTTCCAAGACCATTATGTGAAGTCCTTTACTTGTATAGTTGTATTTTTTACTTCTAAATGACTTAAGTAAGAATGTCCACCTTAATGTTAGAATGTGAAGTAGAAAGGTTCTTATATAGGGTGAATTTGAGGATCACTTAGGTATGCTTGAAGAAGGTGTATGGACGATCTATTCATGTCTTGCTTAGGTTGTCTTACAGTAACCTTAGGCAGATAGTCTTAATGATTAAAAGGCTTACTTGTTGAATATGGAATTAAGTGCTATATGATTGATACTAGTTTCTTATGTGTTTCTATACTAAATGACCCTTTTTGCATGGTTTTTGCATAGTCACCATACTTATTATGAAAATTGTGCTAACCCCTTTCTTTCCCTTTTTGATTAAAGTGTAGGGATTGGAGATGTGGTGTGCTATGGAGGTTGATTAGGTTTGTAAGTGGTTGAAGATGAATACTTGGTCTCCCTCATAGATTCGAGGACAACACCCCTGCATGTTCCTTAATGTCCTTTGGTACTTCTTTAAGTTTTGTATGGGCTTAGTCTTATTGTTGTACTTTAAAAGTATTAGATGGTTTATGAGACATATTGTAAGTTATATGTTTTAAAGCCTTCCTCTTGCTTATTAATGAAGGTATTGTTTGTGTGCGAAGAAACTTTTAAATTCTTACTTGTTTTTTAGTAGCATATGCAATGAAAGATCCGTGTGGCTTGTATGAGACCTCTAAGAGTTTGAATACACCAGTTATGACTAGGGGCTGCTCTCGGGTTGTTACAGACTAGTCACTAAGAGTAAGAGGATTCGCCAAATATTGTCACTCGTATAATCCAAGTATTCCGTTTTGTTTTTCTTCATGAGCAACTTCTTGAGCCCTTCAGTGTTTCTACACTTGTTGGTTAGTCTATTCTAATAGAGGAAGTCTATCGTGATTGTAGCTTCTCTAGCAATCACAAGAGTACCATGGCTAATTTAACTGAGTTACAGATGCTAGATATTGATGTCATCCTTTCTATGGATTGGCTTCATACATGTTATGCCTTAATTGACTTTAGAACTCGAGTTGTCAAGTTTCAGCTTCAAAATGAGCCAGTCTTAGAGTTAAAAAGTAGTTCACTAGTGCATAAGGGTCGTTTCGTATTGTACCTTAAGGAAAAGAAGTTAGTTTCTAAGGGGTGTGTCTATCACTTAGACGTAGTTAATGACTCAAGTGTTAAGTACCTCCTATTCAATCAGCTAAAGTAGTAAAAGAGTTTCTAGAAGTTTTTCAAATGATCTTATCGTAGTCCCTCCTAAGAAAGAGATAGAATTTTGTATAGATCTTCCTCCAAATACTCTTCCTATCTCTATTCTGCCATATAGAATGGCACCAGCCAACTTGAAAGAGCTAAAAAACTAGTTGAGAGATCTTTTAGAGAAAATATTTATTCGACAAATTGTCTCACCTTGGGTGCCCTGGTCTTATTTATGAGAAAGAATGATGGATCCCTTATGATGTGTGTAGATTACCGTCACTTGAACAAGGTCACCATCAATAATAAGAATCCTCTTCCTAAAATTTATGATCTTTTTTATCAGCTTCAGTGTGTTTCTTGTTTTTCCAAGATTAACCTCAAATCAGGCTACAACCTGTAACTACCCTAAAAATGAACCAGGTTAAACTAGATATATCATGTGGTTTAAGAGTTAATAACTAGTTCATAATGGGTTAAAATTATGAAGAATAACTTAGGGGTCAGTTTTGAAAGAGTTCAGAAGTCGAATGTCAAAGAACAACTAAGACATTCACAAAACTAGTCTTGTGTGTGCTAGTGTGCCTTAGCGTGTTTTATGTGTTGTTTGGTGTCTTAAATGATAGGAGGAGACTCCAACATCTATATTAGTTTGTTTAGGGTCGAAATGTACGGGTACATCTCCCTAAGGACTACACTAAGGTTCATTGAGGAAGATCCAAACGTCCATGAAGCTGCCAAAAGCAATCCCAATCAACGGCCAAGTCTACTCCAAATAGATTGGTTGACGCCCCACGAAATGGGGGAGTAGCTCCACACTTAGTCGTGGGACCTTAGCCCACAAAACATAAGTCTCTGACCAAAACCACGCCAAGCAAGATAGGTCATGTACCATAGATGCCCTGTCATTTGATGGTTGTTGTTTGGTCTGCAATTTTCCTATAGGTCTCGGCCAAATGAGCGGTGAATTAAAAAATTTATTCCACATCCTAATTAACTATTAGACGGTTATTTTAGGTGTTTTTAGGTATTATTAGTTAGTTTATACACCTAAACCTAACTTTGGACTTCAGCTTCCAAAATCAAAACCTCCCTCCCAATAAAAACTCTCTCAAGACTCTATTGGAGCTTGAACTCAGGGTAAAGCTAGGATTGAAGATTTTTAGTGGGTTCTTCATCAAATTTCGTGGGTTTTTTTCTAATAAGGTATGGTAATTATTCCTTGATTCTTTTATCATTCAAGGATCTAATCAAAAGGTTTTTTTAAAAGATTTCAAAATTATAAATTCTTCTATTTAAAATTCTAAGAATGTCTTCTTGCATGAAAACATTTTAATGGATGAATTAAGATGTTTTATGATAAAAATTCCATGAACCCGTGATCATGCTAATTCTATATTTCTGGGTTATGAAGTAGGAAAGTTTATATCAATTGTTCTAGTCTTTTTGAGTTGATTTTGTGTGGTATGGTCCACTTATGGTGGCGGTGTTTACATGATGTATACAAATGTATATATTTATCGTTATTATGGCCTTGAAGGAATTGAATGTGAAGTTATGAAGTATAGGTATAGAGATTGTCTTATGAAGTTATGAATGTGTGTATTGAAGATACTATGTCTAATTTAAGCATGATGTGAATGTAATGTATGATTGTGTGTGAATTATGATGAATGTATTACGATCATGATTAGGAGTCAATGTTATGAAAAATGGTGATTATGTGGAAGGTCCTCTCACATATACTCTCCCACACACACACATTGAATGAATGAATGGATCTAATGGAATGGTAAAGAATGAGATTCTATTTAGGGTTTTTGCAATAAAACTATAATGAATGAAAAAGGGGAATTTCGGGGTGGACACTTTTAGTGACTTGAGATGTAGTGTCTAGTAGCAACCTCAGTATTCCTAAGATCTTTCCAAATAATGAATGATAGATTAGGGGTTGGAAAATCTTCGTGAGTTGAGATGTAGTATTCAAAAGTAACCCTTAGAGATGAGTGCTTGTCATGAGTTGAGATATATTACTTGGTATAAATATCTTAACCTGTAGCAAATGAATGTGTAAAACTCTGTGGGTACGTATGTTTAGAACCAAAAGAATTTGAAGAAGGGGTGGATGATATGCTCAAACTTACTTCTAAAATAAGAAGTAAAGCGGTCGTGTCAAGTAAATAACCCAACTAGTGAGGTTGGGATCATTCCCACGAGGAAAATAGTTTAGACTTAACTTCAATCTATTATTACTATTGTTCAGTCAATTACTTCCTTGGAAAGAAACAATGATAAAAATGGGGGTTTCTATTCCTAAATAAATGAAAATAACTAGCGAAATAAAAGGAGATAACTAACAGCTTTGAATGTTGGAGTTTAATCAATTAATAAAAGTAACTAGGGTTTACGTGTTCCCCACAGGTTCATAACTTGATAAGTCTAACTATAACAATTCTTTCCTAGTATCTTACATGCAAAGTGATATGTTATGTATTTCTAAATCCTTGGTCCGGCATCTAGAAAATTTTACTCCGCACCTTTGTCCGGCTACGTGTGTTGCTATCCTAACCCTTATCTTTACCTCATATTAAGCATCGTATTCGATATTTGACTAAATTATTACCTCGTACCAATCAATACTAGCCTACTAGATAGTACAAACTAAATCTATGTTGATAATTCTTTTCCTATTATCTACCTCCTTGGTCCGGCAAGTAGCATTAAGGTGGATTCTAACGTTGGCCATCTGTTAAAAAGACTTCTAAGCGAAAGAATTATCAATACATGCAACACTCTATTCTAGAATTGTTATTTTAGTTAGGTTTTACCTCATTATTTTCCTATGGTTCCCACAACCCTAGTTATAGAGTTTAGTTACCCATAGTCATAATCACAATATTCAAATATATGGTATAAGAATTCATGTATTTACTTCAATGAGAAAGAGTAAAATCCAAAAGTTCACTTGATTAATCAACAAAAATCACCAACAATCAATTAAAAGAATCTCAAAATAATCAAGAGTCTAACAATAATCAAGGGCCTAACCAAATAATCCAGAGTCTAACCTCAAAAACGAGGTTTTTCAAACTATTTATAGAAAATAAAAACCTAATTAAACAAGTTTCTATTTGCTGGAAATCTATCAAAACGCGGTTGGATCGACGGACATCGCAACGGATCGTCGTGGTCACGACGGACCTTCATGGACTCCGTCGTCTCATACTTGATGCAATTTGTTTTGCTGCTCTCTTCATTACCTTCGACGGCAGGTATGACTGATCGTCACAGGCACAACGGTCCGTCAAGGGTCTCCGTTCCAAAACACTTGAACTCTTAGAATATGGGTACTGGGACTACTTCTCTGAACTTCATGACGAACCTGCAGGATGTACCGTCATGGACACAACGATCCATAATGCTTTCCGTAACCCCACACTTGGTCAAACTTCCCCATCTTCCTTCAGCAGCTGCACTACGCTGCCACCTACGGACCGTCACGAGCATGATGGACCGTCACAAGCTCCGTAGGTGGTCTCTTCTGCATTTCATCGCTCAAAAACCTCCACATTCATCTTTGGACAGATTTCTTGCAAATAAGGAGAACTTACATAAAAAGTAGCACAAAAAGGCTTTTGGACACACTAAACTTAAGGGAAAAGTATTAATAATACCGTGAAACCACGGTATATCAACACCCTCAACTTAAATTCGTTGCTTGTCCTCAAGCGACGCACTATGACTCAATACACAATCTTTATACAATAGTATCCATGTTTTATCCTTTGCAATCATTTGGCTATCAATCCCGATTAATCTCATCATATTTATGCATGCTATCACTATTAGGCTTGAATTATGTGGAATCAGAACATGACACAGACTCACCATGCATTAACACCTATCCTCTTCAATTTCTCACCGAGGTGCTAATATTTTCGGTAATGCAACTAGTGTCCTCACTTCAAAACAAAAACCTCATTTTTCACACAATGATTTAAGTTTGAGTATAAGGATTACTTTTCAACACTCACTCTCAGAACAAATTCACACTCATTCATACCTATTGCCATAAGCTTGCCCTTATTTTCACTGTTTTATATTCGCTGTACAACCCTTAGGATCACGATGGGACTTTCTTAGCTTGTAACATAGGCCCAGGGTCAGGTACGGTATACTTAGGTATACTTTAGTGACTTTTTGACCTCCTTGACATATCGGCTAAACATACCATTTTCTATCATTTTATTTTGCCCAGTTTCCCATATTCTTTCACCTTGCTATTTTCCCTTTTTTCTTCATTTGTGTAAGTGACTCTCTTTTTTTCTTGCTTGTATTTCTTGTAAAAAATATTATTTTTACTTTTTTACTAATTCATGAGTCACTTTACTTTTGTTCTTTCTCTCTCTTTGTTCTTTCAACCCCACTTTCTAGAGCATTCCTCAAAATAGCCACCCTCAACTCATGGCTTTGCCATGAGTCAAATTAAAAAATACCCAAAGTTGGGTCAGGGCCACAAAAAGGTTGTTTACTGCATTAGCCACCCTCAACTTATGCGTTTGGCATAAGCTGAGGTGCACATGTCCAAGGAGGGACCAGGGCCAACACATTATTCCCAGAAAAGATCAGTTAGGGTGAAAAAGAAAGGCCTAATTTAAGCTCAAATCATTTGGATCAAAGAAGGATAAATTTCATTTGGTTTTCTTTTATTTTGGCTAAAAATGGGCTATATTGAATAAGGTCCTATGATCCTTTTCTACTTGTCTATTACAGCTTACTTTTAGCAGGACTAACCAGGCAAGTTCTAGCTCAGTACAAATATGGGACTATTCAAATCTTCCTCACACTCACGTGACATCTCATCACTCTAGCAGATTATCAGACACCTAGTTCGAATTTTAGACTTAGGGTCATGTAGTGGTGTACCTCTATTTCATGCTTAGAGCCACACATTTATCAATTATTATGCCTAGTCATGCATCATTTTCCATTTTATCAGGATATCATTTTAGCCATCATGCTCCAGAATTAAACTATGTACACAAGATATAGACGTGCCGATTCAACAGAAAAAGTAATCAGTGTCTTGGGGAAAAAGAACATAGGCAAGAAAACCCCAAAAGAGGATAGTGAATTGGGCTACTCAGATTTCACCCTAGCACTCACTTTCCATTTACCCCACCCCCAACAAAAAGACATGCAATTGTCCCCAATGCATAAAAAATTAAAATACTAGAGTGGTAGGTGAAACAAACTGGGGCGCAAAGCGCAAACGATCAGCAAGCTAGTGGGTCCGGTTCCCCAGAACCAACTACCTCTGTAATCTGGACACCCTCAGTGGTGTCCTCACCATCAACAACACTATCAGCAGTGCCTCCCGCTATCTCCACAGTTCTGGAGCTAGACGCCCCAGCAGCTAACTCTTCTTCTCTCATCTAACGCACCTCCTCCTCAACAACTGAGGCTTTCCTCGCAGCCTCCGTCTCACGGTGCTCCTTCTTCCGTGCTCGCGCCTCATCCTCCTCTCGACCCCTACGCCTCTTGTCATGCTCTCAAGGGGGAGGTGGTGGAATCTCTGAAGTGGCGAATATGGCTGCCATCACTGTGTCTTCAGCAGGCTCTACAGAAGGGGCCTCAGACTCAGGCACCTTAGCCTCTATGGTCATATCAATATCAGCGTGAAGACTGTCGACCGCAGCCTGAAGGGTTGACATATCCACCGGAGGGGCTGGTCGGGCTAGCACTCGCAACTCAATAGCGTCCAAGCGCTGATGAACCTCAGCGATCTTCCGCTCTGTGTGCTGGACCATTCTCCGCTCAAAACGCTCTTCTGCCTTGGTAATAGACCTCTGCATCCAAGGATGGATATGATGCACAAGTGTAGCCATTTACGCCTCTAATTTCTAAACCCTAGCAAGCGGGACCAGAGCGATTAAAGGGGCTGAGCGAGAAGAGCTCGGGGCATTGCTACTACCCGGGATAGACTCGACCGGGGTAGTGTTAGTGGAAGTCGTCTGCGTAGCCGTGCGGGCTTGTACTACTATATCAGCCAGATTGTCAACAAGTGGAGGCAACTCTGGACGGGGCCCTCTGCATAGAGCCAACTCATTGGCCTCATCCCTGATAAGGTCGATATCAACAGTGCCCAAAGGGGTCTTAAATTGATCAACGTGCCATATAGGCACACCTGCGGACCTGCATAGAGAAAATATCATGCGCGGGAAAGGGTAATTAGTTGTGACCTTAAAATACCTCTAATGCGTGACCACTTGTAGAAGACACGCAAAATCCACCTCGAACCCGGCTATCATTGCCGCCATTAGTACTGCTCGATCTCATGTGATGATATTATCAGCGGTTGTGGGGGAAGGCAGTGGCGGACAGTCAACCACAAAAACTATGCCGTGAAATTCTGGCTGGCCTTCTTGATGGCCCCCTTTGGCTCGGTCACCCAGTCGGCACCCTCTCCATCAACGGACAAGTGCAGGGCCATCTACCTCTTGGTGGTCTCTCTTTGCGATGGCTCACGCAGAAATTGGCCATCTTTGACAATCTGCCATCGGTAGTCAAACTCGGCAGTGAGAGGGTTCCTATTAGCATCAACATTCTCGTCGTATAGAAACCTGCGGATGGCAGGTAGGGACAAATATCAACCTGAACGCCACGTACTCGGACCTGCTCTAGTGGATCCTATTTGGTGGGGGCAGCCCGCCTATCAATCTATTATCGAAGAGTCGCTATGTAGGAAGCGTAGAACTCTCGGACCAGCTCTTCACTATAACGTCCCAACAGATGTACTTTCCACTCCAGTCGATGTCCGGTGAAGAGATTGTGGATCTCAGGCATCGTCGGGAGACTTTCCGTAAGGACACGCTGCTCCAATGTAAGTGTCCGAGTCATAAATCCTTTGTCATTTAGGAACATTGCATCGGAATAGACTTGAAGCTGCCCGTTGACACACCACCAGTTGGGCTGGTCAATAACCGGGGTGAGAGCATGAGTTGGTGAACCGGGTGTGGATTCCGAACTATCAGCCTCATCAGACGAGGCCGACGTTGCAGCGGTGACGGGTGCGGGAACCTCAGCAGATCCAGAGGCTTCCTCCGACCACGAAACTCCTAAGGAGCCAGACGCTCCTTCTTCATTAGTGGTTGACCCAGAAGGTCTGCCGGTCAGTGTGAGCTCCTCATCAAACTGGGAGGAAGTGACTACGTCGGACGCCACCTTTTTGGGTGTGGCTCTTGCAGCACATGCAGCACGAGATGGGGTGGAAGTGCCTGGGGTCACGTACTCGGAATCACGCTCATCATCAAAGCCAATGACCAGGCGGGCATACGAGGCAACAAATTTCGATCGCCCGCGTGCATAGACTCGATCTTGTTTTGGTGCCATAGTAGATAGTACCTGTAAAGGATCATTATTAGTACTAGAAGGAGCAAACAAGACAAGCAAAACCACACAAAATAAAGAAAAATTAAAAAATTAACATTGCTATAGTAACAATGAAACACAACGGACCAGGTGATGGCTCGTCGTGAGTACGACGGGCCATCATAGGGTCCGCCGTGTCTTACTTAGGCTATGTTTATATGGAGAACCCTGAAGGAGAGTCTCTGACAAGTATGACGGTATGTGCAGGACGGACCGTCACAGGTACGACGGCCCGTCGTAGGTGTCCATCAGAGGACACTTGAAAAAAAAATATGGAGACCCTTAGGAGAGGGGTCTCTGACCATCATAACGGTCATGCAGGACGAACCGTCGTGGGTATGACGGTCCGTCGTACTTGTCCATTTGAGGACACTTAGAAAATTAGAGTGCGACCCTTAGGAACTGTGAAGGATGGACCGTCGTAAGTATGACGGTCCGGCACATGTGTCCATTGGGGGACACTTAGAAAAAGTGAGAGACCCTCAGGAATAGGGTCTCTTACAACCAAGACTGTCGGGGGGATGACGGTCCGTCGCATGTGTCCGTTGGAGGACACTTGGAAAAAAGTGAGAGACCCTAGGGAATAGGGTCTCTCACAACCAGAACGTTTGTGCAGGACGGACCGTCGTAGGATGATGGTCCATCGCATGTGTCCGTTGAAGGACACTTAGAAAAAGTGAGAGACCCTTAGGAATAGGGTCTCTGATAACCAGAACGGTTGTGTAGGACGGACGGTCATGGGAACGACAATCCGTCGCATGTGGACGTTGGTGGACACTTGGAGAAAATTGGACAGTGGGGTGTTAGGGCTGTTAGAACGGACCCAACGATGATCCATCGTGGGTACGACGGTCCGTCATCGGGGTCTCTTTCTATAACTCAGTGACAGAACTGGGGGTGCCCCATTCATCCCCTATGACCCAAATCGAATTGGTAGTGTTTTAACCTACATTTGTCTAACCCAAATACCTAGTAAACTATCAATGCTAAAGCACCTATTTCTAGGGTTTTAACACGGAAATTTCGAGGATTTTTACCTAGGTCAGACAGAATTTTATTTAAAAAAATGAACATATCAAGAAGAACTAGACTAATACTAATTGATAAACAAAAATGCAATACAAATGAGTAGAAATTAGAGACACATACCTGAGAATTTGAGAAAAACAAGAGGAAAAGGTACTTGGTGATCAAGAAGAAACCCACAGCAGCAGCTCCGACAGTAGATGAGGACTTTTAGGACTTTGGAGAATTTGGGGAAAATGATCGGTTGAAGAGGGAGATGATTTTGGAAGTTGAAAAGGGAGGGAAATAGGAGGAAGAGTGAAAGAATGGGGTGAAATGAAGGGTTGGGGGTTTTAAATGTTGATTTTTTTTTAAAAAAACCCAGCCGGGTCGGGTCGTGTACGCCTCATTAATGACGCGACAATTCCATGACGACGGTCTGTCTCAGTTGTGACGATCCATCGTTGGTTCCGCCGCGTATGCCCTAGTTTGAAAATAACAGAAAGACGTACCTGGCACGACGAATTCATGCGATGGTTCGTCACAGCTGAAATGGTCCGTCGATGTATCCATCAGTTACTGCTGCAGATTAATTTTCTGCAGAATTTCCTTGTGATGTGCCTGCAAATTTAAAACCCATTAGTAGAAAATGCTACCATTACTAGAACGAAAAACTATAAGTATTGGGTTGCCTCCCAACAAGCGCCTGATTTAACGTCGCAGCACGACTGAGGACACTTGATTACTCATACTTCATCAAGATGGTATGCCTCGATCACTTTATTCGCTGATTCGGCATGCCCGAAATAGATTTTTATGTGTTGTCCATTCACCTTGAAGCACACACCCTCCTTAGTTTCCAACTTAATTCTCCATGAGGGAATAGTTGGGTAACCAAGTAAGGACCAGTCCATTTGGACTTGAGCTTGCCCGGAAACAAGCATAACCTAGAATTGAATAAAAGCACCAAATCCCCGACCATAAACTCTTGTTTTTCAATTTTTTTGTCATGGTACTTCACCATCTTTTCTTTGTATAGGGTTGATCTTTCATAAGCTTTCAGGCAAAATTCATCGAGTTCATTCAACCCAGTTAACCGTTGTTTTGCAGCTTCGCTCCAATCCATTTTTAACTTCTTCATAGCCCACATGGCTTTATGCTATAACTCAACCGGAAGATGACAAGTTTTACAATATACAAGTTGGTATGGAGACATACCTATGGGAGTCTTATACGCTGTTCGATAGGCCCAAAGAGCATCATCAAGCCTCTTTGACCAATCTGTTCTACTAGTGTTTACTGTTTTTGACAATATATGTTTGATCTCCCGATTTGACACTTCAACTTTCCCACTAGTTTGAGGGTGGTAAGGAGTGGCCACATTATGTTGAACCCTATATTTATCCAATAACTCCTTGAACAATCTGTTGCAGAAGTGGGAGCCCCCATCACTAATAATTGCCCTTGGGGTGCCAAAACGAGAGAATATATTCTTTTTTTAAGAATGAAGTGACACTCTTCCCTTCATTGGTTACGAGGGCGATGGCTTCGACCCATTTAGATACATAATCAACTGCTACGAGAATGTACTTCATTCCATGAGAACTCACAAAAGGGCTCATAAAATCAATACCCCAAACATCAAATAACTCAAACACAAGAATGGGGTTTAGAGGGAGATCTTGCTTTCTTGGAATGTTGCCATCTCGTTGGCATCGGTCACACGCTTTGGCAAACTCATGAGCATCTTGATGAAGAGTTGGTCAATAGTAACCACATTGTTATATCTTATGAGCGGTTCGGATACCGCTGTGATGTCCACCAACGGGTGAGGAATGGCATGCTTCCAACACACTCAACATCTCACATTCTGGCACACAACACCGAATAAGTCCGTCGGCACAACTCCTATATAAGTATGGTTCATCACAAAAGAACTTCTTCACACCGTACATGAACTTTTTTCTTTGATGAAAGGACAAGTCCGATGGAACAATATCACTAGTCAGATAGTTTGCAAAATTTGAGAACCATGGAATCAAGTCTTGTGAAACAGCCAATACATGCTCATCGGGGAAAGTATCATCAATGTCAGTCTTATCCCTCAACTCTCTCATAGCTTCATCCTCTAGACGGGACAAATGATCAACAACTTGATTTTCAGTTCCTTTTCTATCCATCACTTCAAAGTCAAATTCTTGTAGCAGTAATACCCAACGAATCAACCTAAGTTTTGCATCCTTCATTGCCATCAAATATCTCAATGCTGAGTGGTCAGTATGCACCATAACTCTAGTACCTAGCAAATAAGAGAGGAATTTCTCAAAATCAAAGACTACTGTAAGGAGTTCTTGCTCAGTCACTGTGTAGTTCTTCTGAGCTTCATTTAGGGCTTTACTATCATAGTAACTGGGGTGAAGGATTTTGTTCTTTCTTTGTCCCAATACTACACCAAGAGCAACCCCACTAGCATCGCACATCACCTCAAATGGACTGTTCCAATCCGGAGAAATAATGATAGGTGCAGACATCAATTTTTCTTTTAGCTCACCGAATGATTTAAAACAGGATTCATCAAAACAAAATTTACAATCTTTCTCCAACAGTTTGCACAACGGATGTGCAATCTTTGAAAAGTCTGATGAATCTCCGGTAAAAACATGCATGCCCAAGAAAGCTTCTAACACCTTTCACAGAGATCGGTGGGGGAAGTCTCTCTATTACCTCGACTTTAGCTCGATCAACCTCTATGCCCTTTTCTGAAATGCGATTACCCAAAACAATACCTTCTTTCACCATGAAATGACATTTTTCCCAATTTTATACTAAATTGCAGTCTTCACATCTCTTAAGGACCTCAGATAAATTGTTCAAACACCGCTCGAATGAATCACCAACCACAGAAAAATCATCCATAAAAACTTCTATAGTATCTTCCACCATGTCAGAAAATATCAACATCATACATATCTGAAATGTGGCGAGTGCATTACATAACCCAAACGGCATTCTTTTGAACGCAAGGGTCCCATATGGACAAGTAAAAGTGGTTTTCTCTTGATCTTCTGGTGCAATAGAAATCTGATTATACCCCGAATATCCATCAAGAAAACAGTACCACCCTTTTTCGGCAAGTCTATCCAACATCTGATCCAAGAAGGGCATAGGAAAGTGGTCTTTTTCAGTCCATGAATTTAATTTGCGGCAATCCATACACACCCTCCATCCAGTAACCGGTCTCATTGGAACAAGTTCATTTTTTTCGTTGGGGACCACAGTCATTCCCCCTTTCTTAGGTACACACTGAACAGGGCATACCCAACTACTATCGGCGATCAGATAGATTACTCTGGCATCCAACCACTTAATGATTTCCTTCTTCATGACCTCTTGCATAGGAGGATTTAAGCGTCTCTGGTGCTCAATACTTGGCTTATGATCAAGCATGGGTTGGATTTTATGAGAGCAAATACCAGGAGGGATCCCAATAATGTCCGCAATAGTCCACCCAATAGCTCTTTTGAACCTTTTTAGCACTTTCACCAAACTCTCAACTTGTTGTTTATTCATGTCTGATGCAATGATTACTGGAAAAGTGTCACCATTTCCTAAGAATTCATACCTAAGATGAGGTGGGAGATCTTTTAGTTCTAACTTTGGAGCCTCCTCTATAGATGGTTTCGCGGGTGGGGACTTGCGATTCTTCATATCTAACTCATATTTCTTCGGTTTAAACAGAACATCACCTCGATCAAGAGCCGCGACTAATGACTCATACTCTTCAATGCAATCGCTATCAAAACTCATTATCACTGCTTCTAATGCTTCTACACCTAGACGTTCTTCTATTTATGTCTCAGATGTCTCACCAATGTTGTAGGATATAGCAGATACCGATTGGAGCTCACCACTCTGCCTCATGGACCTACAAATGTTAAAGGTCACTTCCTCATTATTCAACCAAAATTTCATCTGCCTCTTTTCCATATCTACTAAGGCTCTTCCCGTAGCAAGGAATGGCATCCCAAGAATAATGGGCACTTCAAAATCGACTTCACAATCAAGAATAACAAAATCTGCCGAAAATAGGAATGACTCCACTTTAACTAGCACATCGTGAAGTATCCCTATAGGCCTTTTCACTGTTCGATCAGCCATCAGTAGCTACATCGCAGTGGGCTTTGGATCACCCAAACCCAACTTCTTATAAATCGAGAGGGGCATGAGATTTATGCTTGCCCCCAGATCACATAATGCTTTCGCAAAATGTAATAGCCCGATTGTACAAGGAATAGTGAATGCACCCGGATCTTCTTTCTTTTGTACCAGAGATCTTGTAGCAATAGCACTACAGTGTTGCATTCTATCATCATCCTCAACAGTGACCAGTCTTTTCTTTGTAACCAGATCTTTCTTAAACTTGGTGTATCCGGGCATTTGTTTTAAAGCTTCTACCAAAGGGACATTGATAGAAAGTTTTTTCAACATTGTTATAAAACGCCAATATTTACCATCCTCGTTCTTTTTCAATAATCTTTGAGGAAATGGGGGTGGTGTCCTAGGCATGGGAGTTACCTTTTTAGGCACTTCAGCATCTTTTACAGTGTTATCCTCTACTTCACCATTAATATCTACCACATTATCAATTTCTTTTGTCACCTTTTTCTCATTAGTCGTTATAGCTGGGTCAATGGTTTGCTTAACACTGCGAGTAGTGATTGCCATAAAATGTCCATAATTTTTCGGATTTTGGACAGTGTTGCTAGGAAGAGTGCCCGGTTGCCATGTGTTCACAGTCGCAGATAATTGGGCCAATTGTAACTCACTTTGCTTAATCGATATTGCATGTGTATCGACTTTTTGCCCAATACCTGCTAAATCATTCCTCAAATCTTTATTGTGCTCATCACTAGCATCAAACCTCATCATCATTTTATGCAACATATCCTCAACTCGCGCCATACTACCTCTACCATCCCTAGGAGTAACTTCACAATTTTGAGGAGGAACATAGGGCCCATTCTTGTAATTCCTATTACCATAGTTGCCCCTGTTGAAGTTGTTGTCGCAGTTGTAGTTTCCATCTCGGACATAATGACCCTCACGGTTGTAGTTACCATAGTTCCTACCTTGGTTCCCTTGACCTTGGTGCCAATTCTCATGATTAGAGCCTTGGGCACTTGGTCGGAAACCCCTGTCTGCTCATTTACCGCATAGGAATCCTTCTCATAATAGCACTCATCATTTTGTGGCGGTAGTTTCAACAAGTAGTTGACTGCATTTATCTTTTTTGCACCCCTAGTGACATGTTTTAGTACCAACCCAAGCTCAGTTCTTATCTGAGCCATTTCTTCATGAATCTCATCTGTGTCTGGGTTGTGAGTGGACTGCACTGCGAAGGTATTTCTCCCGGTATCTGACTTCCTAGTACTCCAAGCTTTATTATTCTGGGAGATTTTCACTAATTTTTCAGCAATCTCGGCATAAGGACACTCCCCATAAGATCCACCTGCTATATTGTCCAACACCGCTTTATTATTATCATCCTGTCCTCGATAGAAGTATTCCTTCAGTGACTCATCATCTATACGGTGATTTGGGACACTTATAAAAAACGAGGTGAATCTATCCCAAGAACTACTAACTGACTCTGCTGGTAGTGCCACAAAGTTGTTCACTTTGTCTTTGTGGTTTAGTTTCTTGGACACCGGAAGTAGCGTGCTAAGAAAACATCCCTTAGTTGGTTCCAAGTGAAAATTGAGTTGTACGGGAGCTCAGTGAACCATATAGCAGCCTCTCACATCAGTGAGAGAGGAAACACTCTAAGACCTATTACATCCAAGTCCAAGTCAGGCCTCCCTACATAGCTTTTACACACTGCCCTTACCTTAGCTATATGGGCATGTGGATCCTCAGAAGGTAGCCCTGAAAACAAACCTATGGCAGTGAGCATTTGCATCAGGCTACTAGTTACCACAAAGGTGTGACCTGGTGGTAAAGGAGGCAAGACAAGTGGCCCATCGGAGTCTGCTATGTTATAATAGCCTCTGTAGTATGCTTGGGGCCGTGGAGCTGGATTTTGTCCCCTCTATTGGTGTTCACTCGGGCCATCGGATAACAACTGACCATGAACATCAATCGGAGCTGGGATGTTCTGGTTTGGATCATCATCATTGATTCCCAAGTTGCGATTCATGTTGCGTAGTGTACGTTGTAATTCGTGATCGTAGGAAAACAAGAATTCTCTTCCTCTCCGTGTATTTGGCATACAAGGAAGATGGTTCTGCAAGAATCAAAAACAATAAAACAAAGCAATGTCAAGAAAATATCAACTTACTATAGTAATAAGTTTAAGTTAATCTAAAAGCTACTTTCCCCGGCAACGGCTCCAAAATTTGATACGCTCAAACATACTTCTCAAATAAGAAGTAAAGCGGTCGTGTCAACTCAATAACCCAACTAGAGAGGTTGGGATCGTTCCCACGAGGAAAATAGATTTGACTTAACTTCAATTATTATTACTATTGTTCAGTCAATTACTTCCTTGGAAAGCAAAAATGATAAAAATGGGGGTTTCTATTCCTAAATAAATGAAAATAACTAGCGAAATAAAAGGATACAACTTACAGCTTCGAATATTGGAGTTTAATCAATTAATAAAAGTAACTAGGGTTTACGTGTTCCCCACAGGTTCATAACTTGATAAGTCTAACTATAACAATTCTTTCCTAGTATCTTGCATGCAAAGTGATAAGTTATGTATTTCTAATTCCTTGGTTCGGCATCTAGAAAATTTCACTTCGCACCTTGGTCCGGCTACGTGTGTTGCTATCCTAACCCTTATATTTACCTCATATTAAGCATTGTATTCGATATTTGACTAAGTTGTTATCTCGTACCAATCAATACTAGCCTATTAGATAGTAAACATTAAATCTATGTTGATAATTCTTTTCCTATTATCTACCTCCTTGATCCGGCAAGTAGCATTAAGGTGAGTTCTAACGTTGGCCATTCGTTAAAAAGACTTCTAAGCAAAAGAATTATCAATACATGCAAGACACTATTCTAGAATTGTTATTTTAGTTAGGTTTTACCTCATTATTTTCCTATGGTTCCCACAACCTCATTATTTTAAATACATGCAAGACACAAAAGTTCGCTTGATTAATCAACAAAAATCACCAACAATCAATTAAAAGAATCTCAAAATAATCAAGAATCTAACAATAATCAAAGGCCTAACCAAATAATCTAGAGTCTAACCTCAAAAACAAGGTTTTTCGAACTATTTATCAAAAATAAAAACCTAATTAAACAAGGACTCTATTTGCTGGAAATCTGTCAAAACGTGGCTGGATCGACGGACTTTGTGACGGATCGTCGTGGTCACGATGGACCGTCATGGACTCCGTCGTCCAATACTTGATGCAATTTCTTCTGCTGGTCTCTTCATTACCCTCGACGGCAGGTAGGACGGATCATCACAAGCACAACAGTCCGTCAAGGTCTCCGTTCCAAAACACTTGAACTCTTGGAATATGGGTACTGAGACTACTTCTCTGAACTTCATGACAAACCTGCAGGAAGGACCTTCATGGACACGATGGCCCGTCACATTTTCCATAACCCCACACTTGGTCAGACTTCCCCATCTTTCTTCAGCAGCTGCACTACGCTGCCACCTACGGATCATCACGAGCATGATGGACCATCACAAGCTCCGTAGGTGGTCTCTTCTGCATTTCTTCGATCAAAAACCTCCGCATTCATCTTTGGATAGATTTCCTGCAAATAAAGAGAAAATTATATAAAAATTAACACAAAAAGGCTTTTGGACACACTAAACTTAAGGAAAAAGTATTAATAATACCGTGAAACCATGGTATATCAGTGGATATTCTTCATGAGTAGAGATGTTGTATCCAATGTACGTTTTTAGATGAGTACTCGTTGTGAGTAAAGATGTAGTACTTAGAAAGAATGACCCTACCTTAGGCAAGTGGGGATCCCTTATCCATTAGGGGTTAATACCGGGATTTTAAGTCAAGATCTCATGGTATATTCCAATATAGCCTTCACAAATAATTGTAATGAAATAGATCTTCCGAAGGGGGCACTACTTAGAATCGGTGGTAGAATGGGACACCATATATGCATTGCACAAGTAAACATTTGAAGGGAGTCTTGGTGTGTCCTTGAAATGAAATTGAATGAATGGATTACTATCTATTTTTAATCAAGCATGTTGACTATACTTTTAATGTTAATGAAGCATGTTGATTATATATATAATGTTAATGAATCATGTTTATCTTATGTTAATGTTGATGAAGGATATGTCATTGATTGAGTGTGATGTGCCTAGTCTAGGGTGATTTTAAAGGAGCATTTAGTGGGAGTAGTATAATGGGATACTACTTTCACATTGCACTAGTGTAACTTGGGATTTGTCTTAGAAGCTCTTAAATGCATGTAATGTCTACTTTAAGCAATGAATATTTACTTTTTGAGTTGACATGAAGTATCTTTATCCTCGGGAAATCTTAATAATCACCTAGGTATGTAAGGAAGAGGTTGTATGGGCGGTTTCTTCATGACTTACATAGGAAAGTCTTAGGATAACTTTGGATAGAGGGTTTAACTGATTAATGGGGTATTTAATGAATGTGGCGATATGTTGAGAATTGTGAAAATATTACCTTATATGCTAATTATGACTTATATGATGACATGTCAACGTGATTTATGAAGTTTTTCCAAAACTGCATTAATAGTATGTTTCGACCAAAATGTCCTTTTTAAAGAATGTTTTTGCATATATCCATACTTATTACATTATTTTTAAAAACTCAATATTATTCTCTATTTCTAAAAGTATAGGTGGAAGTAAGTGAAGATTTCTAAAAGTTGAAGCTTGGAAAGTAGAGTTCTCTCAAGTATCTTGGTATGTCCTATATGTTCAAGGATGAGGATGTTATGCTTAGTTTTCTAAGTGTCTTATTACGTCCTCATATGTTTGAGTATGAGGATTTTATGTTTATTTTTCTTTCTATTAAATACTTGTATTAGACTATGAGTTTTTATTTTTTGTAAGGGTCGTGACCCTATGACATAAAGACGTGTCTAAGATGGCTTGTGATGATGAGACTTCATTTCTTACGTCTTATGAAAGAGTTTTTTTATTGAAAATATTTGTAAAAATTTTAATTCTGGACATCTTTTCATGAATTAAAGCTAAGAGGCTTGTACAAGACCTCCGAGAGGTCAATTACGTTGCATCACGGCTTGGGGTGCTCTCAGGTTGTGACAAACTTGATATCAGAGCATAAGGTTATAAGTTGTTATTTAGGGTCAAAGTCTCACAAGTCACATCTAGTAGAGTCTTGTTAATCAGTGTGAGTCTCGACACATTTATGAGCGAGAGGATATAGGAGGATAGAAGTTTCACTTTATTTATTGCTCTTTTGTCGTGCCATAGAGTTGAGTTCCATAAGTGTCTTTTCCTAATCTCTTCTCTTGTGTTTATAGGATATGAATACAATAAGGACAACCGCAAGAAGAGTGGAAGGAGGAGTGACAGTGAGGGAGTTCATCCCCGGGGTGAGAAAGTCCTTATAGCTAATCAAGAGTATGTGAATGAGGAGGTTCCCTCTCAAGTGCTCAAAGGTCCTCAAGCCCCCTATGTTGAAGAGAATATGTCTAATGTAGAGATAATGGATGATTTTCAAACATTGACCCAACTCATGAAGACTCAAGCTCAAGTTTTCACCACTCATGCTCAATCCATGACGGCCCAAGATAACCAAGGAGTTGGACCTCAACCCAATGTAAGTATTCTTTTAGAATACGAGATTTCATGATGATAAACCCTCCTACTTTTCAAGAAACCAAGGTGGATGTGGATGCACAAGAATTTATAGATGAGGTGTTTAAAGTGGTATATACTATGGAAGTAACCTCTAGAGAAAAAGCGGAAGTAGTCGTTTATCAAGTAAAAGAGGTGGCACAAGTATGGCTTGATAAATGGAGGGTGAGAGACACGTAAGGTCAGGCCCGGTAGATTGGGGAGTGTTTAAGACGACCATTCATAATAGATTGTCTTACTTAGAGGAGAAAAACTTAGTGGATTCATGAACCTATGGCAAGGGGAATGAGTGTGAAAGAATATTTTCTCTAGTTCACCCAACTCTCTAAGTATTCCCCAACATTGGTAGCCAACTCTAGGGCTAGAATGAATAAGTTTGTGGTGTATAACTTCGTTGAAGAAGAGTGTCTTGTGGCAATGCTCCATCATTATATGGATATTTCTAGACTCATGGTATATGCTCAACAAATAGAGGAGTCCAAGATTAGGAAGATGAATAGAGATGGAAGAGGGTAAAGTTGGATGAACCAAGTCAACCTAAGTCTAAAAAGAGGTTTTCTAACCAAGATTCCTCCATGGTGAACAAGGATAGGTCTTCCAACCAAAATACCCAAGGAGGGAGTGGAAGTTCCTTTACTTTTGAGAGGACTAGATGTCCTACATGTGGGAAGTAACACTTGGGTAAGTGTCTTGCTAGTACGGATGAATGTTTTGGGTGTGTAAATAATGGTCATAAGATGAGATATTGCCCTGTACTAAAGGCAAAAGGGAAGGAGACCAACAAAGCTCCTCAAGATGGTCCGGATCCCAACACTCAAAAGAATAACCATTTCTATGTGCTTCAAGCTAACAAAGGATCTAATTCGGAATACAAACCCCGGTGAGTAGTAGTTCTTTACGGTCATTTTGATTTGTTCTTATATGGGTTTACCCTAAGTGGAGAAGAATGATTTGATTAGTAAGGTGATTGATATGCTTATATTTTCCTTCTATTCTTACTCAGGCTTTAAACCAAGATTCTTAGTAGTTGGTTATGTTTTTGAGTTCTGCACAAGAATATGAGTTACATGTCTCGTTATGTTATGTGTTCCCTTGATAATATGGTATTTTTCATGCTCTTGATGATATCATAATCACATGGGAATATTGGTAATTAAGCTATATTCCTCATGTCAATGTGGATCTAATGATAATTGCTTAATTGCCTCAAAAGTTGTTATGTTTATATGCCAAGGTGTGATTTGAAAGTTATTGCAAGTTGATATTTATGTTTAAATGATGAGCATGTTTAAAGTTGGAGGTAGTTCATTCATAATGAAGTGAAAATGATGAAGTATGAGTGCACTATGAATTGTGAAAATAGTTCCTAATTGCTTGTGTTGCCTAGAGTGCATAAGAATGTGAAGTTGGTGTTCCTTGTAAGTGGGGTTCATTGAATATGATTTTTTATGTATGATGAGGTCTGTTCTAAGATGCTAGTGAAGTCTTTTAGTCATCGAAGGTATTTTAGTGTCATTCGAGGACGAGTGTTGTCCAAATAGGGGAGAATGTAAAACCCTCAAAATGAACTAAGTTAAACTAGAGACTCTTATGTGTTTATAGAGTTAATAAATAGTTAATAATGTGTTAAAATTATGAAGAGTATCTTAGGGGTTTAATTTTAAAGATTTTACGAGTCGAATGTCAAAGAACGACTAAGACGTTCAGAAACTAGTCTTGTGTGTGCTAGTATGCCTTAGCATGATTTATGTGTTGTTTGGTGTCTAATATGATAGGAGGGGACTCCAACATCTATATGATCATGTTTAGGTTCGAAACTTTTGGGTACGACTCCCCAAGGACCACGTAGGGGTCCTTAAGGGGGACCCAAATTTTGCCATGAATTTGCCAAAAGCAGTCAGTCCCAATCGACTTCCAAGTCTACGCCCAGTAGACTGGTTGACACCCCGCCAAATGGGGGAGAGACTCCACACTTAGTCGTGGGATCTTAGCTCCCAAAAGTTGAGTCTGTGACCAAAATCACACCCAACAGGATAGGCCGTGATGCTAGTCGGTTGGTCTGCAATTTTCTTGCATGTCTTGGCCGAGTAAGGGGTGAATTAGGAAATTCACCCCACGTCCTAATTAATTAGTATACGTTTATTTTAGGTGTTTCTAGGCTATTAGTTAGTTTGTACACCTAAACCTATTTTTAGACTTCACTTTTTTATATCAAAACCTCCTTCCCAAGAAAAACTCTCTCAAGACTTCATTGGAGCTTGAACTCAAGATGAAGCTAGGATTGAATATTTTCAGTGGGTTCATCATCAAATTTCGTGGGTTTTATTCTAATAAGATATTGTAATTCGTCCTTGATTTTTCTCTCATTCAATGAGACAATCCGAAGGCTTTTTCAAAAGGTTTAAAAATCCTAAATTCTTCTATTTCAAATTCTAAGCAATGTTCTTGCATGAAAAGTTTTAATAGATGAATTACGATGTTATCAATGTTAAATGATGAAATTATGATAAAAAATTTCATGAACCCATTGTCATCCTAATTCTCTAATTTTTGCTTAAGAAGTGGGTTTGATGAATGTGATTGGATAATGTTGGAATTATGTTTATAATATGATGTATTATTATTATCTACTATCAATTATGCCTAATTATTATTAATTTTTTTGAGAATTTTGTAAAGCTAATAAGGGCTTGGATGAAGGGTATTCTAGTCTCAATTGTTCTAGTCTTCTTGAGTTGATCTTGTGTGGTATGGTCCACTTATGGTGGCAGTGATATATATGTGTGTGTGTGTGTGCATGTGTGTGTGTGTGTGTGAATTGTGATCATGGACTTGCAGGCATTAAATGTGTAGTGAAGTAAAGTTATGAATATGTGTACTGAAGATACTATGTCTAATTAAAGCTTGATGTAAATGTGTGTATGATTCTGTGTGAATTATGATGCATGCAGTATGATCATGATTAGGAGTCAATGTTATGAATAATGCTGATTATGTGGAAGGTTCTCTAACATATACTCACACACACACATTGAATGAATGATGGATCTAATGAAAAGGTAAAGAATGAGAGTCTATTGAGGGTTTTCCCAATAGAACTAGAATGAATGTAAAAGGGGGATTTTGGGGTCGACACTCTTCGTGAGTTGAGATGTAGCGTCTAGTACCAACCTCACTATTCCTAAGAGCTTTCCAAAGAATGAATGATAGGTTGGGGTTTGGATACTCTTAGTGAGTTGAGATGTAGTATTCAAAAGTAACCCTCAAAGACAAGTCCTCGTCATGAGTTGAGATGTAGTACTTGGTAGAATATCTTTACCTATAGATTATGAATGTCTAAATATGTGTGGAGTTTTATGCTTAGCACTCAGAGAATTTGAACAGGTGGTGGATATTCTTAGTGATTAGAGATATTGTGTCCAATATACCTCTTGAGATGAGTACTCTTCTTGAATTGAGATGTACTACTTATAAGCAATGCCTGATCCCTTAACTATTCTTCGGCATAGGATTAGCTATTGGAGATCCATGTAAAGGCTAAAGAATGACCCTACCTTAGGCAAGTGGGCATCCCTCATACGGTAGGGATTAATACCAAGATTTCATATCAAGCTCGCATGGTCTATGTCAGCTGAAGCTAGCCCCACAAATGAATGCAATGAACTAGGTCATCCTAAGGGTGCACTACTTCAGGTAGGTGGTGGAATCATACACAATCTATGCATTGCACAAGTAGATATTTGGATGGAATCTTGGTGTGTCCGTGTAATGAAAATGAATGATTGAATTACTATCTAATGTTAATGATGCATGTTGACTACATGTCTAATGTTAATGAATCATGGTGATTATATGTCTAATTTTAATGAAGCATGTTGATATTATTTCTAATGTTGATGAAGGATATGTAATTGATTGAGTGTGATCTTCCTAGTGTAGGATGATTCGTAAGGAGCATTAAGTGGGAGTAGTAGAATGGGATGCTACTTTCACATTGCACTAGAATAACTCGGGAGTTGTCTTAGAGGATGGTGTTTATGTGAATTTCTTAAATGAATGATTGTTTACTATAAGTAATGGATATTTACTTGTTGATTTGAGATGAAGTATCTCCATCCTTGAAAATCTTAAGGATCGCCTAGGTGTGTATTAAAGAGGTTGTATGGGCGGTTTTTTCATGTCTTACCTAGGTGAGTCTTAGGATAACTTTTGATAGAGGATTTAAGTAATTAATGGGTTATTTGATGAATCTGGCTATATGTTGAGAATTGTGAAAGTATTACCTTGTATGCTAATGATGACTTATATGATGTCTTGTACACTTCATTTATGAAGTTTTTCCAAAAGAGCATCAAAAGTATGTTTCAACTAAAATTTTTGTTTTTAAAGCATGTTTTTGCATATTGCCATTCTTAGTACATTATATGTAATAACTCTATGTTCTTATCTATTTCTAAAAGTATAATTGGAAGGAAGTGAATATTTCTAGAAGTTAAAGCATGGGAAGTAGAGTTCTCTTAAGTCTCTCGGTATGTCCTCATATGTTCGAGGACTAGGATGTTATGTTTAGTTTTCTTTCTATTAAATACTTGTGTTAGACTATGAGTTTAATCTCTATGTAACGGTTGTGACCCTATTATATTAACACGTGTCTAAGATGGCTTGTGATGATGAGACTTTGTTTCTTATGTTTTATGAATGAGTTTCTTAGTGCCGGTTTTTGTGAAAAGTTTTAATTCAGCATTACTTTTCATAACTATGTGATGAATGGAATCTAAGAGGCTTGTACAAGACCTCTGAGAGGTCAAGCATGCCACGTCATGACGTGGGGGTGCTCTTGGGTCGTGATGCCACCAGTTGAGAGTACGAGACTATGATATTTCGAAGACAGCTTTCAGAACCAGATTTGGGCATTATGAGTTTTTGGTCATGTCCTTTGGGTTGACCAATGCGCCTGCAGTATTCATGGATCTTATGAATAGAGTCTTGAAACCTTATTTAGATATTTTTGTTATCGTAT
Organism: Solanum lycopersicum; assembly: GCF_036512215.1. Taxonomy (NCBI): domain Eukaryota; kingdom Viridiplantae; phylum Streptophyta; class Magnoliopsida; order Solanales; family Solanaceae; genus Solanum; species Solanum lycopersicum. The sequence continues at coordinate 20,969,744 of NC_090805.1, forward strand.
TTATTAATGACATACTAATCTATTCAAGGAATGAAGAAGATCATAATAGTAATCTCATAATAGTTCTTCGGACTTTGAAGGATAGAGATTTTGATGGAAAGTCTCTAAGTGTGATCTTTGGCTTGAGTCTGTGGCATTCTTTGGCACATAGTTTCTGTGATGGTATTAAAGTTGATACCTAGAAAATGAGGCAATACATAATTGGCCAGACCACATCTCCAACTAATATTAGGAGTTTTGTGGGTTTGGATGGCTACTGTAGAAGATTTGAGAATGTTTCTTGTCCTTTTCGTCTCCTTTGACGAAGTTTACTTAGAAAACAATCAAGTTCCAATTGTCTAAAGCTTGTGAGAAAATTTTTGATGAACTGAAGAAGAGGTTGACTAGTGCCCTAGTTTTAACTTCACCAGAGAGTAGTACTCAAGGTTTTCTTGTGTGTTGTGTTGCATCTAAGGTTGGTTTGAGTTGTGTTATTATGTAGAATGGCAACGTAATAGATTATGCCTCGAGACAGTTCAAAGTTCCTAAGAAGAGTTACACAACCCATGACTTAGAGTTGGATGTTTAGGTATTCTCCTTGAAAATATGGAATCACTATGTGTATGGTGTTCATGTTGATGTATTCACTGATAAAAAGATCCTACAATATGTGTTTAGTCAGAGAGATCTTAATCTCAGACAAAGGAGGTGGTTAGAATTGCTCAAGGATTATGACATGATTATTCTTTACCACCCAGGTAAGGCTATGTTGTTGTTGATGTCTTAAGCATGTTGTCTATGGATAGTACCACCCATCTTGAGGAAGAAAAAAAAATTATCAAACGATGTGCATAGACTTTCACGGTTAAGAGTCCCACTAATTGATTCCACAGAAGGAGGAATAGTGTTGACGAATGGGGATGAATCATCATTAGTGTCATAAGTAAAGAGAAGCAATACCAAGATCCCATTTTTCTTGAATTTAAGTCAAATGTTCATAAAGAAAAAGGTATTAGCTTTTGAACAAGGGGGGGATAGTGTATTGAGATATCAAGGTAGATTTTGTGTACCTATGGTGGATGTACTTCAAGAGAGGATCATTGAGGAAGCTCATAGTTCCAAATATTCCATTCATTTGGGTCCCACAAATATGTACTGCGATTTGAGAGAAGTATAATGGTGGAATGATATGAAGAAGGGTATTGCTGAATTTGTTGTCAAATGCCCAAATTTCCAAGAAGTTAAAGTAGAGCACTAAAGTCCTAGTGGTTTGGCTTAGAATATAGAACTTCCATAGTGGAAGTAGGAGATGATTAATATGGATTTCATCAAAAGTTTACCCAAATCTCGCAGGCAGCATGATTCTATTTGGGTGATTGTCGATGGAATGACAAAATCAACCTACCTTTTGCAAGTAAATACTACCCATTCGGCGAAGGATTATGCTAAGCTGTAAATTTAAGAGGTGGTAAGACTTCATGAAGTTCCAGTCTCCATTATTTCATATTGAGGCGCACAATTTACTGCACTATTCTAGAAATCTTTTCAGAAAGATTTGGGTTCAAAGTTGAACTTAAGTATTGCCTTTCATTCTCAGACTGACGGGCAAGCAGAACGTACTATTCAGACATCAGAAGATATATTAAGGATTGAGTGATTGACTTTGAAGGAAATTGGGATGATTACCTAAATGTCATGGAGTTTGCTTACAACAACAATTACCACTCTATCATCCAAATGGCTCCATCTAAGGCTCTTTATAGGTGAAGATGCAAATCTCCTATTGTATTGTTTGAAGTTTGTTAAGTAGGGTTTATAGTACCAGATTTAGTTTGCCCAAGATATGGAGAAGGTGAAGGTTATTCAAGAGAGGTTTAAAATGGTGCAAATTCATCAAAAAAATCCTAACACTGATGTTAGGAAAATCCATTAAAGTTCAAAGTAGATTATTAGGTATATCTGAAAGTTTTATGTAACACTTCAAAAATAAGACATGTCGTAAATCCTAGCATAGGTGTCATAAATTATAGACCTTTTTAGTGTTATTTTAAGGACTATAGGTCATTTAGGAAGTTTAGAAACCAAAATGTCTAAGAACGTCCATGAGATTCGGAAGTTGGTTCAAAGAGGTACTAGAGTGCCTTAGCATATTTGACTAGCTTTTAAGAGTCGGAGATTCATGAAATTTTGTGAAAATATTGGTGAAACATGTTAGAGATGTTTCATGGTCAAAATGTTTGGGTACGAATCCCCAAGTACCAACCAAGGGCCCTTGAGGAGGACCCCTGTAGGTTGAGGCAACACTGCCTTGGCAGTGTGCATCGACACGGCAAACAATGGTTTGTGTGTGGACTGGAGGGGCGTCGATGCCACCTTCATCCCACAATTAGACAACATGGGAAGTACCTCTCTTGCACTAGTCTCTAACCAAGAAGACGGTCGTGCAAGACGGAGGGGAACCAACCGTTGACTCACAGGCAGCCCGTCGACGGGGTTCCGTCTGTGAGGGTCAAGGTTTTCCTACATGTTTTAATGTTGGTTCATTTAATTATTAAAGTGGTTAGGAGGTTAATTAGGGTTTTAATTGAGTCTAACTAAGTTAATTAACTTCCCCTATAAAGACCCCAACCCTCATTAATCTAAACAGAACTCACCGAAATAAACGCTCTTCCTTCTCTCTTCTTTCTCTCTCTATTTGGAGCCACCATTAAAGGCAATCTAGGGGGAGGTTTTGGGGGATGGAAAGGGACTTTTCATAATCAAATATTCATCAAACATTAAGTTATGGATCTATTCACCTTTGAGACTCTTTCTTTAAAGGGTTCCTTCAAAATGGATTTCAAAATTTGAGTTTTCATATGGGTTTCATCCAATTACGAAATAGAAGCTATGCATTGAGTTGTTGATGATTTATTTAGGTTAAATTGAATAGATTAACATACATTGTAACTTTATTGTGATAATTTTTGATGTTTTGATCTAAATTGAAGAACATGATCCTCAACCTCTAACTCTAGGTTGTGATCTTGATCTATATTGTATTGTGATCATTAAATTAACTTGGTTATTGATTAGATTAATGCTCCATGGTGTTATAATGAATAAATTAAGATAAATTATAGGTATATAATGCTAGTTCATGAGATGTCATTTAGGTTATGAAGTATATTGTGAAATTGGTGATTTAGTATTGAATTGTGTTATAGCGATGCAATTGGCCTTGTTATCTTATTGGTTGTCATTGTGTGAGGATGTTACTCCCCTAATTGGGTTGAGTTATGGGTTGATGGTAAGACCTTGGTCATTAATTGTGAAGGAGACTTTTTAAGTCTTAGAATCTCTATCTTTACTTCCAATTGTGAATAATTGTGGTTAAGTCATGATATTATAATGGAGTAAACCTTGTATTAGGATCGATAGGATGGTATGATGTTGAATTGAAATGTATTGACTATGTTGTGAGGTTGATTAAGGTGTTGTGTTATAAGGATGGTGATGACTATCAATGTGCATTATTATGATATGAAATACTAATGTGCTAACCTCACTTATATGAATTGTGATGAGAGGACTCATACTCGTACAATTCTTATTGAGCTATTGATGATGATGATTATACAAGTGGTAGACCCTATGACCTAAACTAAGCTATGATTGATAATTTAAGGCTTAAAGACATTTCAAAAAGGGACTCTAGCTTAGCACCGAGTGAACTAGATTGAGGAGTGTCCCTTCCCACATAGGGAAGATAGGAGCACTAGAGTACTCTTGAGATTGGATACTACAATGTATGGAGCATAAAGAAGGTCCCAAATGTATCTCCTAGTTCTTGAACTATGTTGCCCCCATAGGAATACTAGCAAGTGGATCCACATAGTTGCTATGTTTCATGTTTTGGTACTACCTTGGCAAGTAGTCCGCCTTTTTTTGGTGTAGGGTTTTCAGATTTCACATTAGCTCATGTGGTATATGTCTGTTGGGGCAAGATGTTCCCAAAAAATAAAATTAATTAAAGGATTTGAACTCTAATTTGGATAATCTAAGGGGTCTAGCTTATTCTAGGTAGGGGTTTGGGACTCTACGTAAGCATTGCACTAGTTAGACTTGAGGGCAGACTTAGGTTGATGTTCTTATATGTGTTTATGTTATCATGATATATGATTTGTACATGATGAACTTGCACATTGTTGATACTATATGTTGCCCGCATAGTAATACTAGCAAGTGGATCCACATAGTTGCTATGTTTCATGTTTTGGTACTACCTTGGAAAGTAGTCCAACTTTTTTGGTGTAGGGTTTTATGACACCGGATTCCACATTAGATGATGTGGTCTATGTTTGTTGGGGTAAGATATTCCCAAAAGGTAAAATGAATTAAAGGATTTGAACTCCAATTTCGATAATCTAAGGGGTCTAGCTTATTCTAGGTAGGGGTATGGAACTCTACCAAAGCATTGCACTAGTTAGACATGAGGGGAGTGTTAGGTGGATGTTCTTATATGTGTTTATGTTATCATGATATATGATATGTACATGGTGAACTTGCACATTATTGATACTATATGTTGGGTTATATTGTTATGAGTATGTGTTGGGTTATATTGTTAAAATAAGATGAAATGTATATCTAAATGTAATACTATGTTGACTTGGACATTGATTATGGTTTCTTGTTGGGGATACTTGATTGAGTAAGGTTATGGGGCTTTGCTTGGTCATTGCACTTGTTTACTTGATAAGGATTCATGAGTGGTTGTCTTGCTTATTCTGATATGATTAACTCTTAGTCATGCTTGTGATGTATTCCTTGATGATAGGGTTATAGTAAATCATTTGTTCAAGTATGTTGGGATACATATTACTTGTTTGAGTTAGTAAGCATGTTTTGTTGATTGGTATAACTCTCTTGATTTTGCATTAGACTTTTAAAAGGGTAAAATGGCATGTTTTGACTAAAAGTCCCTTTTTAGCATGTTTTGCTCTTATATGTGCATATGGTCTCATACTTAGTATTGTGGAGTACTAACCCCGTTTTCTTCCTTTTTCCCAAACATTTTAGGTTTCGTTCGTTGAAGGCTTATTTGAGACGACTTGAAGAAGGCTTGGATATTCTCTATCATCCAAGTGGGTAGGTCCTCACTTTCCGAGGATGATGCCAATATCTTGTTTCGGAAGTTGCTTTGTTTTCTAAGACTTTTATGTTCATTCCACTTTCGTTGTGTACGACTTGTATAAGCCTATATGTGGCTTCTTTACATTGATGTAGGGCTATGCCCAAATTTCTATGATCTTTAGATGGTATGAGATTGAGACAATTCTTAAGAATATTTGCTATTTAATATATGTATGTGCAATAAAAGTAGAAGGTTATGTAGCCTTCCTATATAAAGGGCCTATGTACACTCGATACATATATATTATGTGTATGTAGAGGTCTATGTAAACCTCCAAGTAAATGTAATGAAAGTATTAAATTTTTTCAAAAATTTCAACATATGAATGTAATGACATGAGACTAAGGGTCTAGTCTTAGTCCTCAAAGAGAACGTCGCCGTCGGTTACGTCTAGGGGGTAAATCCGGATGTGAAAAACTTGGATCAGAGCATGAGGTTAAATATCTTTGAGTTATGTCTCTCTCTATACCACGTCTATGCAGGTTTGTATTTATAATTGTGAAGCGCATCACACTTATGAATAGGAACCTATGTGATGCTTAGGAATCGCTCTCTTTCTTGGAAATCTTATATCGTGCCATTAGAGTATACCTATGGTTTGCTTTTGCATCTAATCCTATTGTTGTGCTTATAGGAAGAATGAACACTTTCTAATACGGGAGCTCCTTCCCATGGTGATCAAGTTCTTCCACTTGAAGAAGATGCTAACATGGAGCATGCACCGGTCAGTCCTCCTCCTTTGAAGGATGAGATTATAAGGACCGCTCTTCTTCAAATGTCCCAAGCTATCACAACTCAAGCACAAGCAGCCAAGACTCAAGCCCAAGCTATAAAGGCCCAAGAAAATCGGGATGTTATGCCCCGTCTCATCAACAAGTCACTACTATGGCTTACAGTCTAGGGGATTTCACTCGGATGAATCATCATACTTTCTGCGGGTCTAAGGTTGAGGAACACCCCCCAAGAATTCATCGATGAAGTCTATAAGATGCTTTTGGCTATGGATTTGACCATAATTGGAAAGGTCGAGTTGTCCACTTATCAACTAAATGATGTGGCCCAAGGATGGATTATGTAATGGAGAAATAATAGTCCCTTAAGAGGTGGTCCTTTGAGTTGACAAATCTTTAAGAAGGCTTTTCTTGATCAATTCTTTCCTAGGGAAATTAGGGATGCCAAAGAGGTGGAGTTCATCAACCTTCGCCAAAGAGGTATGAGTTGTTCATGAATACTCTTTGAAATTCACTAAATTGTAGAAATATGATCGTTCTTTGGTTTTCGATCCTAGAGATGAAATGAGTCATTTTGTGAAGTGGGTGTCGGATGATTTGCAAGAGGAGTGTCATTTGTCTATGTTACACGACAACATGAACATTTCTCGTCTTATGGTGCATGCCAAGATTGTGGAGGAGTCAAGGGATATGAGGAAGAGTAATGATGCTAAAAACGCAAGATCTTTTGATGGAGGTTGTTCAAAGAATAGGCTTGAGATAAAAGACAAGACTAGATTTAAGATGTGGGTTTCAGGTCAAAACCTTCCAAGTTCCCAAAGGCTAGTGGTGATAGGGTGTCTAACCCTAAGTTCAAGAAGGTAAAAGATGCTAAGTCACCAACCGAGCAGCCAACTTGTGGAAAGTGTTGCAAGAAGCACTATGGTGATTGCATTAAGGGGACGGATAATTGTTTTGGTTTCGGCAAGAGTCGGCACAAGGTTAAAGATTGCCCTAATGTGAGGAGTCAAGACAAGGGTACTAGTCGATCTCAGCCAAGTGGTTCTAATGAGGCTCCAAATAAGAATCGCTTATATGCTCTCCTTTCTAAGGGTGAGTAGGAGACTTCTCCCGACGTGGTGACCGGTATGTTGAAAGTCTTCTCTATGGATGTATATGCCTTACTTGATGTCGGTGCTACTTTATCCTTTGTTACTCCTCTAGTATCCAAAAAGTTTGATATTTTACCCGATATTTTGCATTAACTTTTTATAGTCTATACTCCGTTGGGTTAGTCGATAGTTGCAAAAAGGGTGCATAAAAATTATCTTATAATGTTTCCCAATAGAGTTTCTTATGTTGAACTAGTAAAACTCGATATGCTTGATTTTGATGTTATATTGGGTATGGATTGGTTGCATGATTTCTTTGCTTCAATTGATTATAGCAGAAGGATGGTGAAGTTTAACTTTCCAAATGAACCCGTTGTAGAGTGGAAGGGGGGAAACTCTATTCCTAAAGGTCGTATCATCTCTTGTTTGAAATCATGCAAAATGATCTCTAAAGGTTGTCTATACCATATTGTAAGAGTCCAAGATCTAGACTCTGAAATTCCTCCCACAGAGTCGGTCCCCGTAGTGACTGAATTTCTGGAGGTTTTTCCTAATGACCTTCCCGTTATTCCTCCTGAACGGGAAATTGATTTTGGTATTGATTTGCTATCGGACAAAAATCCTATTTCAATTCCTCCTTATCAGATGTCTCCGATCGAATTGAAAGAGTTGAAGGCTCAACTCAAAGATTTACTAGACAAAGGCTTCATAAGACCTAGTATTTCTCCATGGGGTTCTCCGGTTTTATTTGTGAAGAAGAAGGATGGGTCCTTAAGAATGTGTATTGACTGCCTCCAACTTAAAAAGGTCACTATTAAGAATAAGTATTATCTCCCTCGGATTGACGACTTGTTTGACCAACTCCAAGGGGCAAGATACTTTTAAAAAACTAACTTAATTTTGGGATTTCACCAACTTAGGGTGGGAGGTGAGGATATATCAAAGATGTCATTTCGAACTAGATATGGTCATTATGAGTTCTTAGTAATGTATTTTGGTCTCACTAATACTCTGGTGGTGTTTATGGACCTAATGAATAGGGTGTTTTAAAAATACCTAGATTCATTTTTCATTGTCTTTATTGATGACATCTTGGTTATATTCGAAGAATGAGAGTGATAAATGGGTCATTTGAGGGTGGTATTGCAAACCCTTAAAAAACATCAATGTTTGCCAAATATAACAAGTGTGAGTTTTGGTTGAGGTAGGTGACATTTCTTGGTCATATAATCTCTAGTGAAGGAGTTGAGGTTGATCCAAGGAAAACGGAGGCGGTGAAAAATTGGCCTAGACTGTTCACTCCAACAGATATTAGGAGTTTCTTGGATCTAGCAGGTTATTATTAGAGCTTCGTGGATGGTTTTGCATCCATTGCATCTCCCATGACTACTTTAACCCAAAAGTGTAAGAAATTTGAGAGGTCGGAGGCATGTGAGAGAAGTTTTCAAATGTTGAAAGATAGGCTTACCTCCACTTCGGTGTTGACCTTACTAGAGGGTACAAAGGGTTTTGTTGTGTATTGTGACGCATCACGAGTGGGTTTGGGGTGTGTCACTTATGAAACATGGGAAGGTGATACCCTATGCTTCTAGGCAACTTAAGGTACATGAGTGAAACTATCCAACTCATGACCTTGAGTTAGCGTCCGTGGTGTTTGCTTTGAAAATATGGAGGCATTACTTTTACGGTGTTCATTTTGATTGTTTTTACCAACCATAAGAGTCTCCAATATGTGTTTACCCAAAAGGATTTGAATCTCTGACAAAGAAGGTGGTTAAAATTGTTGAAAGATTATGACATGAGTGTCCTCTATCATCCCGGCAAGGCTAATGTGGTTGCTGATGCCCTAAGTCATATGACTATGGGTATTGTATCTCACATTGATGAAGACAAGAAAGACCTAGTAAGGGATATTCATAGGTTGTCTAGGCTAGGGGTGAGATTAGAATATTCTTCGAATGGTGGTTTCATGGTCCATGATAATATTGAGTCATCATTGGTAGTTGAGGTGAAGTCTAAACAACACATTGACAAATCATTGATGGAGTTCAAGGAATCGGTCCTTGGAAAGCTTAACGAGGCATTATCCTTAGGTGGGCATGGTATTTTAAGGTGCCAATGGAGATTATATGTTCTTGATACAAATGCATTGATGGACCGGATCCTTGAGGAAGCCTATGGGTCCCGCTATCTTGAGTATACATGTTGGGCATCTGGATTTAAAATGAATTTAAGGAAGATAATCAAATTTAGGTGGATTGGGGATGAAAACGAAAAAGGAAAAAGTCTAGTAAGGTCCATGAAAAAAGTCCCCCTCTCACGCGAACTTGTTCCCCCAACGAACAAAAATTTGTTCCATGGTCGCGGATAGGACGTAGACTCCTCTGTCTCAAAATTAAATTTCGTGAATAATTATTTTGGAGCATCACTGCGTCGAGGACATGTTCTAAGATGGGGATTTCATAACCTTTCTAAAGTTAAGTTATTCAAAATCATTCCTAAACATCATGGTGTCTTTTCAAACACAAATCATAATCCTTTAATCCATAATTCAATTCAAGGATCGATTAAGAGTCAATGCAAGTAAGAGTTAAGATCAAAGTCAAGAGTCAAGTAAGAGAAGTTTATTTCAAGTTTTCATAAGTCTTTTACAAACGTTTTAAATTTGTTTTAAGACTTAAGAGTTGAGTTCAATAAAGAGTGAAGTTGAAGTTTTTCTTCAAAGAAGTATATGGGGACTATCTATTCCCAAAGAGGTTTAAAAGAAATGTTTTCACATTTAAACAAGAACGAAAACTGATAATTCCAAAAAGACTTCAAGATATTTTTAAGAAAAGAGTAATAGCTTTACAAAATCAAGCAGGGAGGGAAACTGAGATTTCCAAGATAGCCTTTGAGATATATTTTTGAGCATTAATCTCAAATCACAGAAGAAGTATGTTTTTAAAACATAAGAGTCAGTATATTTTGGGAGTGGTATTGAGCACCGAATTGGGGACGGGCTTGAGTTCAAATAATTCATGTCTCCATAAAATCATGTAGCCACAATGGGTAGAAAAGAGTCATACTTTTTAGATGAACCCTTTTCATAGTATACTAGTGGATCGATTAGGCAGTTCAGGTATTATACCTTTGGTCAGGTATAAGATGCGCTAACAGTGTGAGGTAGATCGTTGTATCATCACTATAGATCTTATATGATGGTTGTCGGTTCGAGAAACTCTCACATAATCTATTGTATTTTTATAGACATGGTTTATTTGTATTTTTACATACATCTCCAAGTTAATTGTATCATTGCATACATATAGAGTTTACTGCATGTTTTTAAACAGCTTTTCTTTATATTGCACTTACTTTCAAATATTTTTATAATGAAATGAGTCAGTTATGTTGACTTGAGTTGAGCCACGTAAGTTCTTTAGTTTCCTTCAAATTCTTTCTAAACTATGTTGCTATAGTATTGCAACTCGCACACTCGTAAATTCAATGTACTGATGTCAGTTGACCTACATCATATTATGATAAAGATGCAGGGAACAAGGATCCGCATCTACTGCATCGTTGATCCAGTTGAGCACTCTAGAGTCATTTGGTGAGCCTCCTTGCATCCTAAAAGACTCCTTTTATTGCTTTTTAGTATTTTTTTTCTTTATTAATATGTTCCGAGGTCTGTCGCAATATCTATCACAGTTGTTTTAGAGGCTTCATAGATAGTCAAATAGTCTGATATCAGTCTTTTATCTTTGTATTTCAAATGTTTCTCTATGAGACCTGGGTAGAAATTTTGTCCAGCTGAATGCTTTCTATTAAGACATTCTCACTTTATTTCACAAGTTTTTTATATATACTATTCTCTTGTTTTAAGTCTTCTGCGGAGTAAGTAAGTCACGACAGGGGTTTGCTTGGGGCCAAGAATGGTCTCCGAGTGCCATCCACGTCTGAGGTGTAGACTCAGAGCATGACACATAGCACTCATCGACATGTAAGCACATCGTCACAAACTTTGATCTATTTCAATTGCCAAATTTTAGGATTTCAGCATTCAAAGATATAACGGCAGAAACATTTAAATTAAAACAGGCAATTCAATTCTAACTAAGATTCCTAGCATATTTCAACAAGATAATATCATTTCACTTGAGTATCAAATCAGTAATAAGAACCTGCGGTTTGAAAACTAAAACATTTAGCGCTGACTATATTAAGATTGAGTCACTAGGCTGCAAGGTAATCAAAGTTACAAGCAAAAATTGATGACTACAACACTTATAAAATATTGAAATATAGAAAATAATTCTCAGGTTTAAGTTTGTGAAGTGATAAAGAGTGGGAAAGTTAAGGAGTTTAGTCGTGATCACCGAACTACTCAGCGGCACACTGAGTGGTCACTATTCTTGCCGAATGTTACAGGATCTCCATTAAATTTTTGGTACCAAACGGCGGGCATAATCGAGATCATTGAACATGTTGGAGAATCTCCAATAATTTCCTTGGTTCATAGAGTTTTATAGACTCCAATTTAACTTTGTCTTGAGTACAATGGCGGTCTGGGTAGGGGTCGCTAACCTCTTAAGCGGTGCACCGATGGGACCTTTTTTATCACACATATCCTTCTTCCCCAACAATTCCCATACTTTATCCTGACAATCAGCACACCATTACTTTTAAAACAAACAAAAAACAACACAAAGGATTTTGGCTTGCCTCCCAAAACAACGCCTTAGTTAACATCGTGTCACAACACAAGTCCACCTTCAAACTTCATTCTTGGGTTAGCCATAGTATCACTAGGAAAACCCCCCTGTTGTTGCGGATTCAAATGTGACGATACATGGCCCATCTGGGTTTCGAAATTCATGATCAATACGGAATGGGAGGTAACAGTGGCTGAGGTTTGACACATCTTCTTTTATTTCCTTTAAATATTGTCAGAACACTCAACGTTGCTAAGGATACAATAAAGCATATCCTCATAATGTCAACCTTCCAAATCATTTAGCGTTTGGAACACATGGGGAGGCACATACCTATCCTTTTCCCTGTCTTTCCATTTGGGATTTCGATCCCTCCATTCACAATCACGATCTTTTTATTTTTTGTCCCTATTCCAACCTTGGTTAACACACTACCTTAGGTAGTTTGAAAGATAACCACCGCCTTGGTTGGTTGGGAAGTTTACCTCCTCACTGTATAACACTTCAAACTTGGCCTCTTCCAGACAACCACGGCATGGACACTTTGAGAACCATCTCCCATAACATTTTTGGACAAAATGTCAAGTTGTGTCATGATATTTTCCATATACCGATCCCACTCATGGTGCTTCTCCATCTACTCCTTTGTCAGTTTAAATGTGAGAGAAGACACCTAATCTTCTCGGGTGTACTAAGCCATGTTGATTTTGGTCATGCTATCCAAGAGATATGCCGCTATTACATAAGGTAGTTGCATTAAACCTTGCAAGCCATGAGTTGGGCATTGGAGCACTGGCTTCTTTAATCACATCCAAGTCTCATGAATCGTCTCACCCTCCAACTTCTTAAAGCTTTGGATGATACCCTTAATAGTCATCATCTTCAAAGGAGGGAAGAAACACACATTAAATGCAATAAATAACTCCTCCCACAAAGTGACTGATTCGTGTAGCAATTGAGTCATCCACTTACATGCCTCCCTCGTTAGAGAGAATGGGAACAACACCAATCAGACCGACTCTTAAGAGATGTTCTCAAAGGAGAATGGTCCACATACATCCATGAAGTTTCAAAGGTGATCATAAGGATCCTCATGGGACAACCCACTAAAAAGTCCCTTTAGTTTCAAGAGTTGCAACATAGTGCTCGTGATGTGGAACAGTGCATGCCCTTCAGCTGGGTGTAAGAGGATGGCACCAATACCTCCCTTGAGATGAGGATAATTAGCATGAGTCTTATTGACATCGTTGAGGTTTACGATGTCATCTTGTTGGTGTATTTTAGCTGCCATTTACGCTCATACTTGCTGTTTTCAACACAAACAAACAAAATAAAACTGAAAATTAAGTGAGAATCACTATGACTAAGAAGATCAAAAAATACCAATTAAATAAAAATTCTCAAATAACACCATTCCCCGGAAGCGGCACCATTTTGACTTGATTTATCAGGACACTACTTCTGGTTCTAGTATCAATGATCGTTAATCAGTATAATAACCCAACCAAGGAGCGGTTTTGAGAATTAACAACCAAGGAAAAATCAATTGACATTAGTCATAGCTAAAAGACATCAACGATTAAAAACATAATAAATTCAAATGGGTCACACATTGTGTAAAATATTGAAGGGGGTCTGCAATCGAATTAGTAAGTAAAAACAGCAAAAACAAAGATACGATTATGGAGACAGAATTCTTGGGATGTCATAGGAATATGGGCTTAATTAAAATATTAAGTAAATTTTATTGATAATAAATAGTTGTAATTTGTAACTAATCAAGATTTAGTGGGGGTAAATTCTCTTTCGAGCAACTTACTCTGAATCAAATTGGTTTATCTCGAACACTGATAAGCCAAAATTATGCCCAGCCTTAACCTTATCCCATTAACTCTCTTGAGATGAATGTGTGGGAGAGGGTTTAGGATTCACTCTCTCGAGTTAAACCCACGAAAACCCAATAACCACCGACTATCAATTTAGTAGTGAAGTCTTAAGACCTCTTTCTCAAGCAACCCAAAGAGACGAAGATGAAATCATATTTGCAACTATGATTCCATTAAGTTCATACACAACTACTGAACAAAATTACATTTAAACAACAAATTAACTATTAATCAGAAAGACCTAACACTAAATGCATCCCATATTCACATAATCACACCCCAAGAATTGGGGTTTTATATAAGTATTGTAAAGATATAGAAATCGATAGCGAAAAGTGTTTCCATCAATTGGGTAAAATGTATTTACACACATAAAGGATGAATATTCTTCACCAATTTCTTGAAGTTGGGAACCTTCAAATTTTTAAACCTCAATAGCAATGTCTCCCAAAAACTCTAAAAACTAAAATTAGAAACATCATAATAATCAAAGTCTAAAGTAAAATCTGATCTTAAGAACTAATGTCTCAAAGAGTATTTAAAGCTTTCAAAAAATTGTGTTGTGAAGGATCACTCAGTGCAATTAGTCGGGACAATCGCTTAACTCGGTGATCCGCCCTTTGGTATATTCCATCATCATCTTGCTTTAGACTTCAGCATCTTCGTCTCCTGGATAAATGGGCGATATAGTACTGCTTCGCAGAACAGTTCGGCGACACGCCGACTTCTTCTTATCTCCGACGACTTTATCCTTTCCTTTAGGGCACAACACACTGTAATATTAGGAGAGATTAGACCATTTGGAGACTCGCCTAATAGATTAGGAGATCTTCAGGCCTTCATTTCTTCGTTCTTTCAATTGTCTTGTTCCTTTTCGCTTAGTTGTGTCCATGCTTTGTCTCCAAGTCTAGTTATTGAAACTTAATGTTTTTTCACTTGTTATTGAGACAAAATATGAATTTGAGGACACAAAATCTACCAAAATATATCCCTCAATGTGTTCAAATCATGGACTCATCAAAAAGCACTAAGTTTATCAATCTTTCAAGTACAAGATGAGTCTAGTAGATTCTTTCAGATCGATGTGAAGATGTTTTTTTAAAAACTATCATTACGATGTTAGGGTTTTGCCCTAATTTTTTACCTTATTTAAAGTTTTATTTTAAAAAAAGAGAAAGTATTACTATAAATTCTTTAACTTTTATAGAATGGAAAACATTATTTACTTCCATATTTGGTTTATTATTTCCTTAGATAAAATGTTTAGAGATCTATAAATTGATGATCTTCTCATAGCACAACACAAACATCCACAATATGACTATAGTTTTGTTTATTGGGGGTTGTTCTCTCAACATTCTAAATATTTTCTTTTTATAAGTTTTTCATATGTAGGATGATTAACTAAATTATATAATTATATTATGTTTTTGATATAATCCTTTTTCATCTACTTTATCACTGTCTTGACTTGTAATTGTAAGCTACTGTATGACACCCTTATCGCTTTCGAACCAAAAGAAGTAGTATCAGAGTACATGGTTCAATGATCCAACGATTGAACAATATTGAAGACATGCTAAAGTGGTTTCAAATCAATTTTCAACGAATTTTATGATTTAAAAAATTTGTCTATCTACATGTGGAGGATAAGTTTTAAACCGTATTTTCAACTTTGTTGTTGTTGTAATTTAAAATATTAAAACAAAAGAATTTATAACCCATATATTTTTTTATGTAAAGATGTTTTAAATCTATCTCAAAGAAGCTATAGGAATTTAGGATAACTTTATTTTTTGTTTCATATAGTGCATACTTGATTCCACTTGTTACAAGTTTCCTTGTTTCACTCTCACATATATTGAGGACGTGTGCTACCATAGCTAGAGTTCAAGAGCCTATTCCAACAATTATGCCTATTTTTGTCATGGAATTTGAGCAAGGTTGAGGTAGGAGACAATTTCAAGTTGCAAGACATATTAGGGTAAGATCATAAGAAGATTTGCATGTCCCAGCTAGAGCAAAGTTCCTTAAGGTAAAGTATCAATCAGAGGGTGATTAGATTCAACCAAAGGAGGTGAGGCCAAATCAAGCACCATTCGGGTTTCTTGCTACACTTGTGCTTCAAGACTTTTTTGGTACTTTGAACTATTCTGTCACGACCCAAAACCGGGCCACGACTGGCACGCACACTTACCCTCCTATGTAAGCGAACCAATTAATACAAAACCCAACATTTCGAATATAATAACACAATATAATGCGGAAGACTTAAACTCATTAATGAAAATCAATTAAATAACTTCTAAAAACTCGACAACTATTATTATCCCCAAAAATCTGGAAGTCATCATCACAAGAACATCTATCCTCAAATTACTAAAGCTAAGAGTATCTAGAAAGCTAGAATAAACAAAAATACTAGTCCATGCCGGAACTTCAAGGCATCGAGACATGAAGAAGAAGATCCAGTCCAAGCTAGAAGCGTTAGCTCACCTTGAAATCCGGTGTAATGAAGACTGGCTAGAGTTGCGGTTGAGTTGAAGACGACGGCACGTTTGCTGCACTCCACAAATAACAAGAAGAAAACATAAAAGTAGGAATCAGTACAAAACACGGGTACTGAGTAGATATCATCGGCCAACTCAAAATAGAAATCAATATATGCCAAGCAATATCATAAAATCAACTATGATACTCAATATGTAGCAACAACAAGTACTATATCATTAACAATTACCGTCAAGTTCACACATGAGGACTCAAGCCTCAATACCATACTCATTTGGGAATTATGTTCATTAGATTGAGTATATTAACATCTTTCAAGATTCATTATCTTTATATCTCTTGTGTCGGTACGTGACACTCCGCTCCCTCATATTCATTAATCCTCTTGTGTCGGTACGTGACACTCTGATCCCCTACTACTATGTGTCGGAACATGACACTCCGATCCCCTAAATCTACGTGTCGGTTCGTGACACCCGATCCCCTAAATCTACGTGTCGGTTCGTGACACCCGATCCCCTAAATCTACGTGTCGGTTCGTGACACCCGATCCCCTAAATCTATGTGTCAGTTCGTGACACCCGATCCCCTAAATCTACGTGTCGGTTCGTGACACCCGATCCCCTAAATCTACGTGTCGGTTCGTGACACCCGATCCCCTAATCTCCTTCTATCAATTCATCAAGCCTTCTTTTTACCAAGGCATCATCAATCTCATTATTTTAGTTCATCACGCCTTCTTTTATACCAAGGCCTCATCATTAACAAAGAGATTAGGGTTTTGCAAGATTTGGGATTCAATAACTTCATCATGCTTATATAATCACAATTATATAATTACATTCATGCAAGCATACAGTTAAGCACATAGCAGGGTTTACAACATTATCAATACATATCATTCGCTATTAAGAGTTTACTACGAATATCGTAAGAGAAACCATAACCTACCTCCACCGAAGACTAGTGATCAAGCAAGCAAATTTTCTCCAAAGCTTTGTGTTTTCCCTTCTTGATCGACCCTCTCTCTCTCTTCTTGTTCTTTCTATTTTCTTTATTCAAACCCTCTTTCTTTTACCCTAATTAGCATATAATTAAGAATAAAAGATGGCAATAATATCACACTAATTAACTTAAGGTTACCTCTTTTAACCCCCAAGTAATTAGACTTATTAACATTAACCCACTAACTTTATAATTAAAGCAGGAATAGTCAAATACGTCCCTTAAAACGTATAAAGAAATCCGACCCAGACTGGGATTACGCAGCCTGCGACGGCCCGCCGCGCCTGCGATGGTCCGTCCTGCTGCTCCGTCACAGACTTCAGAGACTCAATTTCTTTGAAGAGTCTGTGACGGTCCGTCCTGCCATTCCGTTACGAAGTTCAGAGAGTCGATTTCAGTGCCTATTTTTCAGAATTCTAAGTATTTTGAAACGAGACCCTGCAACGGTCCGTCGTGCCCATGACGGTCCATCATGGGGTCCGTCGCCTCAGCCTGTTTTTCCAGAAATAAAATCTGCTGCTCAAAACGACTAAACAGGTCGTTACAATAGATACCAATTTACCCATCGTTCGTCCCCGAACGATCACAAGAAGGAAAACAAGGGCAAAAAGGAGTACCTAAATCTGTAAACAGATGTGGGTATCTTTCTCGCATATCTGTCTCCTTCTCCCAAGTGGCTTCTTCAACGGGTCGATTCTTCCATTAAACTTTAATGGATGCAATCTCCCTTGATCTCAACTTGCGAATTTCTCTATCTAGAATGGCAACAGGTTCCTCCTCATAAGACAAATCCTCGTCAAGCAAAACTGAATCTCAACGAATAATATAGTTTCCATCCCCATGGTATCTTTTCAACATAGACACATGGAATACCGGATGCACTCTAGACAGCCCTGGAGGCAAGGCTAACTCATAAGCCACCTCCCCTACTCGCTTAAGTACTTCAAATGAACTAATATACCTTGGGCTATGTTTACCTCGCTTACCAAACCGCATCACCCCTTTCATTGGCGAAACCTTCAACAAGACTTGTTCACCCTCCATAAACTCCAAGTCTCTAACCTTCCGATCTGCATACTCCTTCTGTCTACTTTGCGCCGCTAGAAGCTTTTCTTGAATAGATTTCACTTTATCTAACGATTCTCTCAGGAGGTCAGTACCCCAAGGTCTAACCTCAAATGCATCAAACCACCCAATGGGAGACCTACATCTTCTTCCATATAGTGCCTCAAATAGGGCCATATTAATGCTTGAGTGATAGCTATTGTTGTAGGAGAACTCTGCTAAGGGTAAGAAGCTATCCCACTGACCACCAAATTCCATCACACATGCACGAAGCATATCCTCCAACACTTGAATCGTTCGCTCAGACTAACCATCGGTCTGAGGATGGAACGCATTACTAAGGTCCAACCTAGTACCCAATTCCGCATGCAATGTTTTCCAAAACTTAGAAGTAAACTGCGTACCTCTATCTGATATAATGGAGAGTGGAACCCCATGCAATCGCACCACTTCCGAGATGTAAAGTTTGGCTAACTTCTCTGCATTGTAAGTCACCTTGAGCGGAATGAAGGAGCAGACTTAGTTAACCTATCCACAATCACCCAAATAGAATCAAACTTTCCCAATGTCTTTGGAAGACCAACCACGAAATCCATTGCAATCCTTTCCCACTTCCATTCAGGAATGGGCATTCTCTGAAGTGTTCCTCCGGGCCTTTGGTGTTCATAATTTACTTGTTGATAGTTTGGACATTTGGCAATAAAATCCACAATATCACGCTTCATTCTATTCCACCAAAAGTGTTGCTTTAGGTCATGGTGCATCTTGGTTGCACCCGGATGTATCGAATACCTTGAACTATGAGCCTCTGTCAGAATAGTGTTGATCAAATCATCGATGCGGGGTACACATACCCTTCCCTTAATCCTCAAAACACCTTCCTCATCGATTGTCGCTTCTTTAGCCTCTCCTTGCAACACTTTATCTCGGATCCGGATCAATTTTTCATCATTAAACTACTTTCCCTTAATCTTGTCAAGGAAAGAAGATCTTGCCTCCACACAAGCTAAAAATCCTCCCTTCTCATTTACTTCTAATCTCATAAGGTCGCTAGCCAGAATCTGAACTTCTCTAGCCAATCGGCGTCTAGAAGCTTGCAAGTGAGCTAGACTTCCCATGCTTCCCGCCTTTCTACTTAAAGCATCCGCTATAATATTCGCCTTCCCCGGATGATACAAAATAGTGATATCGTAGTCCTTATGTAGTTCCATCCATCTCCTCAGTCTCAAGTTCAAATCTTTCTGAGTAAAGCCATATTGTAGGCTACGATGATCCGTGTATACTTCACACTTAACCCCATATAGATAGTGTCTCCATTGCTTTAATACAAACACTACAGCGGCCAATTCCAAATCATGAGTTGGATAGTTAAGTTCATGCACTTTTAATTGTCTTGAAGCATAAGCAATCACATTCTTCTATTGCATTAGCACTACACCCAAACCCGAATAGGATGCATCACAATAGACAATGAAATTCTTACCTTCCACTGGCAAGGTAAGGATTGGTGCGGTAGTCAACAAAGTCTTGAGCTTCTGAAAGCTTTCTTCACACTCGTCCGACCATACAAATGGAACATTCTGCTTAGTCAAGTTCGTCAGTTGGGAAGCAATAGAAGAGAATCCCTTGACAAATCGGCGATAGTAGCTAGCTAACCCAACAAAGCTCCTTATTTCTGACACATTAGTAGGTCTTACCCAATTCTTCACTGTCTCAATCTTAGAAGGATCCACCATCACTCCATCCTTAGAAACCACGTGCCCCAAGAAGGACACTGCATCTAGCCAAAACTCACACTTAGAGAACTTGGCATAAAGCTTTTTCTCCCTCAACATTTCCAATACCATTCTCAAATGCTCCTCATGTTCCTCCCTACTTTTAGAGTATATTATTATGTCATCAATAAATACGATCACAAAGAGATCCAAATATGGCTTAAAATCCCGTTCATCAAACTCATGAACGCAGCAAGGGCATTCGTAAGACCAAAAGACATCACTACAAATTCGTAATGCCCATACCTGGTTCTAAAAGCGGTCTTTGGCACATCCGTTGCCTGTATTTTCAATTGATGATAACCGGATCTCAAGTCAATCTTAGAGAAGACACAAGCACCTTGTAACTGATCGAACAAGTCATCAATGCGATGAAGAGGATACTTGTTCTTTATGGTTACCTTGTTCAACTGCCGCTAGTCTATGCACATCCGAAAACTCCCATCCTTCTTCTTCACAAATAACACCGGAGCACCCCAAGGGGATGCACTTGGTCTAATGAAGCCTTTGCTCTACAACTCTTGAAGTTGGGCTTTTAACTCTCTTAACTCCGCGGGAGCCATTCTATAAGGGGGTATAGAAATGGGGAAAGTACCCGGTTCAAGATCAATACAGAAGTCAATATCCCTATCTGGTGGCATACCAGGAAGATCTGCAGGGAACACATCCAGAAACTCGCGGACCACCGAAACCGACTTAATCGAAGGTACTTGGGTAGTGTCATCCTTGAGATGTGCCAGGAAAGCTAAACACCCTTTACTAACCATTTTCTTAGCACGAAGAAAGGAGATGATACGCACCGGATTGGAAGTGTAGTCACCCTCCCAGACTAACGGATCTGTCCCAGGCTTGGCTAACGTCACCGTTTTAGCATTACAATCCAAGATCGCAAATTGCGGAGAAAGCCAAGTCATACCTAGAATTACATCAAAATCATCCATTTCTAAGATAACCAAATCTACATAAGTGTTGCTCCCCACAAAGTTCACCAAACAAGACCTATATACCTTTTCAACTACCACAGACTCACCCACCGGAGTAGAAACACGAATAGGCATATCAAGTAATTCACAATGTAAATTTAGACCATTAGCAAATGAGGAAGATACATAAGAAAATGTGGATCCAGGATCAAACAATACAGAAGCCATGCAATCACAAACCAGAAGATTACCTATGATGACAGCATCAGATGCCTCCGCTTCAGACCGCCCAGGGAAAGCGTAACAATGGGCCCTATCGTTTGTCTGTCCATTGCCCCTTCCATGTTGTGATGTAGTGGCTCCTGTTTTCCCATCACCTCGACCATTTTGGTGACCATCATTACCTCGCCCACCACGTCCTCCAGAATAACGGCCTCTACCATGACCACCTCTACCTCTAGCCATTGGGGGTCTATAACTCTGTTTTGGACAATTTCTCCTAATATGTCCAGTCTCCCCACATCCATAACACTCTCTGGAGTCAAGCATAGGTCTCTCAGAGAAGTGTTGACCGGTCTGAGGTGGACCCCCAACTACAGTCTATAGTGAAGACTGAATGGGTCGAACTGAGTAACCTCCGGAACCCTGTCCTCTAGAGTAAGAACCATTAAACTCACCTCCCTTTCAAAACCTCTTTGATGTCGATGCCATGGTGAATTCATCTGGTTTCACTCCTTCCACCTCTACCACGAAATCTACCACTTCTTGGAAGGATTTTGCCGTAGCCGCTACCTGTAAGGCTGAAATCCGCAACTCTGACCTCAACCCCTTCACAAAACGACGAATCCTCTCTTGTGGAAAACAAAGTTGAGTGGCATATCTGGATAGTGCACGAAACTTAGCCTCATATGCATTGATCGACATCCTACCTTGCTCTAGGCTCAAGAACTCATCCCTTTTCCTATCCCTCAAAGTCCGGGGGATATACTTCTCCATAAACAAGCTAGAGAATGAGGCCCAAGTCATAGGTGGTGCCTCAGTTGGTTGACACTCAACATGTGACCGCCACCACATTTTGGCGTTCCCTTGAAACTGATAACTCACGAACTCAACACCAAACCGTTCTACTATTCCCATCTTGTGTAGTAGTTCATGACAGTCAACCAGAAAATCGTAAGCATCCTCAGATTCAGCACCCTTGAAGACTGGAGGTTTCAATTTCAAGAACTTACTGAAAAGTTCATGCTGATCATTTGTCATTATAGGCCCAGTAGTCAGACGTGGAAACGTGCCTATGTCCAATGAGGCATCCATACGAGGAGCCATAGTGGCTACATGTTGTACCTCTGAAACCGGAGGTGTTGGTGCAGAAAACACTAGAGGTGCCTGACCCTGATCAGACAACCCACTAAGATAAGCGAGAACCTGATTGATCATCTCTGGGGTAGGTTGGGGTGACAATTTCTCATTTTGCACTTGTTCATTCTCCCCTTCCTCACCCTCTCTTACTACTTCCTCAGTCGGTGGAGGAGTCACTGCCCTAGTATCAGATGGGCTAGGTGCTCGTCCTCTTCCTCTAGAGGACGTCCTCCCACGACATCTTCCACGGCCTCTTGCCGCTACTCTTCCTCTAGCTACAGCCCCAGTGGCTGGCTCAGCCGCACTTTGTTCCGTCGGTGCTGGTGTTGGCGCGGTTGTTGCTCTAGTTCTAACCATCTGCGAAATAGAGTGAAGATGGTCAGATACCAATTTGTATCACCTAAATACCAATTGGACCCAAGTAATAGCACGAAAGAAAGAAAGAAGAATGGAATTTTCATAAAGTCTTATAGCCTCTCAAAGAAAAGTAAAGGCGTCCCCCTACCGTTCCTCAAGACTCTACTAGACTCGTTCTTGTGTGATGAGACCAACGAACCTAATGCTCTGATACCAAGTTTGTCACGACCCAAAACCGGGCCGCGACTGGCACCCACACTTACCCTCCTATGTGAGCGAACCAATTAATACAAAACCCAACATTTCGAATATAATAACACAATATAATGCGGAAGACTTAAACTCATTAATGAAAATCAATTAAATAACTTCTAAAAACTCGACAACTATTATTATCCCCAAAATCTGGAAGTCATCATCACAAGAACATTTATCCTCAAATTACTAAAGCTAAGAGTATCTAGAAAGCTAGAATAAACAAAAATGCTAGTCCATGCCGGAACTTCAAGGCATCGAGACATGAAGAAGAAGATCTAGTCCAAGCTAGAAGCGTTAGCTCACCCTGAAATCCGGTGTAATGAAGACTGGCTAGAGTTGCGGTTGAGTTGAAGACGACGGCACGTTTGCTGCACTCCACAAATAACAAGAAGAAAACATAAAAGTAGAAATCAGTACAAAACACGGGTACTGAGTAGATATCATCGGCCAACTCAAAATAGAAATCAACATATACCAAGTAATATCATAAAATCAACTATGATACTCAACATGTAGCAACAGCAAGTACTATATCATTAACAATTACCGTCAAGTTCACACATGAGGACTCAAGCCTTAATACCATACTCATTTGGGAAATATGTTCATTAGATTGAGTATATTAACATCTTTCAAGATTCATTATCTTTATTTCTCTTGTGTCGGTACGTGACACTCCACTCCCTCATATTCATTAATCATCTTGTGTCGGTACGTGACACTCCGATCCCCTACTACTATGTGTCGGAACGTGACACTCCGATCCCCTAAATCTACGTGTCGATTCGTGACACTCGATCCACTAAATCTACGTGTCGGTTTGTGACACCCGATCCCCTAAATATACGTGTCAGTTCGTGACACTCGATCCCCTAAATCTACGTGTCGGTTCGTGACACCCGATCCCCTAATCTCCTTCTATCAATTCACAAGCCTTCTTTCTTACCAAGGCATCATCAATCTCATTATTTTAGTTCATCACGCCTTCTTTTATACCAAGGCCTCATCATTAACAAAGAGATTAGGGTTTTGCAAGATTTGGGATTCAATAACTTCATCATGCTTATATAATCACAATTATATAATTACATTCATGCAAGCATACAATTAAGCACATAGCAGGGTTTACAACATTATCAATACATATCATTCGCTATTAAGAGTTTACTACGAATATCGTAAGAGAAACCATAACCTACCTCCACCGAAGACTAGTGATCAAGCAAGCAAATTTTCTCCAAAGCTTTGTGTTTTCCCTTCTTGATCGACCCTCTCTCTCTCTTCTTGTTCTTTCTATTTTCTTTATTCAAACCCTCTTTCTTTTATCCTAATTAGCATATAATTAAGAATAAAGATGGCAATAATATCACACTAATTAACTTAAGGTTACCTCTTTTAACCCCCAAGTAATTAGACTTATTAACATTAACCCACTAACTTTATAATTAAAGCAGGAATAGTCAAATACGTCCCTTAAAACGTATAAAGAAATCCGACCCAGACTGGGATTACGCAGCCTGCGACGGCCCGTCGCGCCTGCGACGGCCCGTCGCGCCTGCGACGGTCCATCCTGCTGCTCCATCACAGACTTCAGAGACTCAATTTCTCTGAAGAGTTTGTGACGGTCCGTCCTGCCATTCCATTACAAAGTTCAGAGAGTCGATTTCAGTGTCCATTTTTCAGAATTTTAAGTATTTTGAAACGAGACCCTGCAACGGTCCGTCGTGCCCATGACGGTCCGTCGTGGGGTCCGTCGCCTCAGCCTGTTTTTCCAGAAATAAAATCTGCTGCTCAAAATGACTAAACAGGTCGTTACATATTCTTAGACCAAGAAAGGAGGATAGATTCCTAATAAAGATCTTGTTCAAGGTTTTCCGGTCTAGCAAGCTTTTTGATATGCCTTAGTCAGATATTGGTATAAATTTTTTGTCTACATTTCATATGTCTAATGAGGATCATAAGAGGTTTGAGCGGTTCCGAGAGATCGATGTACTTCAGTTTCATGTTGGAAAAGGAGAGGATGATTATGAGTTTCTTGTGAGTTGTCATGATATGTTACAAAATAGTTGGTGGAGTCCCACGGAGTGGATTACACTGGTTTTTCAAATATGTGTCCTATTTAAGGAGTGCTTGTTGTATTAGGTTGATGCTAAACCAACAAGTTCATTTGGCGTAACTTGCTAGAGAAGAATTGGAGCCACTTTGAGCGTTTGACTTATGAGGGTTTTTTAAATCAATTTTCGAACAAGATTACATTCCTTGTGTCATCATGATATGGGGATAAGCTATATACTTTTTAACAAAGAACTTTCTAGCTTATTCATGTTGTTCTTAGAAAAATCGTTGATTGACTATTAGCTTTCATAATTGTCACCCATATAATTATTCATTAGTTTTTGGCTACTTTTACTATCCAAATTTATGTTCGTAAATGTCTTTTTGGTACACTTAAAAAAGGGGAAATGGGGGAGCATATTACATGGTAGGACTCGAACCCTCACCAACAAATTTAAATTTCAGCTAGTCAACTAACATGGCTACTAAGATTCTCCAACTACAAATTACTAACAAGCTACTAAGATTCTCCAACTACAAATTTGAAGCCTTCATTTCTGAAAGATTCTATAAGATTATTTGTCATCTCTCTTCAAATGGATATTTTACTCTCCTAGACGATTTCTATCCAGTGTTTATAATTTTCACTAATAGACATATGAGGGTGAAATTATATATATGTATTTTTTAAATTATATGTTTGACAACAAAAAGGTAATCTGATTATTGATATATTTATTTATGCTCTGTTGATGTAGGAAAAAAATCTCTGAATTTATTTAAACAAGAAGCTGAAGAAAGAATAGAGCTAAATCAGGAAAAAAGTGATAATAAATCTAATGATAGAATGGAGAATATTAATGAAGATTTCATAAATATTCTTGATGTTGTGGGATCTTACAAGCATTGTTATATTTTTGAATCTCGACTTCCTACACGAGTAAAGACATTATTAGTCTATATGTTGTGGTTTCTTATACTTAAATTTGCACTTTAATTAAAAAATAAAACTTTGACAATTAAAAAGGATATTTTCTTTTTTTTCTTAGTTCATGTGACGTTCTTTCCTCTTTAATCTATCAAAAAAAATAGCATTTTCTTAATTGTAACATGATAAACTTTAAAATTCACATTTTTTTTTATCTTTAAATACATGTGTACTTTAACTCTACATGAAAAAAAATCAAAAACTTGTGGTCTTAAGTACGTAATAATATTTGTGTGACTATAGAACTTCACGC